>NW_025335066.1:0-424513 GCF_018152115.1 Drosophila rhopaloa
CTGTATATAAGAATAATAATTTAATAATAATAATAATAATGATTAAATAACTTAAATTTCACCAACAAATAAGAGCTTATACCTAAAATTGTATGCTTGTGAAATATATTATTCAGTGTATCAGTAAAGGCCGACAAAGTGTTTTTAATCTAAATTGGGTCCATCTACATTTACATAGAATAAAAACAGGAAAGAACACTATAGTCGAGTGCCTCGACTATTAGATACCCGTTACTCAGCTAAACAATTGCAACTATGTACAATGTAAATACATACATATGTATATGCTTACATACATACACACATACGCCATTGTTTGACTCAGACCTCCAACTTGTCTAACTTGATTTGATTTGCATAGTTCTTGGGATATAGTTCGGTATAGACAAATGAAAACCATCGCAATTTCCTTTAATAGAAATCATTATCGAGAATTAACGTTGACTCTGCTGAGCACCTTGGCCAGCTGTTCCAAAGTCATCCGTTAGATGGCGCCATGAAAGGCGGAAATGTAGGTGCTAGCCAGGCTAAAGCGTTTAATGGGTTTTTGGGCGTTAGAGTGGGCGTGGCAAACTTTTATTCGGCCAATCGATAGGTATTGACGAAGCAAATACATATCAATTAAAATTTTCATAATAGCATCAAAACTTTGGCCACAGCTTGTGGCTTGTGGGCGTCAGAGGGGGCGTTGCACCATTTTGAAACAAACTTGCGCTGCGTAGGAACTCCTAAAATCTACATGCCCTTTTACTCTACGAGTAACGGGTATAATAAGACTTCATATATGTTTGGATATGCAAAATAAACATTACCCCACTAAAGCATTTAAATTATTTTAAAATTTTGTAATAAACAATATTTTCGTATAAATAAACTTTTTCTTAACAAGAAAAGAAAACTAATTCCAAATTCCTAACTTTAAAAACACCAAAGTTATGGCAATTTCAATCGTTCAGGTTTATGGCATCTATAGGATATAGTCGGCCGATCCTTATGAAATTTGGTAGTTAACTTACTTACTTAGTTACTTAATTGGCCAAATATAAACCCATAGAAAAACCCAACTTCCTAACTTTACAAACACCAAAGTTATGTCATTTCCAATCGTTCATTTATATGGCAGCTGTAGGATATATTCGGCTGATCCCGGCCGTTCCGACTTTTATACTGCGTGCAAAGAAAAGAAGGGTGTGTGCAATTCGATATCTTTAAATAGTTTGCGTAGAAACAGACAGACGGACATGCTTATATCAACTCAGGACGCGATCCTGATCAAGAATATATATACTTTATAGGGTCGGAGATGTCTCCTTCACTGCGTTGCACACTTTTGACCAAAATTATAATACCCCCTGCAAGGGAGTCACACTGATTCGCCAATCGGCGATCATATTTGAACGCACGCCAATCCAAGGGACAGCTGGCCACACCAAAAAGCTCAGAATCAACCCTGGAATCCCGATAACAAGTTATCGGCCAGGAACGGGTATAAAACGAGGCACCCAGACCAGAATGAGTCAGTCGTTCTCCGGCGGTCGATCGAGGAAGACATTAAGGCTCTCAAGTGATTTTTCCAGTGATGCCACCTACGGGGAAAAACGGAAAAAAGAGAGTTTTTCATTCAAGTCCCCTGGTGAATTTTTGCATCTTCAGCGGTCGCTCCCATTGTGGTTTTTTTTTAGCTAATGGGGAATGTGGCCGAACGAGCGAAATGGCCTTATGACTTTGCTTTGTTTACAAATATTTTGTTATTGTTTTCCTTTGATGGGACTGAATTCAACGTCCACACGGGGCTAGATTTAATGTCAACATGGGACTAAAATTAACGTCCACTTTTCAGTTGGGTTTAAATTGTAATTCACATGTAAGGGAACAAGTGGGACGGAATTAAATTCCATATGGGAGTTAAATTATATTTTTCTATGAACTAATTTTAATATTGAGCCAGGCCAAATATTTTACATTTAATGAGAAAACTTAAATTAAATCAAATATAAATATATACATTTATATTGATTTATTGATTATTTTTTATTTTTAATATACAAGATTAATTTTTCAGAGCAATTTTATTTATACGAAAATATTGTATATTAAAAGATTGTAAAATAGTATAAATGCTTTTATAGTTGTTGGGTAATGTTTATTTTGCATTTACAAACATATATGAAGTCTTAGTTTTATTCTATGTAAATGTAAACCTTATTTAGATTTCAAACACTTGGTCGGCCGTTACTGATGCACTGAATACTGCAAAATATAATATTTAACAAGCATAGAAGTTTTTTTATGTAAGCTCCAATTTCTAAAGTTGGTCACATTATACAAACTCACGAGACAGCACAGACGCAGGAAATGTAAGTGAAAAATGTTGTTCTTTTACTTTTTATTAATTTCTTTTTTTATATACAGCTCCCCCTTATGTTCCTGCCAATACCTTCCCCATACCCTTCCCCAATTTTTTTTACATGTATACATATTTATCATGCTACTTAAATACAGTAAAATAGGTAAAATAGCTTAGTTTTGTAAAGCACACAAAGTTTGAAAATGATTTAGCCATTGATTATAAGTACATCGAATTATCATTTCATAACAAAATTTAAGCTTTAGAAATAAGTTCATTAAAAAACGGGAAGTTGCTGCGAGTGCTTGGGCAAATTATTATGGCTGGAAGCTTTGCCATATGAGTTCGGAAAACAAGTGCTGTTTTTAAAGTTGTATACAAAATGGGATTCCAAGAAAATAGTACCCATAAAATATACGAATGTTTTTACGTGAAATGTAATGTTTTTATAACAATTAATAAAAAAAAAAAATGATAAATTTGAGGATTTTTTCGAACAAAATATTATTTTTTTTTATTTATTTCAGGTGATTAACACCAAGTTGTTTTTTTATAACTTTTTACTTAATTCTAATTTTTATGCTCTGCTGGGCCGGGCCAGGCCACTCTTTAGTCCTCTGTCTTTCCGGCTGGCAATTCCCTTTAACATATAATTATGGTCGATCCTCAAAGTTTTTCATCGCTGTTAGTGCTGTGAGTTTATACAAGTGTAAGTAAGTGTCTGTTTGTTTGTCAGTGATCCCAGTCTGTTTGTGTGCCATGCTTCTTACATCTTAGCGGGATTCGAACACGGACTGGTGGCGATATTATACACCTTTGCTCGAGGAGGTCCTTCTACTCACTCGGCTGCCACCGGGGGCGAACGGAAAGCTTCCAAACGTCAACTTACATCCCAACTGGCCTACTAGATGTTTTTCCACTTAAAATTTCCGAAATCTTACGATTCCAAAGTTGTTTTTCCCTGCAGGCCATTTCGATTGTCCTTTTAACGGAATCGATATAAGTGTAGGGTTGTTCAGCTTGCAGGGCTGCCGCCCTTGTATTTGACTAAAAGGTACGAAATTCGAGGGCTACCACAAGTTTTTCACATAATTCAGGGTTGCAAAAGATTTGGACTTGTCAAATAAAAACAAATCAGCAGCTGTTATAAAAATTAAACATTCTATATGTAGACTAAATAAACAGCTTCTAAATGTACTAAGCCCAATCCAATATAGGCTTAATCTATTAACTATCGATTTAAATGAAAATGCGGTTTTAAGATCTTGTTATAATATTTTATTGATGCTCAGGTCAAGAGTATTTCGCCAACACGCCTTGTATTCGTTCCGACATGCCTGGGAACATCACTAAAAACGAACTCGTCATTGTTAACGACTTTGGTGCGCCCTTTCTTCTCGGGAACGCTTTTCGACGTGGCTCGCGTATGTCTGCCATGGGATCCTGAAGGAGCTTCTTCGCGAATGGACATTGGATTGTTTACGACGTTGGTGCGCCTTCTCGGGGACGCTTTTCGACGTGGCACGCTTACGTTTGCCTGAAGGACCGTCTTTTGCTTCCATATCAAAACTCGTTTTGTGAGTATTTCACAATTTTATAAAAATAAAAACAAATCAAAATTGATCACCAAAAAAATGTTGATTTTTTCTAGCAATTTAAAGTTGCAGAAAAATTATTCATATGATGCATTCTTAATACTCATAAAAATCCCAACTTCCTAACTTTAAAAACACCAAAGCTAGGGCATTTTTCAGCAGCTATGGGATATAGTCGGCCGATCCTTATGAAACTTGGTAGGTCAGATTGATTGGCCAAAAATAAAACCCATAGAAAAACCCAACTTCCTAACATTACAAACACCAAAGTTTTGGTATTTTAGATCAATCATTTATATGTCGGATTGATTGTGAAATACTTTAGTACAGGTAGTGAAAAGTCACAGATTAGTTGCCGATTTCGAGTGCAATTAGATGTGATTAGAGTATGCTCCCAAAGTCGCCGCAGTTTTCGCTTTCGTTTTCCTTGCCGGATGGAGGCTGCACATTGACCTGGGGGATCGGACGATAGCTCTGGGGATTCCTGCTGCCGATGCTGGGCCTCCCGGATGGCTTGCCCCGGCACACCGACTTTAGCAGCTTCTGACATTTTACTTTCTAACGTTTGACCTCGATTTACAAATTGTAACTCCTGTGGTTGACATGGACTTCGACATATTGGATATTCCGGATTATCTGTTAACCATGTGGTTAAACAATTTTGGTGGAAAGTATGCTTGCATCTTCTTGTAATAAAAGGAGTTTCCGAATTCATCACCGTGTTAAATAAACTAGACTGATTGTCGTTATCACGGGCGTTACCGTCAGAAACATTCTCAGGAGTATGTCTCACAGGCATCTTACTGTAATCTAATTAAAGTTCTTCACAAATAATTTTTTGGTTCAGCGGTAAGCTCTGGGTTTTGATACGGTATTAATAAACAATTAAAGACTTACTTATTATCGGTAATTAGTCGGTAATTAAACCGTCGTCGCATGCAGACGTGTATTTATTGTGCTCCGGGAAAAAAGTATTCAATAAAATCACAAAAGTGCAGTGACCGATTTAATAAATCTACTATAACGCGAAAAGACGCTTTTTGCGATGAAATCGCGAATGTTTATATTGATTTGTCATTTAATTAATATAAAACTTAACACTTAAAACTCTAATTAACTTTACCACGAATACAATGAGTCTGAACGACGTTCGCACACAACGTCAACGTGAGCAAGACGAGAGACGGCTCTCAGTGCAAAGAAATAACGCGTACTTCTCTTTTAAAGCAACCGAAAATAATGCAAGCTCTGATCAAGCGCGGGCAATTACCCCCAACTTGACCGAGTTCTTAAACGTAGCGAGCGAGAGAGCGCGTTCTTGCTCCCCCTCGCTACCATCGACGTCTCTGCGTCCAAAGAGCGCTGAAAGTGCTCCAATGCAGGTATGCAATAACCTTAGCTCATCAGCAGTAACTAGCACCGCAATTTCTTTAACAACGTCAACTGTAACTACAACAACAACTGCAACCGTATCGACTGCGCGTTTAATGACTTCATCAGCTAGCAGCGCAAATATTAATACGTCTGCCGCTGCGCTGCCCCAAAAACAGAACAAAACCAATGAATGTGCTAAGCCGGCTGTGCAGACTGGTATGGATCGCTACATCCAAATCAAAAGGAAGCTGAGCCCTCTAAATTCTCAACGCAAAATAACCCGTTACAATGCTAGCCTAGCTGGAATAGAAACGCCCACGAACTCAAACCGATTTAAAATCTTGGAAGACGCCTATGACGTTGAGGCGGCCGAATCCACTGAAGTCAAGAAAAGGAAGCCAAAACCTCCGCCTATTTATATTCGAGAAAAAAGTTCCAATGTTCTTGTCAACAAAATTATCGAGCTTATTGGAAAGGATAACTTCCACATAATACCTCTAGTAAAGGGCAACATCCAGGAAACAAAGGTTCAAATGAAGTCTGAAGATAATTACAGAGTATTATCGAAATATCTTTCCGAAAATAAAAAGAACTTTTACACGTATCAGATAAAAAGTAGCAAGGGCCTGCAAGTCGTACTTAAGGGCATAGAGTCCGACGTAACGCCTGCAGAGATAACAAAGGCGCTTCAAGAGAAGGGATTTAACGCTAAGACAGTCTTCAACATCCTTAACAGGGATAGAATGCCGCAGCCACTCTTTAAGGTTGAGCTCGAACCAGAAAGTAAGCCCCTAAAGAAATACGAAGTGCACCCCATTTACAATCTTCAGTTCCTGCTGCACCGCAGAATTACAGTTGAGGAACCGCACAAACGCAATGGCCCGGTACAATGTGCGAACTGCCAAGAATATGGCCATACAAGGTCATACTGTAAACTGCGCCCGGTGTGTGTAGTTTGTGGAGATCTTCATGACTCCGCACACTGCCCAGCGAGCAAAGATGACTGCAACTCGAAAAAGTGCGGCAACTGCGGTGGCAATCACACTGCTAACTACAGAGGCTGCCCTGTTTATAAGGAGCTGAAAAGTCGCATCCACCAGAGAGGAACTGCCGGCCGCACCCAAAATAAACAGATGACAGCTTCCAGATCAAACCCTGAAGTCTTCTTCTCGACTGCAGCCAGATCCTCACTAAGACCCTTAAACTCTGATAAAAATGTGACTTACGCAAGCGCTTTAAAATCAGGACTGGCTAACCCTGTCTCAAAAAGTTCATTTCTGCAATCAGCATACCAAGAACCGAACACGGCTCAGCAGCAACAATTCCCGGAGCAGTCAAAAAGCAACTTTGAAGATATGATATACAGCCTGCAGCAAAGCCTAACGGAGTTTATGTCGTTTATGCGCACAACTATGCAAGATTTAATGCGAAACCAAAATCTATTGATTCAAATGCTGGTTTCACAACAATCCAAATAATGACTTCCCTAAGGATATCTACGTGGAACGCTAACGGCGTCTCACAGCATAAACTTGAGTTAGCTCAATTCCTACTCGACAACCATATCGACGTAATGCTGCTTTCAGAAACACACCTTACAAACAAATACAATTTTCAACTACGAGGTTATTCATTCTACGGAACAAATCATCCAGATGGTAAAGCACATGGTGGGACTGGAATTTTAATCAGAAGCCGTATTAAGCACCACTATCATAACAAATTTGCTAACAATTACCTACAGGCCACATCTATAAATATACAAACAAATACTGGCAACCAACTTACACTAGCCGCTGTATACTGCCCCCCTCGCTTCACCATAGCTGAAGATGAGTTTATGCAGTTTTTCAACTCGCTAGGAGACCACTTCATAGCAGCAGGGGACTACAACGCCAAGCACACACACTGGGGATCACGTCTCGTGACTCCAAAAGGAAAACAGCTCTATAATGCTGTTATAAAAGCCAAGAACAAGCTGGACCATGTTTCTCCTGGCAGACCAACATACTGGCCGGCAGACCCAAGGAAACTACCCGATTTAATAGACTTTGCAATTACCAAAAACATTCCTAAAAATCTGATAAGCGCCGAATGCCTCTCGGATCTTTCATCGGATCACTCGCCTGTCGTGTTTATTCTACTTCGACATCCAGGAGCATTGGAGCAATCGTTTAAATTGACATCGCAGAAAACCAATTGGGTTAAGTACAAGAAATACATTAGCTCACACATTGAGCTAAGTCCTCATCTCAACGATGAAGCCAACGTAGACAGATTTGTTAATACACTGGAGTCTGTACTCGTCTCTGCAGCTCGAGTTTCAACACCCCAAACTACAAGTACACAAAGCAACCAAAAGAAGACAAATCTACAAATAGAACAGAGAGTGGCAACTCCACAGATCACCATCTGCTAGGCAAAGCTTAAAATATGCCTCACGTCAACTCACAAAAGCTTTACAGCAAGAAGAAGCACAGGTCCACCGACGCTACATAGAGCAATTGTCAACATCTAGTACAAAACACTCACTATGGAGAGCTCACCCTACTCTAAGCTCACCGAAAGTAACCGTGATGCCTATTAGAAATCCCACAGGCGGCTGGGCGCGCAGCGATGCAGACAGAGCCAGCACGTTTGCCAACTACCTTAAAAATGTCTTCCAACCAAATCCTGCCACTAGTGCGTTCACCTTGCCGACTTTACCACATGAGCCTCAGCTTCAACATGAACCAATTGAGTTTCGCCCAAACGAAATCGTTAACATCATCAAAAATCAGCTGAATCCGAAAAAATCCCCGGGCTGCGACCTCATAACTCCCAAAATGATTATTGAGCTCCCATATCGCGCCGTTTGCACTATAACCCAGCTTTTTAATGCCATCGCAAAACTTGGCCGCTTTCCAGTGAGATGGAAAAAGTCGATTATAATAATGATAGCAAAGCCAGGAAAACGACCACACAATTCCCACGTCGTATAGACCTATAAGCCTACTCTCATGCTTATCTAAACTCTTTGAAAAATGCGTATTGACTCGGATAAACACATACCTAAGAATCCAGGAAGGAATTCCGTCACATCAATTTGGGTTTCGTGAAAAGCACGGAACAATTGAGCAGGTAAACCGGATAACATAAGAAATTCGGAACGCGTTCGAAAAACGAGAGTACTGTACTGCCATATTTTTAGACGTCTCTCAAGCATTTGATAGAGTTTGGCTAGAAGGTCTAATGTACAAGATCAAGACAATGCTCCCCTACAACACCCATAAGCTTTTAGAGTCTTACCTCTACGACAGAAAATTTGCTGTTCGATGCAACACTGCTATAACTGACGATTTCACTATTGGAGCTGGAGTTCCTCAAGGAAGCGTGCTCGGGCCAACATTATATGTCCTCTACACAGCAGACATCCCAACAAGCACACGACTAACAACATCTACGTTTGCTGATGATACAGCCATTCTCAGCCGCTCAAAATGCCCGATGCAAGCAACTGCGCAGCTCGCTCTTCATCTGGTCGATGTAGAAAAGTGGCTTTCAGATTGGCGAATTAAAGTGAACGAACAAAAATGCAAGCACGTTACGTTCACCCTGAACAGGCAAAACTGCCCGCCGCTCATGTTAAACCATACTCTACTCCCGCAAGCAAACGAAGTGACATATCTAGGAGTACACCTCGACACAAGACTCACATGGCGCCGGCACATTGAAGCCAAAAGAACACACCTAAAGCTAAAAGCCAGTAGCCTTCATTGGCTCGGTCTCCCCTTAGTCTTGAATATAAAGTCCTGCTGTATAACTCGGTACTAAAACCTATATGGATGTACGGCTCTCAGTTATGGGGGAATGCCAGCAATAGCAATATTGACATAGTCCAGCGAGCTCAGTCGAAGATCTTGAGAACAATCACCGGGGCACGAAAACATACATCGCGACTTAAACATTCTACCAGTCAAAGAAGTGATCGCAGAACAGAAGGAAAAGTACTTTACCAAGCTATCGTTGCACCCTAACCACCTGGCGAGAGGTCTTACAAGGTTGATCAACCAATCACGCCTTCGTCGCAATGTCTTACCCACCCAGCGACCGACTTGAGGCACGCGCAACCAGAATGCAGTCTTATTATACTGTTAGTTAAATTTTAATGTTAAGATTCGTAAACTTATTGTTAGTCTCAAAATTAAGAGAAGATTCAATAAATAAAAGCAAAGTTAAATAAAAAAAAAAAAAACTTACTTATTATTTTAAAAAAATTGGGTTATTGATTCTTGAATAATTTTTCTCTAAAGTATTTACGATATGATAAGATTTTATCTAGGGCATTTCCTTGGTCAACACTACACCTATGATTTAATTCCACCAACTTTTTTTTTTCTTCGCGGGGAGTCCCACGGCCCACTTACCCTATCATCCTCTCTTCTTCTAAACCTTTTGAATCTTTAGTTCAAGATCGAGCTTAGGCCACGCTTATTGATTAGTACAAAGGATTATAGAAAACAAGCGGACATGTGAAGTAACAAAAGCTCACTTCAGTTATGTATTCCAAATCAATTCTTGAAATTATTGCACTACCTTATTCCCGAGTCTAAAGCGAAAAGAAATTTCAATGATTTTAATTGTATTTACTCTATTGTTTGTAAAGGAATTTGAATTTATTTACATGCAGGTGTTATGGCAAGCTTGACGTATATTTATGTTTTAAGCAAGCTGATTACACTAGTAAACTGATGTTTGCGGTATTCCGGTCATGAGCCATAATAAATCGAATTTCCTATCAAACAACCTATTAACTAATGCACTCGCTGCTGTATACACAAACGCTATCCACATTTCTTCAAGGGGTTCTATAAAAAAATCTGATCACTAACAAACTGTTGTTGGTTTATCAGCATCAGGCCTTGGGGTGCCATTCGTTTAATTTTAGCTTGCCAATAATTATATTGGTAACTACCAAAATTTTACTAGTGACGAGCCACACTTACTAGTGACAGGCCCAAGTTGGGCGCTATTATTTGTATTGAAAAGGTAGTAGTGTAGGCAACGGGCAGTTTCTATTCTTGATCGAGAATCCTATTAGAATTCGTTATACTTAACCCACCCAACACTTCCGCCCTATCCAAAAACAGGCGGGACCCGTCTTAGGGCTAGCAGTCAGTCGGGACGGGGTGAGTTCTTGGCAATCAAGCTCTGGACGTCCATCACAATAATATATTACAGAGTCCGTCTATCATAAGCTTTAATTTGTTTCTAACTATTGTTAATTAATTAAATGGATTACTAAGGTTTGGGGTGTATTTACATTCTTTAAAAGCACTCTCAGATGTTCTTGAGAGGCTGGCTCTTTACCCTCCCGACCATGGTTTCCGTAGCCGAGTTGTGCGAAACCCCTTGTTACCGCTGTAATTTATTGTCAAGCCTGCAGCCAAATCGAATTAGCCACTTATGCGAATATGGCAGCACCATCAGAGTATGATGATGTAACGCTACGTAAAAGACGCCACTTTGGAAAAAACCAGCGAAGCAGCAACACAAAGTTTTTTAAAGCTTTTTATCATAATTTAAAATTTGATTTAAATAAAGACCGCTACATAAATTTGTTTACCTTAAACTGCTTTCGTCCATTATTAACATCGGTGCCTGAACATTTCCTTAAAAAACTTTAAATACGCACTTCATATTCGGAATTAATTGCGAAATTCACAAAGGCACTCACATACACAAAAGTGTAAAAGCCATGTATGTGTAAGAAACCACGCTGTAATACATAGCGCCGAATAGAGCCTAATCTAAACCATCCAAACATTTGGGTGAAATTACCCTGGAAAAGGACACCACAGTCTGTGGGATTTGCAAAAAGACCCGTGCCTCTGATGGTATCCAAAATTGGGTACAGTGCGATAATTGCAAAGATTGTACAATTGCGCAGCTGGATTGGACTTGCGCCTTGTGCAAAGTCCCGGAAACAGATGCAGCTTCAACAAGCGGACTGCACCATCAACTGGAAAAGGACAATCCATTCGACTTACTAATCAATCAAGTCAATTGGGATATCTCGAAATTGCAAATTAGTGCAAGCCTGAACTCTAATCCCACCAATACAATTACACCATGTCATCGAGCAAAAATACATATTGCTCTCCCAAACACAGGGAGCACGCGCCATGTCACTTCCATCAATATCAATTGGACCTGCAGTTGGTCCCAGCTAGCCTCAAGACAGGTGCTATCTCCGGATCTGCCTACCTTCAATGGCAACGCAGAGGACTGGCCAATCTTCATCAGCATGTACGAAAATAGCTGTGCAGTAGCCGGCTTCTCAAACGCTGAAATCATGCTTCGACTCCAGAAGTGCCTCAAAGGAAAAGCGAGATAAGTTGCTACTTTCAGAGCTAGTTCCAGAAGTTATCAACACCCTGAAAACCTTTTTTGGACGGCCAAAACATATCCTTGACTGTTTGATTGACAAAATCAGGAAGGTCAACGTACACAAAGACAGATTGGAATCTCTCATCGATTTCGCTATGGCAGTACGCAATGCATGCGCAACACTGGAGGCCTGCAATGTGACCTCTGATCTTGACAACCCAATGCTCCTGCGCGAACTTGTTGATAAGCTGTCCACGCAACAGAAACTGAACTGGGCCTTACACCCCCGCTGTAACGACAGACCAGTTGTTAAGTCATTCAGCGACAGGTTGTATAAATTAGCAGAGGCACCATCAACCGTTATAGCCGTACCAAGTTCGTAACACTCACACACAAGTTCACCAAGGAATGGAAAACAATGATGATTCTAAAACAGATCAAGAAGCAGCTTCAAGCCGCACATGTGCGATGGGTAAGTCCACTGAACATCAAGCTGCCCAGTGTCAGAAATTTAATATGCTTACTACTGAAGAACGCCAGCGCATAATTATCGAGACTAAAGCGTGGTACAGGTGCCTAAAGACGTAACTGTGGCGCCGACAATTGTCAGTCCAAGCACCACCCACTTCTGCACAGATATGTACCGAAGGCAGAACTCGTCAGTGCCCACCATAAGTATGGCGACCGTGAAGAACAATACTTCCAAATCGTGCCAGTCACTCTATATGGAAACGGAGTAACTTTCAACACATTTGCCTTTTTGGATGAAGGCTCATCTGTCACGCTAATTGACGAAAATATATTTCGGGTCCTTAAAGTTTCCTAAACACTGGAACCACTATGCTTACAATGGACTAGCGAAACCACTCGCATGTATGAAACATCTAACAAGGCTCACATTCAAGCATCAGAAGCGGGAAGTCAAAAAAGGTAGTGGCTAAACAACGTACGGTCAGTTAAAAACCTGGCTTTACCAAAGCAAAGCGTCGATGTCAACAAACTATACAACCAATATTCACACTAGCAAGGAATGCCATTACAGTCATACTTCAATGCACAGCCGATGCTCTTAATTGGCGCCAACAACTGGACTTTGGCAGTACCTCGGAAGATTCGTGAAGGAAGACACAACGCTTCTATAGCCTCAAAGTGTTTACTGGGATGGATCATTCAAGGATCAAGCAATTCAAACCGTCACGTCTCCTTGCATCACTGTGACTGTAACTGGCCAGAAATCGACAGAGCTGTAAAGGAAAGCTTCAATTTCTACTCTGAAAAACGATAGAAAGGCTATAGGTATTCTTGAAGATACTTGTAAAAAAATTAAATTATTATGTAGTTGGCTTGCTTTGGCGCGATAAGGTGGTAACCTTGCCAGAAAGCTATTCTACTGCATTCTAGGGGCGATACTTCCACAAAAAGAATTAAAGGCACAAAAAAACGATAAAAAAGCTATAGGTATTCTTGAAGATACTTGTAAAAAAAATTAACGGCTATTATGTAGTTGGCTTGCTTTGGCGCGATAAGGAGGTAACCTTGCCAGAAAGCTATTCTACTGCATTGTAGGGGGCGATACTTCCACAAAAAGAATTGAAGGCACAAAAATTTCCCACGGCGCAAACGCAAAGGAAGACGAAAATGAAGAAGTCGGGGGCGTCGTGGTGTAATTCAGTGTGTTTTATTCAGCTGCATACATGAGACCATTGACTTAAAACCTAAAGCCGCGCTCCCGCCCGCTTTACTTCGCTGAAGCGAGAGCGGCAGATCGGCAGCGGCCGTCCAAGGAGTTCGGATGCGAAACCCGACGCCAAGAGGGGCGAGAGCGAAAGCTCATAGAGCTTAGTGAACTGACTTAAACATACCGCCCCCCCTTGCAACTACTCGGGTTGCAACATAGCCTGGTTGCTCTTCTCACGGCTGGTGGCACGCTTTGGACACGACCCACCCAAACACGGTGCTCTGGGCTATTGGTAGTCCATCCAGAATTTTCAGGAAGCCCGGCCGCATCACGCTTGGATGCATATCCGCACCCAGGATGACGGAGATCGTCGCGGGGAGAAAGAACCGCTCGTCAGCCAGCATAATGTCCCGGAAGTGGGTCCTTAACGCGTCGCTCAGCTCCCGGATTGGAGTGCGAATGCGCACGTGAGGCTCTATTTTAAAAATTAAGTCGAGCCGGACAGCGCTGTCGATTCTGGAAACCACAGTTGCCGAACATATCTGTTCGCCTCCCACGTTGGTGGTCGGCAAGCGGAAACTCGACGCTAGCGAAGCGTCGATGCAGCTCATAGGCGTACACGGGTCGATGAGCGCCGCAGTGTCGAAGACTCGACTCCCGGTCTCTAACCGCACCAAAGCCGTCGGGAGGAGGTTGGCGCTGTGCCGCTGTAGGAGGGGACGTTAAGGATGGAGCGACGACCGCGGGCTGCGTGGCACCCCGACGAGTAGCAGAAAATTGCGGCGGAGTGTCGGATGAGTGCCGTGGGTGGCGGACGAGGGCCGAGGAGCGGCTGAAGAATGCCGTGGAGTGGCGGACGAGGGCCGAGGAGCAGCTGAAGAATGCCGTGGAGTGGCTGACGAGGGCCGAGGAGCGGCTGGGAGTGTTGAGGAGTGGCAACGGACCTCTGCGACCGGCGTGCTGCCGGGCGGGACTGCCGTGATGCCATCGTTGGTTCCGGGAGATGAAGAAGAGTGTGGTGATCCTGGCCGCACGTTTTGTAGCGATCACCTCGCCGACACGCTCCGTCGGAGTGCTCGTGGGCCAAACATCGGTGGCAGTACCGGTTGGCAAGGACAGCCCGGAGCCTCTTCTCGGCACTCAGACGGAGGAACCGACGACACTTCCGAAGTGGATGGATCCCGCTACAGACTCGGCAACGGTAGGATTGCATACCTCGAGTTCGTCTGTGTTCCAATGCGATGGCGCTGCGCGGACGTGGAGACATCGTGTGAGATCTGATTGGCGGAAGAGGACAAAATAAAAATTTGGATCAGTAGTGATAAGAACTGCGAATTGGAACTACGGGTTGGAACTATTAATTGACGCTACGAATCGGAGTGATGAATTGAAACACCGGAGTGAAAGGTCGACTGGTTATTGCGGCCAGGTGAACTCTTCCGTTGGAAGAAGGACGACCTTCGCTATGGGACGCTTAATGAGTCCCCGTGCAGTGCGGATGTCGACCACACGAACATGGCCATCGGATCCTGGAAACACCGCGTCAATTCTGCCTAATCGCCACTCATTGGACGGAAGGTTGTCTTCCTTGACTACCACCATGTCCCCGGCACGGAGATTTCTTGTAGGGGTTCGCCACTAATTCCGCTTATGGAGTTCCTTGAGGTACTCCTCCTTCTATCGCTGACGAAATTGTTGATGAAGAGCCTTCAGGTGCTGCCAGCGGTTTATAATAGATGTGGTGTCCCCCTTAATCTCGGGTTCGACCATGGCGAGGAGGGGCCCTCCAACAAGAAAGTGCCCAGGCGTAAGTGCCAGCAGGTCAGTGGGGTCTTCGGACATCGGCGCTAGCGGGCACGAATTCAGGCATGCTTCGATCCTAGCTAGAAGCGTGGACAGCGGTAAGGCTAGAGGCGTTGAAAACCACCCGCACTTTAGTGGTTGTGCTCTCGGGCTTAAGAACGGCGTGATGTGGAAGGTAGTACGTGGCGGAACTGCTCGTCAAAGAGACCTCGGCCATGTGACCTAAGTCGAGGTATTCTTGGAGCACAGAGTCATACCGGGCCTTCAGGGGAGGATCTCTCAGAAATTGAGCCAGAGCAAAGGATCGTGAAGATGCGAGCTCGGAAACACTATGCTCGGGATCGCGCAAGGGGAGTATCACAACGTATTTGCCACGATTGTCCCTTCTTGTAGTCTGGACAAAATTGTGTTCACAGACGGAATCAGACTCCGGGAATATCTGTGTGGCCACTTCCTCCACCTCCCAGAATTTGGTAAGGAGATGATCCAACGAGTCGTCGAGTCCGCAGGTAACTCGAGTGGAGAAGGCGGACAAATTGCGGGGGGCCGCTGGAGATATGGGGCCTGTCAACACCCATCCAAAAATGGTTTCCTGGCCGAGAAGTGAACCGTAAATGTTAGCCCTGGCGTTGCCGAGAAGGATTGACGGAAGAATTGTCGGCTCCTATCAAGACATCGATTTGGGAGCTCTCGAAGAATTTGGGATCCGCAAGGGGGATGTCAGGAATTCCCTTAAGAAGATCTCGAGGGACGGGATACGAAGGCAGATTCCCGGACAGCTGCGGAAGAACGTAAGCTGAAGTTCCTAATGCAGCCCGGGTGTGGAAGGCGATCGAATAGAAAAATGATAGAGTTTCGTGGACTGAACGGCAACGGTTTGATTAAGACCAGAGACTTCGGCCTGGATAGTCTTGAATGGAAGTTTGACGAGGTTGAAAAGTCTCTCCGTAATAAAGGTTGCCTCGGTACCAGAGTCGATCAGGGCTAGCGCCTGGAAATTGCACCCTTAATGGCAAATGCTAATGAGGTCTGTGCCCAGTAGGACGACTCTTGAGCCGGAAGCGAAGCACACTTGCACATCAGAGTAATTCTCTGTGGGGCTCGTGCCTCTTGTAGTAGGCGCGGGTCGAGACCTGGTTGGCCCAGACGGACTTGGAGCGGCCGCGAATGCATTACCGCGGTGCAGGAGGGTGTGACGTGAAGCAGGCTGTGGCACGTGAAGCAGCTATGGGAGCTAGTGCAATCCCGTTGCAGGTGCCCTCGTGCAAAACAGTTCAGGCAAAGCTGCTTTTTCTTAATGTAGTCGGAGCGACCATTTACATCCAAGGAAGCGCGTACATAAGCGAACAGGATGATTCTCTCTGGAGCAGAGATCGCACCCTCTTGGGGCTGGAGTCACTCTGGCCTACGCGCTGGGGCGCTCGCAGGTGTCGACCTTGGCGGAAACTGACCCGAACTGCTAGGCATGATGTCATCGATAGCCTCCAGAGTGCGATGACGCTCTAAGAACGATTCTAACTCATACCATGTTGGAATCTCAGCCTTGTTGTGAATGGATTGCTCCCACATCGAAAGCGTGATTTTGTGAAGCTTTAAAGAAACCATATACACCAGGAGACAATCCTAAGTCTCGACTTGAATAGAGGACATCTCTAAGGCTTTTAGGCAACTTTGGATTGTGCCTTGCAGCTCTTTCAGAGCGGCTCCGGTCTCTTGGGGTAATGCCTGAATGTTGAAGAGGATTTTCAACTGGCTATTGACTAATAACCGCCGATTTTCGATCGGTCGGTGAGGCTTCGCCACGCGGTGATAAACCCTTCGTTGGTCAGCGGGGCTTTGGAAACAATGGCGTGCGCATCGCCACTTGTTTTGGAAAATAGGTGGATCAACTTCTCTACCGGTGTAAGACGCGAGTTGTGGATGTATATCGCGGTAAAAAGATCTCTGAAGGTGGGCCAACGCAGGTAATCACCAGCGAAAACTTCGGTGTCGACTGGTGGCAAACGACAGCCCGTAGACGGCGGTGTTGGAACACTGACAGCAGCCTTAATGGACTGGGAGGCGGCCTTGTCTATTATGTCCTGAAGCTGGACCAAACATCTCGAATATACGGAGTAGCAGTAACTGTACTTGGATTCAAGCACTGTCGAGGTGGCCGTACTGTCGGTGGACGCGGAAAGAAGATCGGAGCAACTTTCATAGCTTTTGGATTTGGTCCCGATGGACTTGGCACATGCCAGGGGAAAGTCGTTCTGGTTCAGCGGTGCTCGGAGTATGAATATCCACTTGAAATTGGCTAACCCGGTCTGTTGTGGCAATAAGCTTTTTGAGGGCGATGTCTATCGCAGTTTGGGCCATCTTGGACACCGACCGAGAAAGCCTTGACTGGGGACCGGAGATAGTCTCGACGGACTCGTCGCTTTTTGCCCTTGGAATGGCAATGGCAGCTTTGGTGTTTATTGAGACGGCCGCGGAGACGCGGATTGGGACCTGCCCAAACGGATAGATGGGATCGACCTCGGTTTCTTGTCGTCTCCCGTGGGCATTCTCGGACTCGAACTTTGCGGATCAGCTCTTGTCCACTGACCTGAGCAAGGGGCGTTTCGTTCAGAACGTGAGGATATTCACCGTTAAGCTCTCAGCGCGATCTGAGTCGCCAACGAGTTGGTCGTCGCTGCAAATGAACGCACGCAAAAGAAAAGAAAGCCACAGAGAACGGTCACACTCTTTATTTGTGCGGAGTAGAATCAGAAGAAAATATTTGGAAATCGATGAAACCGTATTGATTATATATCTTGTTTATCTATTTGTATATCTTGTTACTCCCTTTGATGACTTCTGTTTTTTTGTTTATTTTAATTTTTTACTTTAGTTATTGTTGCCAAATAATTTAATTGTATTTAGTTATTTATTTATTATTTTTTTTTTTTTTTGGGTTTGGAAAATATCTTTGATTGCAAAAAAAATCCGGAAAAACGAAATAAAAATAAATTTATTAATCCATTAAATAAATTAATTACTTTGCCGGAAATAATTAAATAATATTTATAATTAAATAGTAATTATAATTATGAATTAATAATCTTTATAATTTTGTTTGTAGACGACCTTTGATGTATGTTTAAATTTTTTGAGTTTTTCCGGCTCGAGGTCAACAATTGAAAAATGTTATAAATAAAAGTTTTTAATTTTTATTTTTTATTATTTCCAATATATTTCGGTTGCACTTCGGCAACCGTCTTCAGGGCAACTATAATCAACATAAAAACATAAAATAACATAAATTTAGACAATAGAAAACACAGCTTTAAAAATTATTACACCTACATAATTTTACACGTCTGCACCGTCGGACGTGGAGATTAATACTAGTTGTTATTAAGTAAGTGTCTGTAAATGTGAGCGCAATTTTCAACGTCTGTTTTGTAGTTCAGTCTTATGCTTGTGGGTGTGTTTGTTATATGTAACATTTCTATGGTGAAGCGTTTTTTGTAATGTTGTTCTTGTTCCAAAATAGTCGTTGCTTCGTGTCTTAATTTGAAGTCTGATCTGTGTTGTGATATTCGAGTTTTTAGTTTGGATTTAGTTGTTCCTACATATATACTGTCACATTTTTCATTTATATCTCCATTGCATGGTATTTTATATACCACATTGTTTTTGTCAAACATTTGTATTTTGGACTTGGTCTTGTTGAATATTGGTCGTAGGGTATTGTTGGGCTTGTGTGCTATTGTTATTTTTTGTTTATTGTAAAATTCTGACTTTTTAAGGCGTTCTGATAGTCTTGGTATATATGTTACGGACATGTATTGTGTAGGTTCTCTACATTTTGTTTTTTGTTCCATGTTTTGGTGTCTTTTAATTAAAGTTCTAATTAGATGGTTTGGGAAGTCGTTGTCCTTTAAAATTTGTCTTATTTCATTTTTGGTTTCTTCATGAAAAATGTTGTCCGAAATGGCTAGCATCCGTTGTATACAACCTACCGCTGTACTGATTATCATTGTTTTAGGGTGTTTTGAGTTAAAGTTTATGATTCGTCCTGATGCTGTTGGTTTTTTATACCACTTTAGTTTTAGAATGTTCCCCTGTCTGTGAACCATTGAGTCCAAATATGCTAGTCCTCCATCTTCTTCCTGTTCCAGTGTGAATTTTATATTTTTATTGAAAGAGTTTAAAGCGTCAAGTGTGTTTTGTATTTCGTCTTCTTTTACTATTGCGAATAAATCATCCACATACTTCGTCAAAAGTCTTGGTTTGTGTCCTAGTTTTTTCAAAGTGTTGTCTAATAGCTCTTCCATTACTATGTCAGCAATTATTGGTGAAGCAGGGGATCCCATCGGCATTCCTTTTAGTTGTGTGTATATATCGTCATTAAATTTAAAATATCGGTTGTCTTGTATGCAAAATTGTACTATGTCCATAAACATTTTTTTCGGCATATTTGTGTGTTCTTTTATTTTTGTCCATTTTTCTCTAATTGTGTCTAGTGCAAGGTCTATAGGTATGCTGGGAAATAGTGAGACTACATCAAATGATATTAATTTTTCATCATCACAGATGTAAGTGTTGTTGATTCTTTCTTTGAATTCTACTGAGTTTTTGATGTTGTAGTTGGAGTCTATGGTGATGTTCTTTAGTATGTTTGAAATATATTTACAAAGTCCGTGTGATGGTGATCCTATAGATGAACATATGGGTCTTAATGGAGTCCCTTCCTTGTGGATTTTTGGTAGTCCGTATATGCGTGGTGGTAATGCCGTTGTCGTGACTAACTTATTCCTTTCGCTCCGTGAAATAAGTCCTTTTTGTTAATAGATTTTCCGCTAATTCATTGTTTCTTGTTTGAAGTTTCGATGTTATATCCTTTCGTAAAATCCGATATGTGTTCCTTTCCTCCAATATGTTATTCATTTTTTGATTGTAAGTATCTTTGTCCATAGCAACTGTCTTGTTTCCTTTGTCAGAAGTTAAAATTAGTATTTCGTCATTTTCCTTTAAACATTTTTTTTTTCGTGTCTGCCCCACTGTGTCTAGTATTGCGCGATCTATTGCACTTTCCCGAACCGACGTCGTATAATCTTTAATAAGTAAAGAGAATTTAGTGCGTGACTCTTCTTGTTGCTCTTTACCTATAAGAGTTTGCACCAATTCCTCTCCGTCCGCTATATACTTGAAGAGAGGGAAATTCTTCTTCTCTATTGGTATCGCGAACTTTGGACCCTTTGCAAGAAGTGCTTTCACGTCTGGCGGGAACTCCACATTCGTTTTGTTGACAAACCAATCGTTCGTTTTGTTGTTGTTCGTGAATATATTATTCCGTTCCTTTTGTAGTCTTCTATACTTCCTCTCATGTCTCTCTTTCAATGTTGTTGTTAGTTTATTCGCGACGTTTCTCTCGCTCTTCATAAACATTTGTAAGTCAGCTGAGTTTAACTGCCTCTCCAGAATTTCTTTGGTTTCCTTTACCCTTTTGTTTAGTTCCTTCATTAAGTCATGTTTGTGTTTTATTATAATGTTTAGTACTTTCTTGTGGAATATATGTGAATGTCTAGCTAAGGCTCTTCTAATGTCTGGATGTGCGTCATTGTCAAATATAAATAGCTTATTACATTTAGTTGTATTCTTTAAAAAATTTGGAATTAACTGGGACTTTCTACATTTTAACAAAAAGATAATATCAGCTTTTAATTTTACTTGTTTTTTATATGTTGTCTGGAATTTGTTTATTATGTCCTTGTAGTTGTTATAGTGGTTTTTAATATGCGTATATCCCATGTTTGTGTTGGTGTATACGTACGGCGTGCCTTCCGTTTTTTGTAATTTTGTTTGTAGGCGACCTTTGATGTATGTTTAAATTTTTTGAGTTTTTCCGGCTCGAGGTCAACAATTGAAAAATGTTATAAATAAAAGTTTTTAATTTTTATTTTTTATTATTTCCAATATATTTCGGTTGCACTTCGGCAACCGTCTTCAGGGCAACTATAATCAACATAAAAACATAAAATAACATAAATTTAGACAATAAAAAACACAGCTTTAAAAATTATTACACCTACATAATTTTACACGTCTGCACCGTCGGACGTGGAGATTAATACTAGTTGTTATTAAGTAAGTGTCTGTAAATGTGAGCGCAATTTTCAACGTCTGTTTTGTAGTTCAGTCTTATGCTTGTGGGTGTGTTTGTTATATGTAACATTTCTATGGTGAAGCGTTTTTTGTAATGTTGTTCTTGTTCCAAAATAGTCGTTGCTTCAAAATTTGGTGAGTGACCGCTGGTTTTACAGTGGGCCATAAGTGCTGTTTTTTGTATATTAGCTTGGTGTCTTAATTTGAAGTCTGATCTGTGTTGTGATATTCGAGTTTTTAGTTTGGATTTAGTTGTTCCTACATATATACTGTCACATTTTTCATTTATATCTCTATTGCATGGTATTTTATATACCACATTGTTTTTGTCAAACATTTGTATTTTGGACTTGGTCTTGTTGAATATTGGTCGTAGGGTATTGTTGGGCTTGTGTGCTATTGTTATTTTTTGTTTATTGTAAAATTCTGACTTTTTAAGGCGTTCTGATAGTCTTGGTATATATGTTACGGACATGTATTGTGTAGGTTCTCTACATTTTGTTTTTTGTTCCATGTTTTGGTGTCTTTTAATTAAAGTTCTAATTAGATGGTTTGGGAAGTCGTTGTCCTTTAAAATTTGTCTTATTTCATTTTTGGTTTCTTCATGAAAAATGTTGTCCGAAATGGCTAGCATCCGTTGTATACAACCTACCGCTGTACTGATTATCATTGTTTTAGGGTGTTTTGAGTTAAAGTTTATGATTCGTCCTGATGCTGTTGGTTTTTTATACCACTTTAGTTTTAGAATGTTCCCCTGTCTGTGAACCATTGAGTCCAAATATGCTAGTCCTCCATCTTCTTCCTGTTCCAGTGTGAATTTTATATTTTTATTGAAAGAGTTTAAAGCGTCAAGTGTGTTTTGTATTTCGTCTTCTTTTACTATTGCGAATAAATCATCCACATACTTCGTCAAAAGTCTTGGTTTGTGTCCTAGTTTTTTCAAAGTGTTGTCTAATAGCTCTTCCATTACTATGTCTGCAATTATTGGTGAAGCAGGGGATCCCATCGGCATTCCTTTTAGTTGTGTGTATATATCGTCATTAAATTTAAAATATCGGTTGTCTTGTATGCAAAATTGTACTATGTCCATAAACATTTTTTTCGGCATATTTGTGTGTTCTTTTATTTTTGTCCATTTTTCTCTAATTGTGTCTAGTGCAAGGTCTATAGGTATGCTGGGAAATAGTGAGACTACATCAAATGATATTAATTTTTCATCATCACAGATGTAAGTGTTGTGGATTCTTTCTTTGAATTCTACTGAGTTTTTGATGTTGTAGTTGGAGTCTATGGTGATGTTCTTTAGTATGTTTGAAATATATTTACAAAGTCCGTGTGATGGTGATCCTATAGATGAACATATGGGTCTTAATGGAGTCCCTTCCTTGTGGATTTTTGGTAGTCCGTATATGCGTGGTGGTAATGCCGTTGTCGTGACTAACTTATTCCTTTCGCTCCGTGAAATAAGTCCTTTTGTTAATAGATTTTCCGCTAATTCATTGTTTCTTGTTTGAAGTTTCGATGTTATATCCTTTCGTAAAATCCGATATGTGTTCCTTTCCTCCAATATGTTATTCATTTTTTGATTGTAAGTATCTTTGTCCATAGCAACTGTCTTGTTTCCTTTGTCAGAAGTTAAAATTAGTATTTCGTCATTTTCCTTTAAAAATTTTCGTGTCTGCCCCACTGTGTCTAGTATTGCGCGATCTATTGCACTTTCCCGAACCGACGTCATATAATCTTTAATAAGTAAAGAGAATTTAGTGCGTGACTCTTCTTGTTGCTCTTTACCTATAAGAGTTTGCACCAATTCCTCTCCGTCCGCTATATACTTGAAGAGAGGGAAATTCTTCTTCTCTATTGGTATCGCGAACTTTGGACCCTTTGCAAGAAGTGCTTTCACGTCTGGCGGGAACTCCACATTCGTTTTGTTGACAAACCAATCGTTCGTTTTGTTGTTGTTCGTGAATATATTATTCCGTTCCTTTTGTAGTCTTCTATACTTCCTTTCATGTCTCTCTTTCAATGTTGTTGTTAGTTTATTCGCGACGTTTCTCTCGCTCTTCATAAACATTTGTAAGTCAGCTGAGTTTAACTGCCTCTCCAGAATTTCTTTGGTTTCATTTACCCTTTTGTTTAGTTCCTTTATTAAGTCATGTTTGTGTTTTATTATAATGTTTAGTACTTTCTTGTGGAATATATGTGAATGTCTAGCTAAGGCTCTTCTAATGTCTGGATGTGCGTCATTGTCAAATATAAATAGCTTATTACATTTAGTTGTATTCTTTAAAAATTTGGAATTAACTGGGACTTTCTACATTTTAACAAAAAGATAATACCAGCTTTTAATTTTACTTGTTTTTTATATGTTGTCTGGAATTTGTTTATTATGTCCTTGTAGTTGTTATAGTGGTTTTTAATATGCGTATATCCCATGTTTGTGTTGGTGTATACGTACGGCGTGGGTATAGGGCCTTCCGTTTTTTGTAATTTTGTTTGTAGGCGACCTTTGATGTATGTTTAAATTTTTGAGTTTTTCCGCCTCGAGGTCAACAATTGAAAAATGTTATAAATAAAAGTTTTTAATTTTTATTTTTTATTATTTCCAATATATTTCGGTTGCACTTCGGCAACCGTCTTCAGGGCAACTATAATCAACATAAAAACATAAAATAACATAAATTTAGACAATAGAAAACACAGCTTTAAAAATTATTACACCTACATAATTTTACACGTCTGCACCGTCGGACGTGGAGATTAATACTAGTTGTTATTAAGTGTAAGTGTTATTTTGTTTTTTTTATTGTCAAATGGAGTCGTTGCTTCAAAATTTGGTGAGTGACCGCATTTTTATGGGCATAAGTGCTGTTTTTTTAGCTTGGTGTCTGTTTTGAAGTCTGATCTGTCTTGTGATAGTCGAGTTTTTAGTTCGATTTAGTTGTTCCTACATATTGCACATCAGCATTTTTGCTTTGTGTAGGCGCGGGTATTTATTGGCCCATTTGGTTTTGTCAAACTATTTTGGACTTGGTGCATTTGGTAGGGGTATTGTTGAGGCTTGTATACAGCTATGGGTGCTTTATTTGTTGTTTATTGTAAAATTCAAGTTATTTTTAGCCGTTTTAGAGTAGTCGGAGTGATATTTACGTACAGTGTATTTGTATGCTGGGAAATAGTGAGACTACATCAAATGATATTAATTTTTCATCATCACAGATGTAAGTGTTGTTGATTCTTTCTTTGAATTCTACTGAGTTTTTGATGTTGTAGTTGGAGTCTATGGTGATGTTCTTTAATATGTTTGAAATATATTTACAAAGTCCGTGTGATGGTGATCCAATAGATATGCATATGGGTCTTAATGGAGTCCCTTCCTTGTGGATTTTTTGTAGTCCGTATATGCGTGGTGGTAATGCCGTTGTCGTGACTAACTTATTCCTTTCGCTCCGTGAAATAAGTCCTTTGTGAATAGATTTTCCGCTAATCCATTGTTTCTTGTTCGAAGTTTCGATGTTATATCCATTCGTAAAATCCGACATGTGTTCCTGTCCTCCAAAATGTTATTCATTTTTTGATTGTAAGTATCTTTGTCCATAGCAACTGTCTTGTTTCCTTTGTCAGAAGTTAAAATTAGTATTTCGTCATTTTCCTTTAAAAATTTTCGTGTCTGCCCCACTGTGTCTAGTAATGCGCGACCTATTGCACTTCTCCCGAACCGACGTCATATAATCTTTAATAAGTAAAGAGAATTTAGTGCGTGACTCTTCTTGTTGCTCTTTACCTATAAGAGCACCAATTCCTCTCCGTCCGCTATATACTTAAGAGAGGGAAATTCTTCTTCTCTATTGGTATCGCGAACTTTGGACCCTTTGCCAGAAGTGCTTTCACGTCTGGCGGGAACTCCACATTCGTTTTGTTGACAAACCAATCGTTCGTTTTGTTGTTGTTCGTGAATATATTATTCCGTTCCTTTTGTAGTCTTCTATACTTCCTTTCATGTCTCTTTCAATGTTGTTGTTAGTTTATTCGCGACGTTTCTCTCGCTCTTCATAAACATTTGTAAGTCAGCTGAGTTTAACTGCCTCTCCAGAATTTCTTTGGTTTCATTTACCCTTTTGTTTAGTTCCTTTATTAAGTCATGTTTGTGTTTTATTATAATGTTTAGTACTTTCTTGTGGAATATATGTGAATGTCTAGCTAAGGCTCTTCTAATGTCTGGATGTGCGTCATTGTCAAATATAAATAGCTTATTACATTTAGTTGTATTCTTTAAAAAATTTGGAATTAACTGGGACTTTCTACATTTTAACAAAAGATAATACCAGCTTTTAATTTTACTTGTTTTTTATATGTTGTCTGGAATTTGTTTATTATGTCCTTGTAGTTGTTATAGTGGTTTTTAATATGCGTATATCCCATGTTTGTGTTGGTGTATACGTACGGTGCATTCCGTTCTTTGTAATTTTGTTTGTAGGCGACCTTTGATGTATGTTTAAATTTTTTGAGTTTTTCCGCCTCGAGGTCAACAATTGAAAAATGTTATAAATAAAAGTTTTTAATTTTTATTTTTTATTATTTCCAATATATTTCGGTTGCACTTCGGCAACCGTCTTCAGGGCAACTATAATCAACATAAAAACATAAAATAACATAAATTTAGACAATAAAAAACACAGCTTTAAAAATTATTAGACCTACATAATTTTACACGTCTGCACCGTCGGACGTGGAGATTAATACTAGTTGTTATTAAGTAAGTGTCTGTAAATGTGAGCGCAATTTTCAACGTCTGTTTTGTAGTTCAGTCTTATGCTTGTGGGTGTGTTTGTTATATGTAACATTTCTATGGTGAAGCGTTTTTTGTAATGTTGTTCTTGTTCCAAAATAGTCGTTGCTTCAAAATTTGGTGAGTGACCGCTGGTTTTACAGTGGGCCATAAGTGCTGTTTTTGTATATTAGCTTGGTGTCTTAATTTGAAGTCTGATCTGTGGTGTGATATTCGAGTTTTTAGTTTGGATTTAGTTGTTCCTACATATATACTGTCACATTTTTTATTTATATCTCCATTGCATGGTATTTTATATACCACATTGTTTTTGTCAAACATTTGTATTTTTGGACTTGGTCTTGTTGAATATTGGTCGTAGGGTATTGTTGGGCTTGTGTGCTATTGTTATTTTTTGTTTATTGTAAAATTCTGACTTTTTAAGGCGTTCTGATAGTCTTGGTATATATGTTACGGACATGTATTTGTAGGTTCTCTAAAATTTTGTTTTTTGTTCCATGTTTTGGTGTCTTTTAATTAAAGTTCTAATTAGATGGTTTGGGGAAGTCGTTGTCCTTTAAAATTTGTCTTATTTCATTTTTGGTTTCTTCATGAAAAATGTTGTGCGAAATGGCTAGCATCCGTTGTATACAACCTACCGCTGTACTGATTATCATTGTTTTAGTGAGTTTTGAGTTAAAGTTTATGATTCGTCCTGATGCTGGTTTTTTATACCACTTTAGTTTTAGAATGTTCCCCTGTCTGTGAACCATTGAGTCCAAATATGCTAGTCCTCCATCATCTTCCTGTTCCAGTGTGAATTTTATATTTTTATTGAAAGAGTTTAAAGCGTCAAGTGTGTTTTGTATTTCGTCTTCTTTTACTATTGCGAATAAATCATCCACATACTTCGTCAAAGTCTTAGTTTGTGTCCTAGTTTTTTCAAAGTGTTGTCTAATAGCTCTTCCATTACTATGTCTGCAATTATTGGTGAAGCAGGGGATCCCATCGGCATTCCTTTTAGTTGTGTGTATATATCGTCATTAAATTTACAATATCGGTTGTCTTGTATGCAAAATTGTACTATGTCCATAAACATTTTTTTCGGCATATTTGTGTGTTCTTTTATTTTTGTCATTTTTCTCTAATTGTGTCTAGTGCAAGGTCTATAGGTATGCTGGGAAATAGTGAGACTACATCAAATGATATTAATTTTTCATCATCACAGATGTAAGTGTTGTTGATTCTTTCTTTGAATTCTACTGAGTTTTTGATGTTGTAGTTGGAGTCTATGGTGATGTTCTTTAGTATGTTTGAAATATATTTACAAAGTCCGTGTGATGGTAATCCTATAGATGAACATATGGGTCTTAATGGAGTCCCTTCCTTGTGGATTTTTGGTAGTCCGTATATGCGTGGTGGTAATGCCGTTGTCGTGACTAACTTATTCCTTTCGCTCCGTGAAATAAGTCCTTTTTGTTAATAGATTTTCCGCTAATTAATTGTTTCTTGTTTGAAGTTTCGATGTTATATCCTTTCGTAAAATCCGATATGTGTTCCTTTCCTCCAATATGTTATTCATTTTTGATTGTAAGTATCTTTGTCCATAGCAACTGTCTTGTTTCCTTTGTCAGAAGTTAAAATTAGTATTTCGTCATTTTCCTTAAAAATTTTTTTTGTCTGCCCCACTGTGTCTAGTATTGCGCGATCTATTGCACCTTCCCGAACCGACGTCATATAATCTTTAATAAGTAAAGAGAATTTAGTGCGGGACTCTTCTTTGCTCTTTACGGATAAGATGGGTTCGACCTCGGTTTCTTGTCGTCTCCTCTGGAAATTCTCTATTGGATCTCGAACTTTGCGGATCAGCTCTTGTCCACTGACCTGAGCAAGGGGCGTTTTGTTGACAGAACCAATCGTTTGTGAGGTTATTCACCGTTAAGCTTTAGTGCGATCTTTTGAGTCGCCATACTTCCCTCATGTCGTCGCTTGCAAATGATTGCACGCTTAGTTTATTAGCAAAGTTTCTCTCAGGCTCTTCATACACATTTGTTTGTAGCTGAGTTTAACTGCCTCTCCAGAATTTATTTGGAATTCGATGAAACCCTATTGTTATAGTATCTTGTTTAAGTCTATTTGTATATCTTGTTACTCCTTTTTAGTACTTTCTGTGGAATATTTTTTTGTTTATTTTAAGGTTTTTTTCTATGTTCGTCATTGTTGCCAATATAAATAGCTTAATTACATTTAGTTATATTCTTTAAAAAATTTGGATTTTTTTGGGACTTTGGCTACATCTTTGATTCAAAAAAAATCAAAAACGAAATTAAAATAATTTTTTTAATCCATTAAATAAATTAATTATTTTGCCTTGAAATAATTAAATAATATTTATATATTAAATAGTAATTATAATTATGAATTAATAATCTTTATAATTTTGTTTGTAGACGACCTTTGATGTATGTTTAAATTTTTTGAGTTTTTCCGGCTCGAGGTCAACAATTGAAAAATGTTATAAATAAAAGTTTTTAATTTTTATTTTTTATTATTTCCAATATATTTTGGTTGCACTTCGGCAACCGTCTTCAGGGCAACTATAATCAACATAAAAACATAAAATAACATAAATTTAGACAATAGAAAACACAGCTTTAAAAATTATTACACCTACATAATTTTACACGTCTGCACCGTCGGACGTGGAGATTAATACTAGTTGTTATTAAGTAAGTGTCTGTAAATGTGAGCGCAATTTTCAACGTCTGTTTTGTAGTTCAGTCTTATGCTTGTGGGTGTGTTTGTTATATGTAACATTTCTATGGTAAAGCGTTTTTTGTAATGTTGTTCTTGTTCCAAAATAGTCGTTGCTTCAAAATTTGGTGAGTGACCGCTGGTTTTACAGTGGGCCATAAGTGCTCTTTTTGTATATTAGCTTGGTGTCTTAATTTGTTAGTTGTTCCTACATATATACTGTCACATTTTTCATTTGTGTCTCCATTGCATGGTATTTTATATAGAACATTGTTTTTGTCAAACATTTGTATTTTGGACTTGGTCTTGTTGAATATTGGTCGTAGGGTATTGTTGGGCTTGTGTGCTATTGTTATTTTTTGTTTATTGTAAAATTCTGACTTTTTAAGGCGTTCTGATAGTCTTGGTATATATGTTACGGACATGTATTGTGTAGGTTCTCTACATTTTGTTTTTTGTTCCATGTTTTGGTGTCTTTTAATTAAAGTTCTAATTAGATGGTTTGGGAAGTCGTTGTCCTTTAAAATTTGTCTTATTTCATTTTTGGTTTCTTCATGAAAAATGTTGTCCGAAATGGCTAGCATCCGTTGTATACAACCTACCGCTGTACTGATTATCATTGTTTTAGGGTGTTTTGAGTTAAAGTTTATGATTCGTCCTGATGCTGTTGGTTTTTATACCACTTTAGTTTTAGAATGTTCCCCTGTCTGTGAACCATTGAGTCCAAATATGCTAGTCCTCCATCTTCTTCCTGTTCCAGTGTGAATTTTATATTTTTATTGAAAGAGTTTAAAGCGTCAAGTGTGTTTTGTATTTCGTCTTCTTTTACTATTGCGAATAAATCATCCACATACTTCGTCAAAAGTCTTGGTTTGTGTCCTAGTTTTTTCAAAGTGTTGTCTAATAGCTCTTCCATTACTATGTCTGCAATTATTGGTGAAGCAGGGGATCCCATCGGCATTCCTTTTAGTTGTGTGTATATATCGTCATTAAATTTAAAATATCGGTTGTCTTGTATGCAAAATTGTACTATGTCCATAAACATTTTTTTCGGCATATTTGTGTGTTCTTTTATTTTTGTCCATTTTTCTCTAATTGTGTCTAGTGCAAGGTCTATAGGTATGCTGGGAAATAGTGAGACTACATCAAATGATATTAATTTTTCATCATCACAGATGTAAGTGTTGTTGATTCTTTCTTTGAATTCTACTGAGTTTTTGATGTTGTAGTTGGAGTCTATGGTGATGTTCTTTAGTATGTTTGAAATATATTTACAAAGTCCGTGTGATGGTGATCCTATAGATGAACATATGGGTCTTAATGGAGTCCCTTCCTTGTGGATTTTTGGTAGTCCGTATATGCGTGGTGGTAATGCCGTTGTCGTGACTAACTTATTCCTTTCGCTCCGTGAAATAAGTCCTTTTGTTAATAGATTTTCCGCTAATTCATTGTTTCTTGTTTGAAGTTTCGATGTTATATCCTTTCGTAAAATCCGATATGTGTTCCTTTCCTCCAATATGTTATTCATTTTTTGATTGTAAGTATCTTTGTCCATAGCAACTGTCTTGTTTCCTTTGTCAGAAGTTAAAATTAGTATTTCGTCATTTTCCTTTAAACATTTTTTTTCGTGTCTGCCCCACTGTGTCTAGTATTGCGCGATCTATTGCACTTTCCCGAACCGACGTCATATAATCTTTAATAAGTAAAGAGAATTTAGTGCGTGACTCTTCTTGTTGCTCTTTACCTATAAGAGTTTGCACCAATTCCTCTCCGTCCGCTATATACTTGAAGAGAGGGAAATTCTTCTTCTCTATTGGTATCGCGAACTTTGGACCCTTTGCAAGAAGTGCTTTCACGTCTGGCGGGAACTCCACATTCGTTTTGTTGACAAACCAATCGTTCGTTTTGTTGTTGTTCGTGAATATATTATTCCGTTCCTTTTGTAGTCTTCTATACTTCCTCTCATGTCTCTCTTTCAATGTTGTTGTTAGTTTATTCGCGACGTTTCTCTCGCTCTTCATAAACATTTGTAAGTCAGCTGAGTTTAACTGCCTCTCCAGAATTTCTTTGGTTTCCTTTACCCTTTTGTTTAGTTCCTTCATTAAGTCATGTTTGTGTTTTATTATAATGTTTAGTACTTTCTTGTGGAATATATGTGAATGTCTAGCTAAGGCTCTTCTAATGTCTGGATGTGCGTCATTGTCAAATATAAATAGCTTATTACATTTAGTTGTATTCTTTAAAAAATTTGGAATTAACTGGGACTTTCTACATTTTAACAAAAAGATAATATCAGCTTTTAATTTTACTTGTTTTTTATATGTTGTCTGGAATTTGTTTATTATGTCCTTGTAGTTGTTATAGTGGTTTTTAATATGCGTATATCCCATGTTTGTGTTGGTGTATACGTACGGCGTGCCTTCCGTTTTTTGTAATTTTGTTTGTAGGCGACCTTTGATGTATGTTTAAATTTTTTGAGTTTTTCCGGCTCGAGGTCAACAATTGAAAAATGTTATAAATAAAAGTTTTTAATTTTTATTTTTTATTATTTCCAATATATTTCGGTTGCACTTCGGCAACCGTCTTCAGGGCAACTATAATCAACATAAAAACATAAAATAACATAAATTTAGACAATAAAAAACACAGCTTTAAAAATTATTACACCTACATAATTTTACACGTCTGCACCGTCGGACGTGGAGATTAATACTAGTTGTTATTAAGTAAGTGTCTGTAAATGTGAGCGCAATTTTCAACGTCTGTTTTGTAGTTCAGTCTTATGCTTGTGGGTGTGTTTGTTATATGTAACATTTCTATGGTGAAGCGTTTTTTGTAATGTTGTTCTTGTTCCAAAATAGTCGTTGCTTCAAAATTTGGTGAGTGACCGCTGGTTTTACAGTGGGCCATAAGTGCTGTTTTTTGTATATTAGCTTGGTGTCTTAATTTGAAGTCTGATCTGTGTTGTGATATTCGAGTTTTTAGTTTGGATTTAGTTGTTCCTACATATATACTGTCACATTTTTCATTTATATCTCTATTGCATGGTATTTTATATACCACATTGTTTTTGTCAAACATTTGTATTTTGGACTTGGTCTTGTTGAATATTGGTCGTAGGGTATTGTTGGGCTTGTGTGCTATTGTTATTTTTTGTTTATTGTAAAATTCTGACTTTTTAAGGCGTTCTGAGAGTCTTGGTATATATGTTACGGACATGTATTGTGTAGGTTCTCTACATTTTGTTTTTTGTTCCATGTTTTGGTGTCTTTTAATTAAAGTTCTAATTAGATGGTTTGGGAAGTCGTTGTCCTTTAAAATTTGTCTTATTTCATTTTTGGTTTCTTCATGAAAAATGTTGTCCGAAATGGCTAGCATCCGTTGTATACAACCTACCGCTGTACTGATTATCATTGTTTTAGGGTGTTTTGAGTTAAAGTTTATGATTCGTCCTGATGCTGTTGGTTTTTTATACCACTTTAGTTTTAGAATGTTCCCCTGTCTGTGAACCATTGAGTCCAAATATGCTAGTCCTCCATCTTCTTCCTGTTCCAGTGTGAATTTTATATTTTTATTGAAAGAGTTTAAAGCGTCAAGTGTGTTTTGTATTTCGTCTTCTTTTACTATTGCGAATAAATCATCCACATACTTCGTCAAAAGTCTTGGTTTGTGTCCTAGTTTTTCAAAGTGTTGTCTAATAGCTCTTCCATTACTATGTCTGCAATTATTGGTGAAGCAGGGGATCCCATCGGCATTCCTTTTAGTTGTGTGTATATATCGTCATTAAATTTAAAATATCGGTTGTCTTGTATGCAAAATTGTACTATGTCCATAAACATTTTTTTCGGCATATTTGTGTGTTCTTTTATTTTTGTCCATTTTTCTCTAATTGTGTCTAGTGCAAGGTCTATAGGTATGCTGGGAAATAGTGAGACTACATCAAATGATATTAATTTTTCATCATCACAGATGTAAGTGTTGTTGATTCTTTCTTTGAATTCTACTGAGTTTTTGATGTTGTAGTTGGAGTCTATGGTGATGTTCTTTAGTATGTTTGAAATATATTTACAAAGTCCGTGTGATGGTGATCCTATAGATGAACATATGGGTCTTAATGGAGTCCCTTCCTTGTGGATTTTTGGTAGTCCGTATATGCGTGGTGGTAATGCCGTTGTCGTGACTAACTTATTCCTTTCGCTCCGTGAAATAAGTCCTTTTTGTTAATAGATTTTCCGCTAATTCATTGTTTCTTGTTTGAAGTTTCGATGTTATATCCTTTCGTAAAATCCGATATGTGTTCCTTTCCTCCAATATGTTATTCATTTTTTGATTGTAAGTATCTTTGTCCATAGCAACTGTCTTGTTTCCTTTGTCAGAAGTTAAAATTAGTATTTCGTCATTTTCCTTTAAACATTTTTTTTCGTGTCTGCCCCACTGTGTCTAGTATTGCGCGATCTATTGCACTTTCCCGAACCGACGTCATATAATCTTTAATAAGTAAAGAGAATTTAGTGCGTGACTCTTCTTGTTGCTCTTTACCTATAAGAGTTTGCACCAATTCCTCTCCGTCCGCTATATACTTGAAGAGAGGGAAATTCTTCTTCTCTATTGGTATCGCGAACTTTGGACCCTTTGCAAGAAGTGCTTTCACGTCTGGCGGGAACTCCACATTCGTTTTGTTGACAAACCAATCGTTCGTTCTTTTGTTGTTGTTCGTGAATATATTATTCCGTTCCTTTTGTAGTCTTCTATACTTCCTCTCATGTCTCTCTTTCAATGTTGTTGTTAGTTTATTCGCGACGTTTCTCTCGCTCTTCATAAACATTTGTAAGTCAGCTGAGTTTAACTGCCTCTCCAGAATTTCTTTGGTTTCCTTTACCCTTTTGTTTAGTTCCTTCATTAAGTCATGTTTGTGTTTTATTATAATGTTTAGTACTTTCTTGTGGAATATATGTGAATGTCTAGCTAAGGCTCTTCTAATGTCTGGATGTGCGTCATTGTCAAATATAAATAGCTTATTACATTTAGTTGTATTCTTTAAAAAATTTGGAATTAACTGGGACTTTCTACATTTTAACAAAAAGATAATATCAGCTTTTAATTTTACTTGTTTTTTATATGTTGTCTGGAATTTGTTTATTATGTCCTTGTAGTTGTTATAGTGGTTTTTAATATGCGTATATCCCATGTTTGTGTTGGTGTATACGTACGGCGTGCCTTCCGTTTTTTGTAATTTTGTTTGTAGGCGACCTTTGATGTATGTTTAAATTTTTTGAGTTTTTCCGGCTCGAGGTCAACAATTGAAAAATGTTATAAATAAAAGTTTTTAATTTTTATTTTTTATTATTTCCAATATATTTCGGTTGCACTTCGGCAACCGTCTTCAGGGCAACTATAATCAACATAAAAACATAAAATAACATAAATTTAGACAATAAAAAACACAGCTTTAAAAATTATTACACCTACATAATTTTACACGTCTGCACCGTCGGACGTGGAGATTAATACTAGTTGTTATTAAGTAAGTGTCTGTAAATGTGAGCGCAATTTTCAACGTCTGTTTTGTAGTTCAGTCTTATGCTTGTGGGTGTGTTTGTTATATGTAACATTTCTATGGTGAAGCGTTTTTTGTAATGTTGTTCTTGTTCCAAAATAGTCGTTGCTTCAAAATTTGGTGAGTGACCGCTGGTTTTACAGTGGGCCATAAGTGCTGTTTTTTGTATATTAGCTTGGTGTCTTAATTTGAAGTCTGATCTGTGTTGTGATATTCGAGTTTTTAGTTTGGATTTAGTTGTTCCTACATATATACTGTCACATTTTTCATTTATATCTCCATTGCATGGTATTTTATATACCACATTGTTTTTGTCAAACATTTGTATTTTGGACTTGGTCTTGTTGAATATTGGTCGTAGGGTATTGTTGGGCTTGTGTGCTATTGTTATTTTTTGTTTATTGTAAAATTCTGACTTTTTAAGGCGTTCTGATAGTCTTGGTATATATGTTACGGACATGTATTGTGTAGGTTCTCTACATTTTGTTTTTTGTTCCATGTTTTGGTGTCTTTTAATTAAAGTTCTAATTAGATGGTTTGGGAAGTCGTTGTCCTTTAAAATTTGTCTTATTTCATTTTTGGTTTCTTCATGAAAAATGTTGTCCGAAATGGCTAGCATCCGTTGTATACAACCTACCGCTGTACTGATTATCATTGTTTTAGGGTGTTTTGAGTTAAAGTTTATGATTCGTCCTGATGCTGTTGGTTTTTTATACCACTTTAGTTTTAGAATGTTCCCCTGTCTGTGAACCATTGAGTCCAAATATGCTAGTCCTCCATCTTCTTCCTGTTCCAGTGTGAATTTTATATTTTTATTGAAAGAGTTTAAAGCGTCAAGTGTGTTTTGTATTTCGTCTTCTTTTACTATTGCGAATAAATCATCCACATACTTCGTCAAAAGTCTTGGTTTGTGTCCTAGTTTTTTCAAAGTGTTGTCTAATAGCTCTTCCATTACTATGTCTGCAATTATTGGTGAAGCAGGGGATCCCATCGGCATTCCTTTTAGTTGTGTGTATATATCGTCATTAAATTTAAAATATCGGTTGTCTTGTATGCAAAATTGTACTATGTCCATAAACATTTTTTTCGGCATATTTGTGTGTTCTTTTATTTTTGTCCATTTTTCTCTAATTGTGTCTAGTGCAAGGTCTATAGGTATGCTGGGAAATAGTGAGACTACATCAAATGATATTAATTTTTCATCATCACAGATGTAAGTGTTGTTGATTCTTTCTTTGAATTCTACTGAGTTTTTGATGTTGTAGTTGGAGTCTATGGTGATGTTCTTTAGTATGTTTGAAATATATTTACAAAGTCCGTGTGATGGTGATCCTATAGATGAACATATGGGTCTTAATGGAGTCCCTTCCTTGTGGATTTTTGGTAGTCCGTATATGCGTGGTGGTAATGCCGTTGTCGTGACTAACTTATTCCTTTCGCTCCGTGAAATAAGTCCTTTTGTTAATAGATTTTCCGCTAATTCATTGTTTCTTGTTTGAAGTTTCGATGTTATATCCTTTCGTAAAATCCGATATGTGTTCCTTTCCTCCAATATGTTATTCATTTTTTGATTGTAAGTATCTTTGTCCATAGCAACTGTCTTGTTTCCTTTGTCAGAAGTTAAAATTAGTATTTCGTCATTTTCCTTTAAAAATTTTCGTGTCTGCCCCACTGTGTCTAGTATTGCGCGATCTATTGCACTTTCCCGAACCGACGTCATATAATCTTTAATAAGTAAAGAGAATTTAGTGCGTGACTCTTCTTGTTGCTCTTTACCTATAAGAGTTTGCACCAATTCCTCTCCGTCCGCTATATACTTGAAGAGAGGGAAATTCTTCTTCTCTATTGGTATCGCGAACTTTGGACCCTTTGCAAGAAGTGCTTTCACGTCTGGCGGGAACTCCACATTCGTTTTGTTGACAAACCAATCGTTCGTTTTGTTGTTGTTCGTGAATATATTATTCCGTTCCTTTTGTAGTCTTCTATACTTCCTCTCATGTCTCTCTTTCAATGTTGTTGTTAGTTTATTCGCGACGTTTCTCTCGCTCTTCATAAACATTTGTAAGTCAGCTGAGTTTAACTGCCTCTCCAGAATTTCTTTGGTTTCCTTTACCCTTTTGTTTAGTTCCTTCATTAAGTCATGTTTGTGTTTTATTATAATGTTTAGTACTTTCTTGTGGAATATATGTGAATGTCTAGCTAAGGCTCTTCTAATGTCTGGATGTGCGTCATTGTCAAATATAAATAGCTTATTACATTTAGTTGTATTCTTTAAAAAATTTGGAATTAACTGGGACTTTCTACATTTTAACAAAAAGATAATACCAGCTTTTAATTTTACTTGTTTTTTATATGTTGTCTGGAATTTGTTTATTATGTCCTTGTAGTTGTTATAGTGGTTTTTAATATGCGTATATCCCATGTTTGTGTTGGTGTATACGTACGGCGTGCCTTCCGTTTTTTGTAATTTTGTTTGTAGGCGACCTTTGATGTATGTTTAAATTTTTTGAGTTTTTCCGGCTCGAGGTCAACAATTGAAAAATGTTATAAATAAAAGTTTTTAATTTTTATTTTTTATTATTTCCAATATATTTCGGTTGCACTTCGGCAACCGTCTTCAGGGCAACTATAATCAACATAAAAACATAAAATAACATAAATTTAGACAATAAAAAACACAGCTTTAAAAATTATTACACCTACATAATTTTACACGTCTGCACCGTCGGACGTGGAGATTAATACTAGTTGTTATTAAGTAAGTGTCTGTAAATGTGAGCGCAATTTTCAACGTCTGTTTTGTAGTTCAGTCTTATGCTTGTGGGTGTGTTTGTTATATGTAACATTTCTATGGTGAAGCGTTTTTTGTAATGTTGTTCTTGTTCCAAAATAGTCGTTGCTTCAAAATTTGGTGAGTGACCGCTGGTTTTACAGTGGGCCATAAGTGCTGTTTTTGTATATTAGCTTGGTGTCTTAATTTGAAGTCTGATCTGTGTTGTGATATTCGAGTTTTTAGTTTGGATTTAGTTGTTCCTACATATATACTATCACATTTTTCATTTATATCTCTATTGCATGGTATTTTATATACCACATTGTTTTTGTCAAACATTTGTATTTTGGACTTGGTCTTGTTGAATATTGGTCGTAGGGTATTGTTGGGCTTGTGTGCTATTGTTATTTTTTGTTTATTGTAAAATTCTGACTTTTTAAGGCGTTCTGAGAGTCTTGGTATATATGTTACGGACATGTATTGTGTAGGTTCTCTACATTTTGTTTTTTGTTCCATGTTTTGGTGTCTTTTAATTAAAGTTCTAATTAGATGGTTTGGGAAGTCGTTGTCCTTTAAAATTTGTCTTATTTCATTTTTGGTTTCTTCATGAAAAATGTTGTCCGAAATGGCTAGCATCCGTTGTATACAACCTACCGCTGTACTGATTATCATTGTTTTAGGGTGTTTTGAGTTAAAGTTTATGATTCGTCCTGATGCTGTTGGTTTTTTATACCACTTTAGTTTTAGAATGTTCCCCTGTCTGTGAACCATTGAGTCCAAATATGCTAGTCCTCCATCTTCTTCCTGTTCCAGTGTGAATTTTATATTTTTATTGAAAGAGTTTAAAGCGTCAAGTGTGTTTTGTATTTCGTCTTCTTTTACTATTGCGAATAAATCATCCACATACTTCGTCAAAAGTCTTGGTTTGTGTCCTAGTTTTTTCAAAGTGTTGTCTAATAGCTCTTCCATTACTATGTCTGCAATTATTGGTGAAGCAGGGGATCCCATCGGCATTCCTTTTAGTTGTGTGTATATATCGTCATTAAATTTAAAATATCGGTTGTCTTGTATGCAAAATTGTACTATGTCCATAAACATTTTTTTCGGCATATTTGTGTGTTCTTTTATTTTTGTCCATTTTTCTCTAATTGTGTCTAGTGCAAGGTCTATAGGTATGCTGGGAAATAGTGAGACTACATCAAATGATATTAATTTTTCATCATCACAGATGTAAGTGTTGTGGATTCTTTCTTTGAATTCTACTGAGTTTTTGATGTTGTAGTTGGAGTCTATGGTGATGTTCTTTAGTATGTTTGAAATATATTTACAAAGTCCGTGTGATGGTGATCCTATAGATGAACATATGGGTCTTAATGGAGTCCCTTCCTTGTGGATTTTTGGTAGTCCGTATATGCGTGGTGGTAATGCCGTTGTCGTGACTAACTTATTCCTTTCGCTCCGTGAAATAAGTCCTTTTGTTAATAGATTTTCCGCTAATTCATTGTTTCTTGTTTGAAGTTTCGATGTTATATCCTTTCGTAAAATCCGATATGTGTTCCTTTCCTCCAATATGTTATTCATTTTTTGATTGTAAGTATCTTTGTCCATAGCAACTGTCTTGTTTCCTTTGTCAGAAGTTAAAATTAGTATTTCGTCATTTTCCTTTAAACATTTTTTTTTTCGTGTCTGCCCCACTGTGTCTAGTATTGCGCGATCTATTGCACTTTCCCGAACCGACGTCATATAATCTTTAATAAGTAAATAGAATTTAGTGCGTGACTCTTCTTGTTGCTCTTTACCTATAAGAGTTTTCACCAATTCCTCTCCGTCCGCTATATACTTGAAGAGAGGGAAATTCTTCTTCTCTATTGGTATCGCGAACTTTGGACCCTTTGCAAGAAGTGCTTTCACGTCTGGCGGGAACTCCACATTCGTTTTGTTGACAAACCAATCGTTCGTTTTGTTGTTGTTCGTGAATATATTATTCCGTTCCTTTTGTAGTCTTCTATACTTCCTTTCATGTCTCTCTTTCAATGTTGTTGTTAGTTTATTCGCGACGTTTCTCTCGCTCTTCATAAACATTTGTAAGTCAGCTGAGTTTAACTGCCTCTCCAGAATTTCTTTGGTTTCATTTACCCTTTTGTTTAGTTCCTTTATTAAGTCATGTTTGTGTTTTATTATAATGTTTAGTACTTTCTTGTGGAATATATGTGAATGTCTAGCTAAGGCTCTTCTAATGTCTGGATGTGCGTCATTGTCAAATATAAATAGCTTATTACATTTAGTTGTATTCTTTAAAAATTTGGAATTAACTGGGACTTTCTACATTTTAACAAAAAGATAATACCAGCTTTTAATTTTACTTGTTTTTTATATGTTGTCTGGAATTGGTTTATTATGTCCTTGTAGTTGTTATAGTGGTTTTTAATATGCGTATATCCCATGTTTGTGTTGGTGTATACGTACGGCGTGCCTTCCGTTTTTGTAATTTTGTTTGTAGGCGACCTTTGATGTATGTTTAAATTTTTTGAGTTTTTCCGCCTCGAGGTCAACAATTGAAAAATGTTATAAATAAAAGTTTTTAATTTTTATTTTTATTATTTCCAATATATTTCGGTTGCACTTCGGCAACCGTCTTCAGGGCAACTATAATCAACATAAAAACATAAAATAACATAAATTTAGACAATAAAAAACACAGCTTTAAAAATTATTACACCTACATAATTTTACACGTCTGCACCGTCGGACGTGGAGATTAATACTAGTTGTTATTAAGTAAGTGTCTGTAAATGTGAGCGCAATTTTCAACGTCTGTTTTGTAGTTCAGTCTTATGCTTGTGGGTGTGTTTGTTATATGTAACATTTCTATGGTGAAGCGTTTTTTGTAATGTTGTTCTTGTTCCAAAATAGTCGTTGCTTCAAAATTTGGTGAGTGACCGCTGGTTTTACAGTGGGCCATAAGTGCTGTTTTTTGTATATTAGCTTGGTGTCTTAATTTGAAGTCTGATCTGTGTTGTGATATTCGAGTTTTTAGTTTGGATTTAGTTGTTCCTACATATATACTGTCACATTTTTTTATTTATATCTCCATTGCATGGTATTTTATATACCACATTGTTTTTGTCAAACATTTGTATTTTGGACTTGGTCTTGTTGAATATTGGTCGTAGGGTATTGTTGGGCTTGTGTGCTATTGTTATTTTTTGTTTATTGTAAAATTCTGACTTTTTAAGGCGTTCTGATAGTCTTGGTATATATGTTACGGACATGTATTGTGTAGGTTCTCTAAATTTTGTTTTTTGTTCCATGTTTTGGTGTCTTTTAATTAAAGTTCTAATTAGATGGTTTGGGAAGTCGTTGTCCTTTAAAATTTGTCTTATTTCATTTTTGGTTTCTTCATGAAAAATGTTGTCCGAAATGGCTAGCATCCGTTGTATACAACCTACCGCTGCACACTGGTCCCAATGACCAATATTTTTGCATAAACTAGAAAAATGAAGCTACAGACTTGAAACTTGGCACACTATATAGTTACTATATATGCGAAGTCCGGACAAAATTTTGTGCCGATCGGGCCACGCCTTCTTTCCGCCCCATAGAAATGCACCCCGGGACAAAAATTTACAAAACATCCACGAAAATCGGGCCAATATATCCAATAAATTTTAAATATATATAAAATATCTTTAGTAAAGCCAATAGCCAATATTTCCAATAAATTTTAAATATATATAAAATAACTTTAGTAAATATCCCCTCAATCTTCTATCCCCTCCCGCCCTACCAATTTTCAACTTCCAAACTAAATAATGCATCTTAAAAAATTATAATATATTTACTTAATTAATTTTTAATCACTTTCAACATCTAAATCAAAGGAATAGGTATCGTTACATTCAAAGGTATCCAAGTCATCATCATCAACATTATCTGTAGTAGGATAACTATTTAGGAAATCGACATTTGGTAGTGTTAAAAGATCATTAAAGAGCATTTTTTTTATTCCAGCATCCACATAAGCAACAAAGTTCTTAATCCTCTTTTTCAAAGGATCTATGTTTTGCTTTAAGTTTCCAATTCGATGCTGCAACACAAAGTTGTAAAGGCTTTCGGTTTCCGCCCATGTGCCAGCCAATACTCTAGCATTTCTCCATAACATAGGTCTATGTTGTCTAGCAAAAGTTTTTTTTTGGAAAATGGAGCAAAAAAGGTTTATGTCATCGTATTGTAAATAAATGCAAGAACAAAACTGCGTTAATAGTTTTTTATAATCCGGCACAATCCAACATACTTTTGTTCCAAGAAACACGAAAAATGATAGGTTAAAATTGTTAAAAATACAACTCTACAAAAGCACACATACACAAAGACAAATCACATTAAACAAATATTGCATTAAACATTTAAATTTTACATACCTCCACTAATATTTTCCATTTTACTTTGTTTTAAAATGTTAAGTAGAACCTTTGCAATCTTTCTTTAAAGTGTTGATTTTATTTAGCGCCAAAAAGTCAACATTTCTGATCAACGAACTGCTGACTTTCAGGGTTTTACCAAATTTAACAGGGCTGCAATTTCAGTAACGAAATTGCGATTTTTAAATGCAACGTATATTATTCTACGAAGATAAAATGTTATTTTTTTCATAACTTCAAAAAAAAAAATAGGTTTTTGCAAAAATATTGGGCATTGGGACCAGTGTGCGCTGTACTGATTATCATTGTTTTAGGGAGTTTTGAGTTAAAGTTTATGATTCGTCCTGATGCTGGTTTTTTATACCACTTTAGTTTTAGAATGTTCCCCTGTCTGTGAACCATTGAGTCCAAATATGCTAGTCCTCCATCATCTTCCTGTTCCAGTGTGAATTTTATATTTTTATTGAAAGAGTTTAAAGCGTCAAGTGTGTTTTGTATTTCGTCTTCTTTTACTATTGCGAATAAATCATCCACATACTTCGTCAAAAGTCTTGGTTTGTGTCCTAGTTTTTTCAAAGTGTTGTCTAATAGCTCTTCCATTACTATGTCTGCAATTATTGGTGAAGCAGGGGATCCCATCGGCATTCCTTTTAGTTGTGTGTATATATCGTCATTAAATTTACAATATCGGTTGTCTTGTATGCAAAATTGTACTATGTCCATAAACATTTTTTCGGCATATTTGTGTGTTGTTTTATTTTTGTCCATTTTTCTCTAATTGTGTCTAGTGCAAGGTCTATAGGTATGCTGGGAAATAGTGAGACTACATCAAATGATATTAATTTTTCATCATCACAGATGTAAGTGTTGTTGATTCTTTCTTTGAATTCTACTGAGTTTTTGATGTTGTAGTTGGAGTCTATGGTGATGTTCTTTAGTATGTTTGAAATATATTTACAAAGTCCGTGTGATGGTGATCCTATAGATGAACATATGGGTCTTAATGGAGTCCCTTCCTTGTGGATTTTTGGTAGTCCGTATATGCGTGGTGGTAATGCCGTTGTCGTGACTAACTTATTCCTTTCGCTCCGTGAAATAAGTCCTTTTGTTAATAGATTTTCCGCTAATTCATTGTTTCTTGTTTGAAGTTTCGATGTTATATCCTTTCGTAAAATCCGATATGTGTTCCTTTCCTCCAATATGTTATTCATTTTTTGATTGTAAGTATCTTTGTCCATAGCAACTGTCTTGTTTCCTTTGTCAGAAGTTAAAATTAGTATTTCGTCATTTTCCTTTAAAATTTTTTTCGTGTCTGCCCCACTGTGTCTAGTATTGCGCGATCTATTGCACTTTCCCGAACCGACGTCATATAATCTTTAATAAGTAAAGAGAATTTAGTGCGTGACTCTTCTTGTTGCTCTTTACCTATAAGAGTTTGCACCAATTCCTCTCCGTCCGCTATATACTTGAAGAGAGGGAAATTCTTCTTCTCTATTGGTATCGCGAACTTTGGACCCTTTGCAAGAAGTGCTTTCACGTCTGGCGGGAACTCCACATTCGTTTTGTTGACAAACCAATCGTTCGTTTTGTTGTTGTTCGTGAATATATTATTCCGTTCCTTTTGTAGTCTTCTATACTTCCTCTCATGTCTCTCTTTCAATGTTGTTGTTAGTTTATTCGCGACGTTTCTCTCGCTCTTCATAAACATTTGTAAGTCAGCTGAGTTTAACTGCCTCTCCAGAATTTCTTTGGTTTCCTTTACCCTTTTGTTTAGTTCCTTCATTAAGTCATGTTTGTGTTTTATTATAATGTTTAGTACTTTCTTGTGGAATATATGTGAATGTCTAGCTAAGGCTCTTCTAATGTCTGGATGTGCGTCATTGTCAAATATAAATAGCTTATTACATTTAGTTGTATTCTTTAAAAAATTTGGAATTAACTGGGACTTTCTACATTTTAACAAAAAGATAATACCAGCTTTTAATTTTACTTGTTTTTTATATGTTGTCTGGAATTTGTTTATTATGTCCTTGTAGTTGTTATAGTGGTTTTTAATATGCGTATATCCCATGTTTGTGTTGGTGTATACGTACGGCGTGCCTTCCGTTTTTTGTAATTTTGTTTGTAGGCGACCTTTGATGTATGTTTAAATTTTTTGAGTTTTTCCGGCTCGAGGTCAACAATTGAAAAATGTTATAAATAAAAGTTTTTAATTTTTATTTTTTATTATTTCCAATATATTTCGGTTGCACTTCGGCAACCGTCTTCAGGGCAACTATAATCAACATAAAAACATAAAATAACATAAATTTAGACAATAAAAAAACACAGCTTTAAAAATTATTACACCTACATAATTTTACACGTCTGCACCGTCGGACGTGGAGATTAATACTAGTTGTTATTAAGTAAGTGTCTGTAAATGTGAGCGCAATTTTCAACGTCTGTTTTGTACCCTGCAGTTCCGAAATTCATCACTACAAAAATTCATCACTGTTTAATCAGCAGCGGACTGCGACGCCGGCAGAGCCAAAGGCAAAGTCGGCAGAGCCGAAACTCTCAGTCCCCGATCGTAGGCAACGCAGAAAAATTTCCATCTCCCTCTCTTAATCTGTCTCTCTCCCCATAAAATGAGCTGAGAGGTGGAGGACAATGTATTAAAATCAGATCGACCTTTATACACCCTTGAAAATAAATGAGCATAATTTTTGTATTGTAGTCGTTGATTCTTATTAATTATATTATTTTATGGAAACACTTTTTAAAAATAAAATTATTATGATAGTTTCGAAAGGTATTGATTCCTTTTTTAAGTGAATTTAAGTTATGTAATTATTTTTCATAGTCGGACATGCTTTTATATACCCTGCTTTGACGCGAAGCGAAACATGTAAAGACAAATTAAGCAACGGAAAGAACAACAACTGAAGTTGTTTTCGCGGTTTTTACGTGCACTTGCATTTGAGAGAACGGAGAAAACAGATCGAAGCTGAGATTTTTTGTGAAATTTTATAACTAAATTTATCAGAAATTTAGGTAAGTGTTATTTTATTAATTATTTTGATCTGTACATACATATACTGTTAATATATTTATTCATTATTTAAGGCGAAGCTTATAATAAAACTGTTGGGCCAGCATAAACTAAGCTGGACTTGGCCGGCGGCAAAACAAAAAACGCAGTAAGTTTTTATTTTTTTAATAATTTTTCTATTTCAGATATACTTGGTCAGGAAGAGCCAGTACATAAAGCACGAAGTCAAAAAAAGGGCACGGAAACCGAAACATCCTCAACACCTCCGGGACAACTGAAAACGTACATATGTAGATTGAATTAAGTTAAATTAATTAGTTATATGTAATGAAATAAATAAAATAATATTGAAATATTGTAATAAAATAAAAAATGAAATTTATATGAAAATTTACTGAATGAATTTTACTGATGAAAAAAAAGCGATGAAAATGCGATGAAAATGAGATGAAAAAGCGATGAATTACTGATTAAAAAGTGATGAATTACTGATGAAAATGTGATGAATTCATCACTCTTTAATCAGTAATTCATCACTCGTTAATCACTATTTCATCGCATTTTAATCACTCGTTCATCGCATGTTCATCAGTAAACGCTGTTCAAAGAGTGATGAATTACTGATTAAAGAGTGATGAAAAACTGAAAAAGAGTGATGAATTACTGATTAAAGAGTGATGAATTTTTCACTGATTAACTCCTAGGACATGCCAATGTTAAATTCATCACTAATTTGTATGAAGTTTCATCGCCGATTAATCAGCAGTGATGAATTTTTGGTGATGAAAAAGCGATTAAAAGGTGATGAACGGTACTGCAGGGCATCCATACATCTACACATACACGCGAATTGCAGTACCGCAAAAAGCTCGATAATCCCGCGCATTCCAGCGTCACCAATACACAGCCCGCAAAAGTTCGGGCAGTTGTTTTTCAATCATCCCATAAATAAATTCCAACAAAATTAATAAACACCAAGTTCAACTTTAATAAAATTAAACAAATACTGAGAATTACTGCCAGTTCCAAAAAAGACAAAAAAAAGGGGAGAAATATAAAATACTGTCGCCATCGCGGAACTAGTGGAATCAATTTATTAATTTATGGATTTAAGCCTAGTATCCACTTCGACGTAAACCGTACGCCGTCATGAGAGAGAGCGGAGGCAAACAGCTGGCGTTCCTTTTCGTCGGGCCTTTTTCACTTCGGTCTCCTGATCGACGAAAAAATACCAGAAAATTGCATAGCGTTGCCAGTCTGCGGAAATGAACTTTGGGTGAACCCTAGCGGAAAGATTAAAAATTTAATCTTTTGGCGTGCGCTTCTCACTGAACATTATAAGAAATGGAGGGAAAACTCAAAAACTCAAAGTCGATTGCAGGTGTTTACATGTGAGGACAAAATAACATTAATACTATCTGGGGTGCCTCTTGTCGAGCAAAATGTTTTTTAGGTCCAGAATGTACGAAAAACACAATAAAAGTGCAGCTATGAACTTTAAATTAGCAAATAATTATCATAAAATTAAAAAAACAACTGTTAAATTTAAATTGTATTGTTTTTTAATTCTTTGTACAGGGCGACTTGTCTTGCCAGGTATTTGATAATATCTTTTAAGGCTCTTTCCCGCAAATATATTTGATTTTAACTGCTTGTCAACAAACCCAGCTGATTGTGTCGACCGTGCACGCTTAAATCCGATGAACTCGAAATTTTGGTCACACTGGAAAGTTTTTTACGTAGCTACTCGTTTGTCGATCTGGATACTAGGCTTTATTAATTTGTTTCTTCGGTTTCACATTTTTTCCACAAAAAACGCCCATTCCAGTATTTTTTTCTTATTTATTGAGCTTGGTAAATCTACATATATATCGATACTCAATTTTTTCTTTTGGGGATAAAAAAGAAAAATTGGAAAAAAATACCACCCGCATACCACCGCAAGGTTTTTTTTGTCTCCGAATATTTTTTTAAAATAAAGAAAAACAAAACCAATAAACTCCAAACACTGCTGGGGACATCCAATCCCATCCTAATTCGGCCAACCACCCCCTATAAAATACTAAAGCCTAGTATCCACTTCGACGTAAACCGTACGCCAGTCATGAGAGAGAGCGAGAGGCAAACAGCTGGCGTTCACTTTTCGTCGGGCCTTTTTTCACTTCGGTCTCCTGATCGACGAAAAAAATACCAGAAAATTCCATAGCCTTGCCAGTCTGCGGAAATAAACTTTGGGTGAACCCTAGCGAAAAGATTAAAAAATTTAATCTTTTGGCGTGCGCTTCTCACTGAACATTATAAGAAATGGAGGGAAAAACTCAAAAAACTCACAAAAGTCGATTGCAGGTGTTTACATGTGAGGACAAAATAACATTAATACTATCTGGGGTGCCTCTTGTCAGAGCAAAATGTTTTTTAGGTCTAGAATGTACGAAAAAACACAATAAACTTTAAATTAGCAAATAATTATCAGTAAATTAAAAAAAAAGAACTGTTAATTTTAAATTGTATTGTTTTTTAATTTCTTTGTACAGCGGTAGACTTTTCTTGCCAAGGTATTTGATAATATCTTTTAAAGGCTCTTTCCCGCAAATACGATATTTGAATATTAACTGCTTGTCAACAAACCCAGGTGATTGACAGTACGACCGTAGCACGCTTAACTCTGATGAACTCTCAAACTTTTGGTCACACTGGAAAGATTAAAGTTTTTACGCTAGCGTAATCGTTTGTCGATCTGGATACTAGGCTTAAACGACTAATACCTCATCAAATACAGTATTTTTTCAGTATTTTTATTTTGTCGTATTTTTTTGGTATTTTTTTCCATTCTTGCTCCATCGTTCCACCAAAAGCCTGGGGAATATTTTAACAATAAAGCCTAGTCCCCTGTTCCATCACCGAAAATACCAAAAATCACGGTAAGGACGCCCACACCTAAAAAGGTCAAGACGCCACCTCCCAAAAAGGCTCCTTCTTCCATCGAAAGAACCACGCGAGCCAGCACAAAAATGGTTGCAACGGCTGCCGACCTCGCTATGAGCCAGTTTATTGAAGTCTCGGATCGACTGTCCGAATTGGAATCGGGAATAAATATTCCCTCGGCGGTCCCTCCTACGTTATCCGTCCTCAATATTCGCCGAGACGAAATCCGAGAGGTATGGGTCCGCATCAAAAAAAGAATACGATGCCTGTACCGCATGCCTTGTAGCAGCCGGAGAAGGTGCACCTGACAGCTTGCCAGTCCTCAAGGCTAAGTACGGTTATTGCTACAGCGCGTACGAAAGGTGCGGCGCCCAGATAGCAGATATGATAGCGCAAACTCCGCAACTTCCGCAACCTTCCCCAACGCCAGCTGATCCTTCTCAGACATACATTCCGTCAGGCTGCCGGCTTCCGCCGTGCGATACCGAAGTCTTTACCGGCGACTATCTTCGTTGGCCAACCTTTAGGGATCTATTCACGGCAATTTATATCAACAATCCCAGACTCACTCCTGTCGAAAAATTATTTCACCTTAATGCTAAAACGAGTGGCGACGCTCACAATATAGTTTCAAATTCACCCCTTACTAATGATGGCTTTCGATCAGCGTGGGATAATCTCATTGAGCATTTCGAAAACGAGCGATTGTTAGTAAACAGTCAATTAAAGATACTTCTCAATGTACCGTCCGTCACACAGGAGTCTGGGTCAGCTTTGAAAGAACTTCAAAGTACCATCCAGGGTTGCCTTACTGCACTAGAAATGTCCGGTATTTAGTTCGAAACTTGGGATTGCCTCTTGGTGTATATGTGCTCGTCCAAACTCCCAAAGCTTACGCTTTCCCTATGGGAGCAGTCCCTCCATAACAAAGCCGAGATCCCTACGTGGCACGAGCTGAACGTTTTCCTAACGGAGCGTCACAGGACACTAGAAGCCATAGATGATGTTCGACCATCAGGTTCTAGTCAGACTCAGCCCAGGGCATCCACATCCAACTCGGCGTCTCGAAGAATAAATTCATACGAGACAAGGGTAGCACCTAGGCAACCTAAAGGGTGCGATCTCTGTAATAGAGAGAACCATCCTGTACCCACATGCGCCAAATTTCTCCAGATGATGGTCGACCAACGCATCGCATATATAAAAAGAAAACAGCTGTGTTTAAACTGCTTTGCGCGGACACATCAGTTGCGCGACTGCGAAAGCGCACATAACTGCTTCACGTGCCGCGGCCGCCATCACACCCTCCTACACCGAGGCAGCCCATCCCCAGCGCGCGCAAATCCAACGCCAACGCCCAGATCCAGACCAAATACTCTCGGTCCCTCGGCTGCCAGTGGCACGCAGTCAACGCATCAGAATTATTTTGCGGCAGGCACTAGGTCAGTCCTCCTAGGCACCGCTATAATTAATATATGCCATCGAGGTTCCAATTTCCAAGCGCGAGCCTTAATAGACTCCGGATCTGAGGCGACCTTCATCACTGAGCGCCTTTTCAACCTGATTAAACTGCCGTTCCAGGTTATCCGAGCACAGGTCTCAGGACTTAATCAAACGGTCTCCGCTGAGACCAAAAAGATCTGTCAATTCACGATCCGTTCTCCGACCCGGCCTAGTTTGCAGTTAAACACCACTGCCTACGTGCTTCCACAAATAGCCGAAAATCTTCCTTCATGTGCGCTTCCGCAACATTTCCTGCGAGACCTTCCCGAACTTCCGATCCAACGTTTTATGAGAGCGCACAAATAGATATTCTAATCGGGGCCGATATACTTCCATCCATCCAGATCGACGAAAACCGTACGCCAGTCATGAGAGAGAGCGAGAGGCAAACAGCTGGCGTTCACTTTTTGTCGGGCCTTTTTTTCACGTCGGTCTCCTGATCGACGAAAAAAATACCAGAAAATTTCATAGCGTTGCCAGTCTGCTGAAATGAAGTTTGGCTGAACCCTAGCGAAAAGATTAAAAAATTTAATCTTTTGGCGTGCGCTTCTCACTGAACATTATAAGAAATGGAGGGAAAAATTAAAAAAAAACTCACAAAAGTCGATTGCAGGTGTTTACATGTGAGGACAAAATAACATTAATACTATCTGGGGTGCCTCTTGTCAGAGCAAAATGTTTTTTAGGTCCAGAATGTACGAAAAAACACAATAAAAGTGCAGACATGAACTTTAAATTAGCAAATAATTATCAGTAAACTAAAAAAACAACTGTTAAATTTAAATTGTATTGTTTTTTAATTTCTTTGTACACCGGCAGACTTGTCTTGCCAAGGTATTTAATAATATCTTTTAAAGGCTCTTTTCCCGCAAATACGATATTTGAATTGTAACTGCTTGCCAACAAACCCAGCTGATTGACAGTACGACCGTAGCACGCTTAAATCTGATGAACTCTCGAAACTTTGGTCACACTGGAAAGATTAAAGTTTTTACGCTAGCGTAATCGTTTGTCGATCTGGATACTAGGCTTAATTCAGCCTCGCATATCGACTATTTTTTGAGCTAGTCGATACCCTATTTCCACCGGTCCATAAGTGGGTCCGTAATGGTTTCTCTGATTTTTGTCCGAAATATCAGCGCGCACATTCCATCCTAACAGCATCCTAGTTTGGTATGTCCAGGGAAAGTTCCAACAAACTATCCCCTGTTCCATCACCGAAAATACCAAAAATCACGGTAAGGACGCCCACACCTAAAAAGGTCAAGACGCCACCTCCCAAAAAGGCTCCTTCTGCCATCGAAAGAACCACGCGAGCCAGCACAAAAATGGTTGCAACGGCTGCCGACCTCGCTATGAGCCAGTTTATTGAAGTCTCGGATCGACTGTCCGAATTGGAATCGGGAATAAATATTCCCTCGGCGGTCCCTCCTACGTTATCCGTCCTCAATATTCGCCGAGACGAAATCCGAGAGGTATGGGTCCGCATCAAAAAAGAATACGATGCCTGTACCGCATGCCTTGTAGCAGCCGGAGAAGGTGCACCTGACAGCTTGCCAGTCCTCAAGGCTAAGTACGGTTATTGCTACAGCGCGTACGAAAGGTGCGGCGCCCAGATAGCAGATATGATAGCGCAAACTCCGCAACTTCCGCAACCTTCCCCAACGCCAGCTGATCCTTCTCAGACATACATTCCGTCAGGCTGCCGGCTTCCGCCGTGCGATACCGAAGTTTTTACCGGCGACTATCTTCGTTGGCCAACCTTTAGGGATCTATTCACGGCAATTTATATCAACAATCCCAGACTCACTCCTGTCGAAAAATTATTTCACCTTAATGCTAAAACGAGTGGCGACGCTCACAATATAGTTTCAAATTCACCCCTTACTAATGATGGCTTTCGATCAGCGTGGGATAATCTCATTGAGCATTTCGAAAACGAGCGATTGTTAGTAAACAGTCAATTAAAGATACTTCTCAATGTACCGTCCGTCACACAGGAGTCTGGGTCAGCTTTGAAAGAACTTCAAAGTACCATCCAGGGTTGCCTTACTGCACTAGAAATGTCCGGTATTTAGTTCGAAACTTGGGATTGCCTCTTGGTGTATATGTGCTCGTCCAAACTCCCAAAGCTTACGCTTTCCCTATGGGAGCAGTCCCTCCATAACAAAGCCGAGATCCCTACGTGGCACGAGCTGAACGTTTTCCTAACGGAGCGTCACAGGACACTAGAAGCCATAGATGATGTTCGACCATCAGGTTCTAGTCAGACTCAGCCCAGGGCATCCACATCCAACTCGGAGTCTCGAAGAATAAATTCGAGACAAGGGTAGCACCTAGGCAACCTAAAGGGTGCGATCTCTGTAATAGAGAGAACCATCCTGTACCCACATGCGCCAAATTTCTCCAGATGATGGTCGACCAACGCATCGCATATATAAAAAGAAAACAGCTGTGTTTAAGCTGCTTTGCGCGGACACATCAGTTGCGCGACTGCGAAAGCGCACATAACTGCTTCACGTGCCGCGGCCGCCATCACACCCTCCTACACCGAGGCAGCCCATCCCCAGCGCGCGCAAATCCAACGCCAACGCCCAGATCCAGACCAAATACTCTCGGTCCCTCGGCTGCCAGTGGCACGCAGTCAACGCATCAGAATTATTTTGCGGCAGGCACTAGGTCAGTCCTCCTAGGCACCGCTATAATTAATATATGCCATCGAGGTTCCAATTTCCAAGCGCGAGCCTTAATAGACTCCGGATCTGAGGCGACCTTCATCACTGAGCGCCTTTTCAACCTGATTAAACTGCCGTTCCAGGTTATCCGAGCACAGGTCTCAGGACTTAATCAAACGGTCTCCGCTGAGACCAAAAAGATCTGTCAATTCACGATCCGTTCTCCGACCCGGCCTAGTTTGCAGTTAAACACCACTGCCTACGTGCTTCCACAAATAGCCGAAAATCTTCCTTCATGTGCGCTTCCGCAACATTTCCTGCGAGACCTTCCCGAACTTCCGATCCAACGTTTTATGAGAGCGCACAAATAGATATTCTAATCGGGGCCGATATACTTCCATCCATTCTACTAAGCGGTACCCGAGCGAACATCTGTGGCTCGCTTCTCGGTCAAGAGACCATTTTCGGCTGGATTCTAACAGGACCAGTACCCGCTCCGAGGCATGATCAAATATCATCCTTTTCCACGCAAGTTGCACACACGTATGAAGCGTCTCTCGATAAACTCCTCACCAAATTCTGGGAGGTGGAGGATCTGCCAGTAAAAGTGGCAAAAGAATCCGACGTGATTTGTGAGGACAATTTCCTTCGGACCACCATAAAAGACGAGACCGGCAGGTATGTCGTGAGTCTTCCTTTTCGAGATCCTGAGAACATTAATTGCTCCCTAGGACATTCCAGATCCCAGGCGCTGGATCAATTCTTAAGAAACGAGCAGCGGCTAAAAAGGGACAGTACTTTAAAATCCAAGTACGACTCAGTTATTCAAGAATATCTCGACCGCAATCACATGAGAGAAGTCCTTCCTACCCACGATTCAGCTTGTTACTACCTGCCACACCACGCAATGTTAAAACCGGAGAGTACGACCACCAAACTTCGAGTGGTATTCAACGCCTCCAGCCCTTCAGACAATGGGGTCAGCTTAAATGATATCCTTCATGCTGGCCCGGTCCTACAGTCCAATCTAACCATCCAGATCCTGAAGTGGCGATATTTCCGATTTGTGTATAGTGCTGACATCGAGAAAATGTACCGGCAGATCTGGGTAGATCCGAAGCAACGTTCCAACGTATCTTATTCCGCGATAGGGAATGATACATTCGAGATTTTGAACTAAAAACTGTTACGTTTGGGGTCAATTGTGCACCGTTCCTGGCAATTCGGGTTCTGCAACAGCTGGCGACCGACGTGCAACTAACCCATCCAAGGGCGAGTAAAGTTATTCGTGGTTGCATGTATGTCGATGATGTCCTTTCGGGAGCTGACTCTGCAGAAGAGGCTCACCTCACCATTCGCGAGTTGCAGAGTGGCCTCAATTCGGCTGGTTTTCCATTGAGGAAATGGACCTCCAACCACAAAAAAGTTCTGGCTCATATCGGAACCGATCATCTTTTAACTGCCGATTTCCTCGAAATAGATACGGAAAGCACGGCGAAAACTCTCGGAGTCCGTTGGAAAGCAACATCCGATGAGTTTTTCTTCGCCCTCCCCGACCTATCCACCGAAGCTACACTCACAAAACGGCATGTTCTCTCCCAAATTGCGAAGCTGTTTGATCCAGCAGGCTGGCTCGCTCCTTTCGTGGTCTGTGTCAAGATTTTCATGCAGGAGATCTGGCTGCGTGATCTAGGGTGGGATGATGAACTTCCAATTGAACTGTGCCAAAAGTGGCGTGATTTCCTCAAAAGCTATTCAGTCCTAGATCAAGTCCGAATTCCCAGATGGGTTTCCTTCCGCCCAGAATTCCGAGTGGAACATCACGGATTCTGTGATGCCTCTCAAAAGGCGTACGGTGCTGCGATCTATGTGCGCGTCGAGATGGGGCACACGACGCTAGTGCATCTTGTCACGGCCAAGACGCGCCTGGCGCCAGTAAAAACTGTGTCGCTTCCCAGACTAGAGCTGTGTGGAGCTCTATTGCTATCCGAGATGGCCGAATCCATCCTCCCCCATATGCCGATGCTGTCCTCGAAACTCCATTGTTGGACCGATTCCACGATTGTGCTTGCATGGCTAGCCAAACCAGCATGCCAGTGGACAACGTTCGTTGCCAATCGGGTAACAAAGATCACCCAGTCCACAGAGGCAGCCAATTGGTCGCATGTTCAATCCGAACACAATCCAGCTGACTTGGCCAGTCGGGGCGTGCCATTACAAGAACTGGGCGACAACTCCCTTTGGTGGCATGGGCCCACTTGGTTGCAAAAGCCACGAGATCAGTGGCCTGCCCAAAGCACCGACTTACAGGTGACCGAAGTGGAAAGGCGTCCTGTCAAGGCCCATGTTGCGTCCATTCCGACAGAAGACATCCTTGATCGCTTTTCTAAGTTAAATAGAGCTTTACGGGTCCTTGCGTATGTCCACCGTTTTGTCCAGCGATGTAGGAAACAGTCGCCGATTCCGGAAGTCCATCTAGAAGCCCAAGAACTTGTCGCCGCTGAACGGCTCATGGTCATTAGCACTCAGCGCAGATATTTTGCTAATGAATACCGCTTCTTGAGTCAAAAGCGTCCTGTGTCCGCCACAAGTTTCATCCTCTCCTTGAACCCCTTTCTAGATGAGAAAGGGCTTATAAGGGCGTGCGGCCGAATAACGGCCTCCGAAAATTTGCGATATGATGAACGACATCCTATAATCCTCCCGTACGAATGTGCACTCTCTCGACTACTGGTAAATTTTACGCATCTCATAACGTTGCCCGGAGGTAACCAGTTAGTCGTACGTCTCACCCGGTCAAGATACTGGGTTCCGAAAATAAAGAACTTGGTAAAGGCCGTTATTAACTCCTGCAAGGTCTGGGTTATCCATAAGAAGCGATTGCAAGTTCAGATGATGGGAAGTTTTCCGAAAGAGCGAGTCTCTTTTTCCCGGCCATTCACGTACACAGGGATGGACTACGCTGGCCCTTTCGACATAAAAAATTACACAGGCAGAGCTTGCCTAATTACAAAAGGGTATGTGTTGGTTTTCGTGTGTTTCTCTACAAAGGCCATCCATCTAGAGCCTACATCCGATCTGACGACCGAAAAATTTCTCGCCGTTTTCGCTCTGTTCGTATCCAGAAGAGGTTGTCCCCGTCAAGTGCAGTCCGACAATGGGAAAACCTTTGTCGGCGTTGCCACCCTGCTCTCCCGAGATTTTCTACAAGCCGTAAAAGAGTCTGTGACTGATGCGTATAGTCATCAGCAGCTCAACTGGCAATTCATTCCTCCGGGGGCACCCCATATGGGAGGCCTGTGGGAAGCGGGTGTCAAAAGCTTCAAAACCTTGTTTTACAAGTCCACCGCTACTCGAAAGTACACTTTTGAAGAACTTTCAACTCCTAGCGAAAATGGAAGCTTGTTTAAATTCCAGACCGCTATCTCCTATGTCTGAAGATCCCACTGATCTCTTAGCATTGACACCAGGGCATTTTCTAGACGGCGGAGCTCTTCTGTCCATAGTGGATCCCGAATTAAAAGGGGAATCCAAGTCCATTGTGAATCGGTGGCAACACTTAAAGGCGCTCCATCAACAATTCCAAGCTCGATGGAAAGAGGAGTATCTCAAAGAGCTCCACAAGCGTAACAAGTGGCAGTCCCCGACCGCAAATCTCCGCGTTGGCGACATGGTAGTCGTCAAGGAGGACAATCTGCCCTCGAATGAGTGGCGCCTTGGCAGAATCGACTCTGTCTTTCCGGGGGCTGACGGCAATGTCCGTGTCGTCAGCATTCTCACGGCACGCAGGATTATCAAGCGTCCCGTGACCAAGGTGGTTCTTCTGCCAGGAGAACACTCCAACCGTCTTCCTCAACCAACATCCTCCACATAATTCCCAAACAATCCTCGCCATCTAAGCAGTTTCAAATCATCTTTTTTTTATCCATTACTCACTACCAGATCACATCATGGTTCCTCGTCCACGCAGCGCTCAGGCATTGGAAAGCAGACGTACTCGAGGTATACATTCCTACCGATGCCGAGTCTGCCGTGGAATCCATCCGCTTCGAAAGTGCCAGAGGTTCCTAAAGCTGAGCGCAGAGAAGCGGCTTCGGGCAGTGCTTATTAATAAGTACTGCTCAAATTGTCTCGCGACAAATGTAAAACGTGCAACGGGAAGCACCACACGCTCCTCCATATGCACGAGCGTCCCCTGCCGTCGGCTACTCAACAGCGTTTGCGCCGGCAGAATCCGCCAACTCGCCAAGCGCTAGCCCCGGCAAGGCGCTCGGCATCAGCCGCTTCTCAGCAGCGCTCGCGCCGGCAAGATCCGCCAACTCGCAGAGCGCTTGCCTCTCCGCCGCGCTCAGCCTCCTCGGCTCCGGTTCCGTCACTTGCGTCCATCCTTCAACGGCACAGCGTGAATGTCCTGCCGACGGCCATGGTCACTTTGGAGACCGGGCTGAAGACCTTCGACACGGCCGCCCTCATCGACCCGTGTACGCCGACGAGCTGCATCGACGCATCATTGGCGTCCGCGTTCCGCTTGCCGACTACGACCGTCGGCGACGAGAGCATCTGCACGGCGACGAGAGCATCTGCACGGCGACAATTCGGTCGAAGTGCGACAACGGCTTCAAGCTAGAGGTGGTCTTGAAAGTGGAGCCGAACGTCCGCATCCGCACCCCCATCCGAGAGCTCTCGGACACCGTGGTCGGCAGATACGGGGACCTCCCGTTCGCCGACAAACGCTTTTACTTGCCGGCAACCATCTCTGTAGTCCTGGGTGCGGATGTCTACGCCAAGGTCATCCGACCGGGCTTCCATTTGGTCGACGAGGGACTCCCAGTGGCCCAGAGGACGGCATTCGGGTGGATCCTGTCCGGCGCCTGCAGTCAAGCCTAGACGACAGGAGTGGGCTTTTTTTTTTCTTTTGCAACGCTAGCGATTGCAAGGGGGGCGGAATGTTTACGCCGCTCTCCCCTCTTTTAAACTACCCGCGCTTCCCTCGTAGCGAATGCCTACTCGCCCGCACTGGATGCTCGCGACTCCAGGCTCTCCCGCTCTCCCGCACTGGACGCTTGCGATTCCAGGCTCTCCGGCCTTCCCGCTCCCGGAATCTCTCCACTGCGCTTTGAAACGCAGCGCTCAATTAGGCTTAAGTTAGTCTTTCATTGTCTCATTATTGAAATACATCGCCCGGCCGGTCCGCGCTATAACACGAAAAAAGTTCACCAAGTCTTTTTGTTCCTTTCTCGCGATCGTCGAGTGTTTTACCAATCTATTCCACAGCTTCCCACCCGGCTACGTTCAACAGCCGCAACGCCCGACGAAGCTGCCTTCCATCGACGAACACCCGCGACGCCCCAACTCTTCACATGTTATTCCGCTTATGAAAGGGAATATAAGCGAAACTAAACTCCAAACCAAAACCGAAGACGATTTCCGAGCAGTGTCGAAGTACTTAAACGATGCCAAAAAGAATTACTACACGTACCAGCTGAAAAGTTGCAAACGCTTGCAAGTTGTGCTCAAGAGAATAGAACCCGATGTGACCCCCTCCGAAATTACAGAGTCCTTTTTTTTTTTTTTTTTTATGAACAAAAACAAGAAGCCGCAACCACTCTTCAAGGTACAGCTGGAGCCAGACAGTTGAACCTAGAAAAAAAACGCAGTGCACCCGATCTACAAGTTGCAGTACCTTTTGCACCGTAGGATCACAGTGGAAGAGCCGCACAAACGGACCGGGCCAGTGCAATGCACAAATTGCCAGGAATACGGTCATACCAGGGCTTACTGCACCCTCAGGTCAGTATGTGTAGGATGTGGAAACTGCCACGGCTCCGAACCCTGCCCTGCCAACAAGGAAGACTCTCTCACTAAAAAGTGTGTAAACTGCCAAGGAGACCACACCGCAAACTACAGAGGCAGTCCAGTCTACAAGATGATAAAAAGTCATATGCAACGAACGACAACGGCACGCTCCCTGAACACACAAAACACTTACATGAGATCACAAACGACACCGGAAGTTTTTTTCGCAAAAGCAGCCAGATCATCATTTGGCCCTTCAATTACCACCAACGGAATGTCTTACGCCAGTGCTTTAAGATCAGGCACAGCTCACATAGAGCCGAAAATTGATAACATCCAGCAGGCCATGGGACAGTCACAAAGTAACATGGAATCTATGATGATTACTTTGCAACTGAATATGATGGAATTTATGTCCTTCATGAAAACCACCATCCAAACCCTTATGCAAAACCAAAATATCTTGTTACAAATGCTTGCAGGTCAGCAGTCCAAATAAACCATGCCTAGCCTTTGAATAACTCTGTGGAACGCCAACGGTGTATCACGGCATAAACCTGAAATTACTCAATTTCTGAACGAAAACCACATCGTTGTGTTGCTGGCAGAAACGCATCTCACCAGCAAATATAACTTTCAAATACGGGGATACACGTTCTACGGCACCGATCATCCAGATGGTAAAGCGCATGGCGGAACTGGCATCTTAATAAGAGACCGCGTCAAACACCACTTTCACCAACGGTTTGCAAAAAATCAGCTGCAACTTCGATAAAATTACAGTTTGGCAACTGCAACCTTGCCATTGCCGCTGTCTACTGCCCACCCCGCTTTACAGTCTCCAAAGAACAATTCATGGACTTCTACAATTCACTTGGTGAGCGATTCATAGCAGCAGGAGATTACAACGACAAGCACACGCACTGGGGATCCCGCCTTGTGATCCCCAAAGGAAGGCAATTATATAATGCACTCATTAAAACATGCAACAAACTGGACTACGTTTCATCAGACAGCCCTACATACTGGCCTACAGATCCTAGAAAACTACCTGATTTAATTGATTTTGCTGTGAAAAAAAACATTTCTCGCAATCTAATATCAGCAAAATCGCTTTTGGATCTATCATCGGACCACCTGTGCTAATAACTCTTCTTCAAAGCCCGGAATTAATCGAGCACCCTCGCATGCTGACGTCGCATAGAACTAACTGGCTGAAGTTCAAAAAGTACGTAAGGTCCCACATTGAACTAACTTCACAGCTCAACATCAAGGAGGACATCGACTGCTATGCCGATGCACTGGAGTCTGTACTCGTCGCAGCAGCCAAAGTTTCAACACCGCAAGTGTGGGATGGGCACACACACCAACACAAAAAAAACCTTGAAATCGAACAGCTTGTTCTGGAGAAAAGACGTTTGAGACGTGCTTTGCAAACCACGTTTTTTAATAAAACTTGGTCACCTACTGATATATCTATATCCCTTACTTTATTTCTTTTCTTATTTGCTTCTAACATAACTCTAGCTCTTTTATTGGCTACTTCTAATCTATACATACTTTCCTTAGCATAGTCATCTATATTATATAGTGCTTCTTCACTGTCTATGCTATTAAAATGTTTCGGTAAATTACTTGTTTTACCGAATACTAGCTCATATGGACAATAAGTATGTGCCATACAGGGGGTCGTGTTGAAACAAAAGACAAAATATTGAAGCCATACGTCCCAATCAGTTTTATCAACCGATATGTAAGATCGTATGTACTCATTGAAAGTTCTATGACTTCTTTCTATTGTTCCAACTGTCTGGTGGTGGTGTGCTGTGGATGTAATATTTTCAATATTTAAATATTTGCACAAATCGTCTATAATTGAATTCTTATATTCTGTTCCCATGTCCGTAACTTTTTTTTTTTTTTTTTGCGTGCGGAGTCCCACGGCCCACTTACCCGCCTAACCGACCGAGGGGCGCAGCCGTGTATCGTACGGCACGATTCGCGATAAGATAGACGCGAGATAGGAAAATAAAGGTAAAGGTCCGGGGAAAAAAGTAATAGTTAGATCAATCTTGTGCCAATGAAGCAAGTATCAATCGTTTTAGGAGCGGCAGAGAGTCAAGATTTGATATTACAGGAAAAAGTCTATTATAGTCAGAACATAATACTCTGAAAGGCTCATGCAAGGCATAGTTAGATCTACAACGATTTAAAATTAGGGGAAAATAATTTCTAGTTAATCTACTTGGCACAGAAAAGTTTAGCCGACTTAACAAGTCGGGGCAGTCAATATCACCATGTATAAGGTTATAAATAAAGATAGTACCAAGCATCGTTCTACGGTTGGCAAGGGATGGTAAATTAATCAAAAGAAGTCTACTAGAATAAGAAGGTAAGATAAGATTTGCATCCCAGTTTAGGCGCCGTAAAGCAAAAAGAAGGAAGTTTTTTTGTACAGATTCAATACGACCAATATGTATTCCGTATTGTGGACTCCAGACGGGAGACCCATACTCCAGAATCGGACGGACTAGGAAATAAATAAAGTTTTAGTCAAATAAGGATCATCGAATTCTTTTGACCACCTTTTAATAAATCCAAGCACTCCTCTGACTTTATTAACCATGGACGAAATGTGATTAGAAAATTTTAGTTTAGGGTCCAAGAGAACGCCAAAATCGTTTACAAGAGTTATTCTATCCAAAGAGCTGCCACTTAACGTGTAAGTCGCGTATATCGGATTGGCCCGATAAAAAGTCATCAGCTTGCACTTGGAACCGTTTAAATTTAGTAAATTATCTCGGCACCAGTTTTGAAAATTAACTAGAATGGATTGTAAGTCTAAAGTCAGTGTATATGACATCTGTTTGAAAACTACTATTGAAGCCTTTTATCATAAATGTAGTGAGCTCTAGAAGGTTTATGATTGTGGATCTACATTTAATAAATCCGTGTTGACTCGGAGAAATGATTGATCTACAAAGGTGCTGCAAATGAGGAGTAATAATTTTTTCAAAAAGCTTAGGAATAGCTGACAACTTAGAAATACCTCTATAGTTACTGGCTTCTAACTTGTTACCTTTTTTGAAAAGAGGAATAACAAATGATTCCTTCCAAATATTTGGGAATTGGGAGGTTTCTAGAGATAAGGTAAACAACTTATGAAGAGGTTTGCACAGCACGCACCCAGGAATACCATCGGGCCCTGGCGAATAAACAGGTTTAATACGAAGAAGATCCAAAAGAAGAGAGCTTTTTGTTAAAGTGAGACAGAATACAGTCAGAATCTGCAATGCTTTAAGCTGCAAAGAAAAAGGATAACTCAAAAATATGGATATTTTGCTTCGAAAACTGCATCACTTTCAGAGAAGTTGTATCCCTAGAAGAAGATAAATTCGAGTAGCAGTCTCTGCGAATATATTAGCTTTCAGTGGAAGCACAGGAAATCCTTAACTATTTTTATATCGACTTATCCATGATTTAAAACAGTGTTAGTTTAACACACAGGGAACACAGTTCCATATACGAGTATATTGTTATTTCGAGTTATGTGTCAAACTAACCGGCTGTGTTTATTTCAGAGTTCCCGTATTTAAAAAAAAAAGTTGTATAAAAAATTTTTTTCCTGTGTTTTTACGATTTTTTGACTTTCTTAACAAAACATTCGCTGGCCTTGCCTTTGGTTTTGGCAGGCCGGTTGCTGCGCTTAAACTGTCTTTTTCTGTATTCTCTTGGTTCCTTAAGCTAGTGCAATGTCAGATGCTGGTATGGTGCCCAGTTTCAAGCCATCTCGGCGAAAGCTTGTCGTGACTCTAATGTGACTAAGCATTTGCTAAGGACCGAGTCACGCGACCAACGGTCAATACCGACGAAGCTGCCAAAGAAGCTGTTATTAAAGCCTCTATGAATGCCAAGGCGACTGCCTTTGATGCCAATAGGTGCTTCTCTGACACTTCTAATGATTTTAGTTTTGAGAATCTGATGATCCCATTTATGCAGATATCTGCTCATCTGTCCCGACTATGACCATTTTTACACCCAAGTGAATTAGTAAGAATACTCAAATAACATCAGGAAAAGACGAAATCCTGACATGACGCAAACAACTTAGTTGGCAATCTCTTGGAATCCTCCAGGAACGCAACATTGACATTTTAATGATCTCAGAGACACATTTAACCATTAGTCTTATTCTTTCACATTGATGATCGATATCGCGCTGTGGAACCTTAAAAGACAGCCGCTTCAGAGGTTTTCCCTTAAACGTAGCGATAGCACTTGGGGCCACGGTGATTCCGAGATTGCTAAAATATTTGCTTATGATCTTGAGAATCGCTTTACTCCATTTGAATTTGCAGCAAGCAAAGAGGTCCAGACATCAATCTCTAGGCTAGGGCTTTCCTTTGGCTATCCTGTTGCTCTCCGTCCATTACACGAAATTGAGGTGCGCGGTCATATAAAGCGACTGGTTACTACTAAAGCTCCTGGAATGGACGCGATTGATGGCAAAGTAGTAAATGCTCTGCCTAGCTCTGTCATTGCGCAGCCGTTTTTCTTGACGTTCAACAGACCTGTGACAGGGTTTGGCTGAGGGACTCTGGAATCTCATTGTATCGTGCTTAGATAATAGAGAGTTTGCTGCAGGTGGTAGCACCACTACGTCTGCCTCCCGACGTGTCCAGACATTCTTGGACGAATTGGAACATTGCGCTAAATGTTGGCAAAACGCAACATGCCACATTTGCTGTCCGCCCTGGCCGTTCGAGTAGCCTCTTTATTGCTGGAAATAGGTTCAAACACGAAGAAAAGGGGACGTACCTCGGAGTTACCTTAGACCGTCGCCTTTGTTGGAAGGGACAAATTGATCGGGTCTGTGGGTCAGCAAAAACAAAACTTGACAAAATGGACTGGCTCCTTCGTCCAAATAGCGGCCCATCCCTTCAAGCCAAGGTGCGGCTCTGTAAGGCCATTGTCCTTCCGTCATTAAGCTGGGGAATCACTTGCTGGGCCATCACTAAAAAGGGTGCAAACGTGCATTACAAAGGCTCTCAGAAAGATGCTGGGAGTGAAGTGGAAAAACCGAGTTATGTTCCAGGACACTGGAGTGCCGACGGTAACTGGGGGCTTCACTAAAGAGGGTGCAAACGTGCATTACAAAGGCTCTCAGAAAGATGCTGGGGGTGAAGTGAAAAAACCGAGTTATGTTCCAGGAAACGGGAGTTCCGACAGTAACAGGGACGATTTGTAAATCCTCAAGTCGATACCGGGAACGTCTGCTTACACATGCACACTGTCTGTCAAGACATTTTCCAACACCACTGGATGGACGGCGACTCCGTAGACGACACCCGGCAGACTTATAAATTGTCGGCCGTGACAGACGCGGGAGTCTCCTATAATCCACACATCTTGATTAACTTATGACCGACAATTACAAAGTGTGATAGCATTAGGCAACAGCTACAGTGGCCTTCTGCATAACTACTCCGTTGTTATAAATAACAACATTAATTGAGCGAATTAATGAATTAGTGAATGAATAAATTAATTTCAGTAATATGTACATGGGAGTTTACAATTTTTGTTGATAATATTACGATTACATTATATATTGTTGTAGAGGTAGATGGATTTGGGAAATATGATAAATGTTACAGCATTTTTTTGGTTTATAATTTCTTCTATGGTATTTTGGAGGAGTTTCCTTCTGGATTCAACGTAAAGGGGACATCCTAGAAATATATGTTGATCAGGGTTAGGTTTTGATTGCAGTGTTGGCATGTAGGAGGTGGAATTTTGTCAAAAGGGTAGCTAAACATAAATTTGATGGTGTCTAATCGAAAGAATGTTTTGCTTAGGAGGTCCATTTTGTTCAGTTTTTTCTAGTAGTGTTATTGAATTACTCGAGGTCATATGTTGGTTATATTTTAATTTCTTCTTTAACGCAACGATTTATTCCACTTAACTTTCATCACACTTACACTCCCTGGGGAGTGAACCCGACTATGATAGGACTAGCTAGTTTCGTCTGCACGTCACCTCAGACTCATCAGCTATCTACGGGGATGGAAGCAGAGCGTCAGAAACTCCCCAATGTTACGATCAGATAAGCTTTTTGGCAATTGTGAGTTGCCAAAGTTCATTGGTTTTAACATAGGTGGAGTTCTGTCGTTAAAGCTTCTATCAGTGTGTGAAAGTTTTCAGTGTTTTGTCTGTTGAAAAACCCCTCGGTTTTTTTTTTTTTTTCGATATGCAGACTGGTAAATACAACAAATAGTTGAAGATTGTTTTTAATTGCTGAATTTAGGGCGAGTGGATCCCTTTTGTTTATGTTGGTTTTGTATCGACCTTGTAAACAATAATTGTAGTGTTATTGAATTACTCGAGGTCATACGTTGGTTATATTTTAATTTCTTCTATAACGCAACGATTTATTCCACTTAACTTTCATCACACTTACACTCCCTGGGGAGTGAACCCGACTATGATAGGACTAGCTAGTTTCGTCTGCACGTCACCTCAGACTCATCAGCTATCTACGGGGATGGAAGCAGAGCGTCAGAAACTCCCCAATGTTACGATCAGATAAGCTTTTTGGCAATTGTGAGTTGCCAAAGTTCATTGGTTTTAAAGGTGTTGTGTTAGTTCTATCAGTGTGTGAAAGTTTTCAGTGTTTTGTCTGTTGAAAAACCCCTCGGTTTTTTCGATATGCAGACTGGTAAATACAACAAATAGTTGAAGATTGTTTTTAATTGCTGAATTTAGGGCGAGTGGATTCCTTTTGTTTATGTTGGTTTTGTATCGACCTTGTAAACAATAACTGTAGTGTTATTGAATTACTCGAGGTCATACGTTGGTTATATTTTAATTTCTTCTATAACGCAACGATTTATTCCACTTAACTTTCATCACACTTACACTCCCTGGGGAGTGAACCTGACTATGATAGGACTAGCTAGTTTCGTCTGCACGTCACCTCAGACTCATCAGCTATCTACGGGGATGGAAGCAGAGCGTCAGAAACTCCACAATGTTACGATCAGATAAGCTTTTTGGCAATTGTGAGTTGCCAAAGTTCATTGGTTTTAACATAGGTGGAGTTCTGTCGTTAAAGCTTCTATCAGTGTGTGAAAGTTTTCAGTGTTTTGTCTGTTGAAAAACCCCTCGGTTTTTTTCGATTAACAACAATGATTCTTTAATGAAGAATTCGACCAGTGTTTGATGTCTTGTTTATTTGTATAAGTTTCAGATGGGTTGTAGGGGCTAGCAAGGCAGTGAATTTTTATGTGGGCTTTGATGCCACAGAATCTATAATTTTTATACCATTGCAGATGGTATTCAGTCAAAAGTTTGCAAAGTTTATATATTCTTGATAAGCATAAACAGGAGAGTCGATCTAGCCATGTCCGTCCGTCCGTCCGCCCGTCTGTCCGTTTCTACGCAACTAGTCCCTTAGTTTTATAGCTATCTGCTTGAAACTTTCACAAAAGTTGTTTCTTTTTACAGCAGGTAGTATATAAGTCGGTACGAGCTAGATCGGGCGACTATATCAAATAGGTCCAACAGGAACAATCCGAAAAAATTTCAAAAAAAATTTTTTTAATTTTTTTGTTTGTTTTTTGGTGTTTTGTAATATTTAAATATTATGGATTTACGGTTTTAATTAAATTAAAATCGGACAACAATATCATATAGCTGTAATAAAAACGATGGCAAAATGCAGCGCAAAATCGACATAGCAACATTGTTTTTGGTAATATAGACATAGAAATGGAAATGTAGTCGATTTGTAATAACTGCAAGGGTATATAAACTTCGGTTTGCCGAAGTTTGCTTCCTTTCTTGTTTTTCTATAATGCTGGGATGGGGGCTTGTGAGTTTATGTCTGAGGTGAATTAAAATAGAGCTTTGCGTTTTTTTTATTTTTATTTCTCGTACATGGTCTGCATGGCTATTTTTATACCCTTGTAGAGGGTATTATAATTTCAGTCAAAAGTCTGCATCGCAGTGAAGGAGACATTTTCGACCCTATAAAGTATATATATTCTTGATCAGCATCACCAGGTGAGTCGATCTAGCCATGTCCGTCTGTCTGTCCGTCCTTCTGTCCGTCCGTTTTTACGCAAACTAGTCCCTTTAGTTTTAAAGCTATCTTCTTGAAACTTTTCGAAAAGTTGTCTTTCTTTTGCAGGTTGTATATAATTAGGAACAACATAGGAACAATCGGAAATAAAATTCAAAAAAATTATAACTTTGTTGTTTTTATCTTTTTTTAATATTTAAATATTATGGAATTACAGTTTTAATTAAATTAAAATCGGACAAAAATTTCATATAGCTGCCATAGAAACGATGGCAAAATGAATCGCAAAATCGACATATCTTCATTGTTCTTAGTAATATAGGCATAGATATCGAAATGTAGTCGTTTTGTAATAACTGCAAGGGTATATAAACTTCGGCTTGCCGAAATTTGCTTCCTTTCTTGTTCTTAATATTTTTATTGTGTTAAGATAGTTGTCCCACCAAGGGACTTGTTTAAATGTTTTTGGGTGGTATTTCGGGATAGTTAGATCTGCGCTGTGCCATATTATAGAGTAGAGTTTAGCTGCTTCTTCGTTTATTTGTAGACTGGGTAGCCTATTATCAAAGAATTGTTTATCTATATTAAATTTTGGTTTAATTACGGGGGAGTAAATTGGTTCATTTTCAAAAAGATCAATCGAGATCGGGAAGTGGTCGTTTCCTGAAAGGTGACTGTCAATTGACCATTTGGAGTGTAGTTTTATTTGCGGAGAGGCGATAGAGGGATCGATGTGGGTGATTGTGTGGCTTGTAGTAAAGTGGGTGGGGGAGCCATTATTAAGTGTATTTGATAAAGACTGGTTTATAATTATAGTTTCCTCGTGGGTTATTGCTTTGTAACACCTCAACGGGGGACGTACTTGGACGTTCTGGACGACTTCAAAACCTATAGTTTCTGTAGTTTTATTGTTGTTTTTTTTTTTAGGATTTTTCGGACTTCTATTCCGTAGGTCGTTGAAGTAAACGACCCCTTTAGAAGCATTAAGAGTTTTGTGTTCTTTGGCTCTAACAGAATGTCGTGAAATATTTTTAATTTAAGGGGACCTCCTCATTCTCGGTTTCAAAAAATCGATTTGTTTTTTTATTTAATTTGAATGTTCCTTTAAGATTTAATGTGAAAACTTCAAATACTTTTAAAGATATAGCCGATTTATAGTGGAAGCGTCAGGCGACTGCGAGAGCTTCTCAAAACTTTAAACTCGTTTTTCTCGAAACAGTATTTTTACGACTGGCGTATGAGGTTACTCAAAAACTATTAATCCAGTTTTAATACGTTATTCTATACATATAAAGCTATGGCATGAACTAGGATAAATCAAATCGGTTAAGATCTTCTGTACTTTTCAACTTGATTTGTGAATGAAAAAAGGCGATTTTCAAAGATCCGCCATTTTGTTAATTTTTGTGCGAAATTAATAATCCTAGTTCATGCCAGAGCCAAACATGTACTCTTCCTAATCCCGTTGGAATTTTTGGTTTCAGATGTTCCGGTGAGCGGAAATCACATGCGACGCCGAAAAGCCAGCCTTATGAAAATAAACTGTCGCTTGGGGATTAAATCGGTCGCACGTCTTTGAAGCTCGTAGTGAAACTGTATTTTGAAGTTATTTTTCCATAACATTATTAATTAATTAGTAACATAATAAAATTCGTTGCTTTCAGTTATTTGGTTTTAAAATTATTTTTAAGTTTGTTTTGTATTTTTATTTTTTCTAACAAAAGTTCAAAACAACATTTTTAATATTTATGATCTTTTTAAAAAAATTAGTTATGTAACAAGAAAGGAAAGCTAACTTCGGGCGGAGCCGAAGTTGAAATACCCTTGCAGAATATTCTGTAAATTATATTCTCCAAAATTATTCATATGATGCATTCTTAACACTCATAAAAATCCCAACTTCCTAACTTTAAAAACACCAAAGCTATGGCATTTCCAATCGTTTAGTTATAGGGCAGCTATAGAATATAGTCGGCCGATCCATATGAAATTTGGTAGGTCGGATTAATTGGCCAAAAATAAAACCCATAGGAAATCCCAACTTTCTAACTTTACAAACACCAAAGTTATGGCATTTCCGATCAATCAGTTATATGGCAGCTATAGGATATAGTCGGCCGATCCTTATGAAATTTGGTAGGTCGGATTGATTGGCCAAATATAAAACCCATAGAAAATCCCAAATTCTAACTTTACAAACACCAAAGTTATGGCATTTCCGATCAATCAGTTATATAGCGGCTATAGGATATAGTCGCCCGATACTTATGAAATTTGGTAGGTCGAATAAATTGGCCAAATATAAAATCCATCAAATCCCTTACAACACCAAGTTATGGCATTTCCGATCAATCAGTTATATGACAGCTATAGGATATAGTCGGCCGATCTTATGATTTGGTAGTCGGTGTAAAACCCATAGAAATCTTACTTTAAAAGTTGGCATTTCCGATCGTTCGTATATGGCGCTTGATATGTCGGCCGATTGGCCATTCCGACTATATCTGCGTGCAAAGGAGAGGGTGTGCAAGTTTCATTCGATATCTTTAAACTGAGAGACTAGTTCGCGTAGAAACAGACAGACGGACAGACGGACGACGACGACGACGGACGCGGACATGGCTATATCACTCGGGGTGATCCTGATCGAATATATACTTTATAGGGTCGGGATGCTCCTTCACTTGACCTTTTGACAAATTATAATACCTCTGCAAGGGTATAAAAATAGGTGTTTTGTAATGGGACACGTCAAAAATTTGTAGTTACTAAAACAGCTTTAAAATGTGTTATTTCATTCTTTTTATACCCTTGCAGAGGGTATTATAATTTTGGTCAAAAGTGTGCAACGCAGTGAAGGAGACATCTCCGACCCTATAAAGTATATATATTCTTGATCAGGATCACCTCCTGAGTTGATATAGACATGTCCGTCTGTCCGTCTGTCTGTCCGTCTGTCCGTCTGTCCGTCTGTCTGTTTCTACGCAAACTAGTCTCTCAGTTTTGAAGCTATCGAGTTGAAACTTTGCACACACCCTTCTTTCCTTTGCACGCAGTATATATGTCGGAACGGCCGGGATCGGCCGACTATATCATATAGCTGCCATATAACTGATTGATCGGAAATGCCATAACTTTGGTGTTTGTAAAGTTAGGAAGTTGGAATTTTCTGTGGATTTTATATTTGGCCAATCAATCCGACCTATCAAATTTCATAAGGATCGGCCGACTATATCCTATAGCTGCCATATAACTGAACGATTGGAAATGCCATAACTTTTGTGTTTTTAAAGTTAGGAAGTTGGGATTTTTTATGAGTATTAAGAATGCATCATAAGAATAATTTTGGAGAATATAATTTACAGAATATTCTGCAAGGGTATATCAACTTCGGCTCCGCCCGAAGTTAGCTTTCCTTTCTTGTTTTTATACTATTATTATTATTATTATAATTTTGGTCAAAAGTGTGCAACGCAGTGAAGGAGACATCTCCGACCCTATGAAGTATATATATTCTTTATCAGGATCGCGTCCTGAGTTGATATAAGCATGTCCGCCTATCCGTCTGTCTGTCCGTCTGTCTGTTTCTACGCGAACTAGTCACTCAGTTTTAAAGAAATCGAATTGAAACTTTGCACACACCCTTCTTTCCTTTGCACGCAGTATATAAGTCGGAACGGGCAGGATCGGCCGACACGCTTTATTTGTTCTATCAACGACTGTGTAGCACTGTCAACGAGAACGTTGCCATCGCACGCACACATATGCAAATTAAATTACCGCTTAGCGACTTTGTTAAAAGAATATTTTATTTTTTACTTCACTTATTCACTAGTTTACACAACCTTTTTTAGTATTGAACTTATTATTTTACACTTCTCACAATACTCTATTTGTCAACTGATCTATTCGGATCCCAAAACTGAATGACTGCTCAAGGGACGATTATCTGATAAGCAAACCTCGGTTTATTTTTTTTTTTAATATTCAAGCACAGAAAACCGCCAAAGGCGGACCTGAATTCATTTATTCACCTTGTTACCAAGGGCAACCTCAGTCCATCGGAATAAATTGGATGATCAAATTATTAATTTGATTTTTGAAATTGATTAAACAGATTTTGGGCTTCGCTGGATGCTGACCGGATGTTAATGCTTACATTTGGGATACCCGGCTTAGTTTACAGTATAAGGCCAGCGGCGCAATTGTTTACAGCAGAAGGATCGCGGCGCAATTGGTATTGAATTAATGAATTCTTATTGGAGTGGGGAAGATAAATAAGAACTCTGGATTTAGTGGGAAGGCTGAGTAAGAAGTTCCAAGCTAGAAATTGTTTATAAATTTGGTAAAGAGCCTGGGTTCTTGAGTTTGGTAACTCCCCCCATCCTAAATTGAATCGTCCTGATTCATTGGAACTGATGGATAAAGCGAATTTAAATGAGTGGTTAACTCGACTACAATTTCATCTTTAATGGTATTTGCATTGTTGGATATAATATTTTCGGGTTCTGTTTCAATATGAGCTTTTCTTGGTTTACTTATTAGATATTTTTTGAATTTTAATAAAATCGTGATAAATAAAAATATATTAAAGTAAATATGATCAATATTAACGTTATTGGGATTTGTGTTTGTTTAATTTGAATGAAAGGGCTTATTATGTTAATGCTATCAAATGTAAGTTCCGAATCATTTGACATAAAATGTTCGGATAATAAGAAATTATTATATTGTTTAACAGTGATATATTCCAATATCTTATGGTCTACATTAGTGTAGGAAATATTATTTATTAAAGTAGCGATATTAAAAGTAATTAAAAATTACCCATTAAAATGAGTATCATTTACAGTATTATGACCATTTATAAAAATGGCTCCTTCTTGGATTACATCAATTTTTATACCCGTTACTCGTAGAGTAAAAGGGTATATTGTATTCGTGCAAAAGTATGTAACAGCTAGAAGGAAGCGTTTCCGACCCTATAAAGTATATATATTCTTGATCAGGATCACTAGCCGAGTCGATCTAGCCATGTCCGTCTGTCCGTCTCTCCGTCTGTCCGTCTGTCCGTCTGTCTGTCTGTCCGTATGAACGCTGAGATCTCGGAAACTATAAAAGCTAGAAGATTGACATTTTGCATGTAGATTTTAGAAGTTCCTACGCAGCGCAAGTTTGTTTCAAAATGGTGCCACGCCCCCTTTAACGCCCACAATCGCTTAGATACGATTTTAAAAATTTAAATATTTCGGAAAAGTAAAAATGCAGTTTTATTGTGTTTATCAATACCTATCGAAATGTAGAAGAAATTTTTCAAATCGGACCATTCGTTAAAAAATTATGCGTGATCAAAGTTTCTATCTCCATCTCCCTCGCACTCCCTTTACCTGAGTAACGGGTATCTGATAGTCGGGTGCCCCGACTATAGCGTTTTCTCTTGTTTTTATTATATTCTTTGCTTTTATTACATAGAGATTTTTCTCCATTTAGTAGTCTGGTAAAACAAGTGCTGTCTGGGCTTAAAGTGCCATAATTGTTAAATAATTCTGTCTTAAAATTAGAGATTACATAATACTTATTTTTACATGATTATCAATTAAGAGTTCTCCATCATGGTGTGAGATGGATCGTGCGTTATACACTTCACACCGGATTGTAATAATGGGGTATTTTATATATACTATAATTAACTCTTGGTGTATGGCGATTTTAAATTTGGAAATATCTAATATGTCTGTAATTACTAAAGGTTTTTGTTCGTGTGTAAAAAATTCCTGGATATCTTCAGTGCTTAAAATTTTCGTGTTGAAAACATCTATTTTTGCTAATGTAATTGTGTCCATTATATTCATAAGATCGTAAGTTAGCAAACGAAGGCGGTGTTTTCTAAGCGGGTATTCTTGTTTTGAAAATACTGATTGAAGATTTTTAGTTAGGGTTTTTATTTCTTTGAATAATTTTGAATTAATTACAAATTGATTGTTATTATTACGGATTAAATCATTAATATTATTACGAACTGTTATGAAGTCATCATGATCTGGCGTTCCTGCTATCCATTTCCAAAGTGTACCTAATTCGTTGATTCCCCTTTTAGCTCTATTGGGTGTAATTTGCGAGATTTTAATAATATATAAGTCATAGGAAATTTCCCACTGTGAATTCTGGTTGATTATATTTAAGTGAGTTGATTCGAGTTGAATTATATTTTTATATAGACTTAGATTAGTTATATGGAATAGGTCAGCGTAAGATTTATAAGTTAGAACATCTTTAGTATCCTTGTAAAGAAAAAATCATGGTTCGTATAGTCCATTATTTCGGAATTGGTGGCGACTATCATCAACAATACGTATATTATTGAATTCATTTTCTGCAATAGTACGGTTTCTTTTAGTTATGATAACCTTATTAGGTAGATTTTTCTTAAGTACTTGTCTCTAATATCGAGAATTAAGCTAATTTCTTTCCCCATGCTTGTTTTTCAAAAATGACTTCCCCTACGAGATAGTCCTTCTCCTTTCTGTCTTTGTTATGTCCCTCTAACATTTTATCTTGCGTAGTTTTTAAGAGTAGAGGAATAGTGCTCGATTTTATTATAAAGAATGTCAAAGGGTTTTTGGTTGGTTAATGAATGAATAGTATTATTATATTCTTGCGCGGCTCAATTTCGGTAAATTCGGTTAAATTAAATTGCTCTTTAAGGCAGCGGGCTAATTCTGTTAATGTCGAATGTGCCCCTTCGACTTGACCATTTGAGTTTCTGTGTCTCGGGTCTGCGTAATGTAAAGTTAAACCGCTTCTTTGTGCAAAAGATTTAAATTGAGCAGAAGTAAAGCTTGGCTAGAGGAAATTGTTGAAGTAATTCCATTACTTTATTTTCAATATTTAATTTATTTTGGATTTCTTTAACTACTAAAAATTATGAATAGGCGTCAATACAAGTTATAAAAATGAGACCTTGCGCATAATATATATCAAAATGTAAATTTTTGCCCTCTTTAGATGGAATTAGGGCTTCACCAATCGAAATTTTAATTGGGTGTCTGTTATATTTGTTTTTATTGCAAATATTACAGTTTTTAATATATTCTTTTAGTTTTGAAAATAATACAATCTACAGATTTGTTTGTAGTTTTCATCTAGTCCTCGGGGAGCTCAACTGCGTGTTTTTTCTATTATGATAGCCTTGTCTTCATTGTTTTCTACATCTTGAAGGAATGTCCTTGTGTAAAGGAATTTATTAACGAAGTTTTCTTTTAAAGGTTTTTGAATTATATACAAATCTTCAAGTGTGCAATGTATACCGACGGTGACATTTGGTTGTAAATATTCTCCTAGAACCAAAATTTCCGGACTGTCTTTCTCGATTATATGTCTGGTATTATTAAATACGTTAACAGGTTCAAGGACTGTGAACCTAGCCTTTGCTATTAATAATTGAATCATAACTGGTTTAGAGGTTTTTTTGTTTCTTCAATTACATTTTGGAAACTACTTTCTGCTGAGTGCAAAGTATTTTGATCAGACTAGGATGGTCTCTATTGGACAAATTGTTAATCTGTATTCGTGATAATGCGTCGGCAACTACGTTAGTTGCACCTGGTTTATATACGACCTTTCGAGTGAAACTTTCTATAAATGAATACCAGCGTTTCATTTCTATATTTATCCGAGATTGCAAAAGATAATGGTTGATGATCGGTATGGTAATTTCTCAAATTTTTCAGAGCCCACACTATTGCCAAAAGTTCCTTTTTGTTAGTTGCATAGACTTGTTCAGTTTTAGACAGGGTTTTTTAAATAAATGTTATTGGTTTACCTTCTTGAGATATTACCGCACCAATAGCGACGTCTGAAGCATCTGTGGTTAATGTATATTTTGAATTATAGTCTGGTTGGAACAGTTCTATTTGCGCAACGAGACTTTCTTTTAGCTCGTTAAAAGCTTTAATAGCTGGGTCATCCAGCTGAATAAACATTTTAATTGACATTCTTTTTGAGTAAATACTTCGATAGTGGTTTAGCCTTGAAGGCATAATTCGGAACAAATTTTCTATAATAGAAAGTAAGGCCGAAGAAACTTCTTAGTTCCCGAATATTTTTTGGAGGAGGATATTATATAATGGTGTCAATTTTTTCGGGGTCCGTCTTGATGACGTTATAGGTACAATGTATCCTAGAAAACTTGTTTCGCGTTTAAAAAACTTAGATTTCTCCAAAGATATCTTCATATTAGCTCTAAATAATATATCAATTATTTTAGTTAAATCGACATAATTCTTGGTGCATTGGTCAATCCAAATGCCATCCTTAAGAATTCATACTTCCCGTTATTTATGGAGAAAGAAGTATTTCCTACATCTGTTTCTTTCATAAAAATCTGATGAAACCCTGAATCTAAGTCTATGGTTGAAAAATACCTAGCCTTTCCCAAATTAGCTAGAATTAAAGACGGGTCTTGCATGGGATATCTGTCGGGTATCGTACTTTCGTTGAACTTTTTATAGTCAATAACTAGTCTTAATTTAGGACTTCCGTCCTCGTTTTGGCCTTTCTTTGGTACCACCAATACAGGATAACTGTAAGGACTGCGACTTGGTTATATTATTCCTTCTTTAAGCATTCTACTGATTTCCTTATTAACGAAATCGGCGACTGACAACGAGTACGAATATTCTTTTCCATATATGGGTCTGTCGTGAACTAAAAGATGTCCTCTTTTATATCTGTACGAAATGAGATTTACATGTTGATTTTCGAATGCTCAGTTTATACTTTCTTTAGTATTCGGTATCTCATATCGGAAATGTTTGTACTGATTTCACAATTGAGATTGTTTAGATTGTCAGTGACGGATACTTCAACTTCGGCGTGTTCATGATTTTTATATCCCAAACTATTATTAAAGACTGATAACTCAACGTCGGCGTGTTCAGGATTTTTGTATCCCAAACTTGTATTTTTGTCGGATAATTCTACGACGGAGCGTTTTGGATTTTTGAATCCTAAACTTGTATTCTTGTCGGATAATTCTACGCCGGCGCGTTCAGGATTTTTGAATCCCAAACTTGTTATGCTTTGATTTACTTCTTCAGAATCAGTTCTAATTTAGGCCTTTTCATCAAAGTATTTTTTTATAATAAATTTTTTCAATGGAAGAATGGTTTTTCTTCAGATAATGAAAGTTGGTTGCAAGAGCTTTCGCTATCATATATCAATTTTTCTTCTTTGTCCCCACATTTCGTTACCACTTTTTCGGTGTTAATTACAGCTCCGATTTTTTTCAATAGGTTGTAAACTATTAGTAAATCTGAATTTAACTGATCTATTTCACAGAATGTGTAACGCGTATCAAATATCGTTACCATGTGATAATATTTAATTATTAATATCCATTAACCGTATATACTCTTTTATATATAGGAAGTTCGTTATAAATGCCCGTTTTGATATAACATGAGGTTGCCCCTGTGTCAATTAAAATTTTAAGTTTTATATTTAGCTTACTATCATTTTGTATTATGTAGGGTAATCCTACTCCGGATTCTGGCCTAAAAAATGGTCCTCTTCGATGTTATTTAAACGCATTGTTTTATTAGCCGGTTGGTTAACTGTCCCTGTTGGTTGTCTTTTACTCTGTGGTTGATCTTGCTGAGTTGCGTGTGCCTATGGCTTTTTATATTGATTTCATTTATTCTGGTTATAATTAGTGTCGCTAAAATTTGTATAACCCTGATTATTCTTATATGTTCGCCTATTCTGAAATTGTATGGATTCGTCAACATCCATCGGTTCAGGTTTATTCTGTTGAGGTTTATTGGAATTCCATTGATTTTGAGTATATAGTTGGGGATAATATTATCTGCCCTGATTCCAATTTTGATTTTTATTTTGATTATAATTATATTTATTTTGATTATCATGTTGATTAAACCTCAAGTTGTTAGTATTCCTAAAATCACTATTATAGTTATTATAGTTATTTTGCCTGGGCTTATTATTTGAGTTATGTTGCCCATATAAGTTTGACTCATTAGTCTTTCGTTGTGATTTTATAAAATTGTTCGCGAATTGGGCCCTAAAATTATTGTACTATTACCATTGCGTTTGGTAAATCTGGTGGATTCATTGAAAATATTACATCTGAAATACGGCCGTTGTGAACACTCGTAGTGCTGTCTTTGTATGTTTTTCATTAAGTTCAGATGTAATTGGCATATTCCTTCCATGTGTTATAATGGTTTTCTTAATTAAGAAAGTTAATTTTTTATTTACCAAATTATAAAATTCCATAATCGACAGTTTCCCCTGACTTTTTACACTTAAGTCCTGCTCTAAAATATGTATTGGTCGCTTGTCACTAAAAAAAAATTCTAGTCTTACCATTATGGCAGCAAAATTCAATACGGTTCCATTATGAGTTAAGGCATCATTGGCATTGTGTATTTGCCTGGCTGCTAGAAGCCATTAATTTTTTTTTTTAAATATAAAACTATAATTAAACAGCTCAACAATTTTCTTCTTAGTTTTCTTGGAAATGGGATGTCTTCTTTGTGATTGATGATCCTGTTTGGAGTCGTCGTATAGCGAGGGATGGCCCTCAGCTCTTCCTTCAATTTATTTCTGTGTAGCGAGGGATTGCCCTCAGCTCTTCTTTTTTGTTGAATTTTTTATTTACCAAATTATAAAATTCCATAACCGATAGTTCCCCCTGGTCGCTTGTCACTAAAAACTAAATCTAGTCTTGCCATTAAGGCATCAAAATTCAATACGGAAAAATCCATTATGAGTTTAGGCATCATTGGCATTGCCTGTAAATTTATTTCGACGGATCGATAGTACCGAAAAGTATTTTTCACTTCCCCTTTTGTATTGTCCCTTTGCTATTGCCGCCGATTCTTTCCAACTAACATAACTATCTTCTTCGCCTTTATATTCTCGGACTGACTCAATGATTTCATAAGAAGTATCGCACTTTACGTTTGGATCAACATCTTCTACTTGATAATCCTCAATCTTCTTTATATTGTGATTTAATTGTGACTTTAAACTCGCGATCTCATTCTTCAAAGGACTCAATTCATTATTAACTATTTGTGCTAATAATCGCTTACATTAAATGCCTGTGTATTTGCCTGGCTGCTAGAAGCAGCAGAAGAAATTTTTTTTTTATATTTAAAACTATAATTAAACAGCTCAACAATTTTCTTCTTGGTTTTCTTGGAAATGGAATGTCTTCTTTGTGATTGATGATCCTGTTTGGAGTCGTCGTATAGCGAGTGATGGCCCTCAGCTCTTCCTTCAATTTATTTCTGTGTAGCGAGGGATTGCCCTCAGCTCTTCTTTTTTGTTGAATTTGTATTTGTTTTTTTATTTATATTGTTTAGTTTTTATTTATCCGTTTGATTTATTTATTTTTGTTTGATAATTGTTTAAGAGAGTAATAGTTTTTTGAGCAGTGTGTTTTTTTTTTGTTACGATCACTAATTAACTGGTTGTTGCAAGCAAAGGGGGAAAATTGGCGCAAATTCCCTTTTTGTTTTTGAAAACTGTTTTGTATTAAAATTTATTTCAGGAATTTTTTAAATAGCACCGCCCCAAGTTGGGCGCCAATTAATTTACCGCTTAGCGAATTTGTTAAAAAATTATTTTATTTTTTACTTCACTTATTCACTAGTTTACACAACCATTTTTAGTATCGAAGTTAGAACATCTTTAGTATCCTTGTAAAGAAAAAATCATGGTTCGTATAGTCCATTATTTCGGAATTGGTGGCGACTATCATCAACAATACGTATATTATTGAATTCATTTTCTGCAATAGTACGGTTTCTTTTAGTTATGATAACCTTATTAGGTAGATTTTTCTTAAGTACTTGTCTCTTATATCGAGAATTAAGCTAATTTCTTTCCCCATGCTTGTTTTTCAAAAATGACTTCCCCTACGAGATAGTCCTTCTCCTTTCTGTCTTTGTTATGTCCCTCTAACATTTTATCTTGCGTAGTTTTTAAGAGTAGAGGAATAGTGCTCGATTTTATTATAAAGAATGTCAAAGGGTTTTTGGTTGGTTAATGAATGAATAGTATTATTATATTCTTGCGCGGCTCAATTTCGGTAAATTCGGTTAAATTAAATTGCTCTTTAAGGCAGCGGGCTAATTCTGTTAATGTCGAATGTGCCCCTTCGACTTGACCATTTGAGTTTCTGTGTCTCGGGTCTGCGTAATGTAAAGTTAAACCGCTTCTTTGTGCAAAAGATTTAAATTGAGCAGAAGTAAAGCTTGGCTAGAGGAAATTGTTGAAGTAATTCCATTACTTTATTTTCAATATTTAATTTATTTTGGATTTCTTTAACTACTAAAAATTATGAATAGGCGTCAATACAAGTTATAAAAATGAGACCTTGCGCATAATATATATCAAAATGTAAATTTTTGCCCTCTTTAGATGGAATTAGGGCTTCACCAATCGAAATTTTAATTGGGTGTCTGTTATATTTGTTTTTATTGCAAATATTACAGTTTTTAATATATTCTTTTAGTTTTGAAAATAATACAATCTACAGATTTGTTTGTAGTTTTCATCTAGTCCTCGGGGAGCTCAACTGCGTGTTTTTTCTATTATGATAGCCTTGTCTTCGTTGTTTTCTACATCTTGAAGGAATGTCCTTGTGTAAAGGAATTTATTAACGAAGTTTTCTTTTAAAGGTTTTTGAATTATATACAAATCTTCAAGTGTGCAATGTATACCGACGGTGACATTTGGTTGTAAATATTCTCCTAGAACCAAAATTTCCGGACTGTCTTTCTCGATTATATGTCTGGTATTATTAAATACGTTAACAGGTTCAAGGACTGTGAACCTAGCCTTTGCTATTAATAATTGAATCATAACTGGTTTAGAGGTTTTTTTGTTTCTTCAATTACATTTTGGAAACTACTTTCTGCTGAGTGCAAAGTATTTTGATCAGACTAGGATGGTCTCTATTGGACAAATTGTTAATCTGTATTCGTGATAATGCGTCGGCAACTACGTTAGTTGCACCTGGTTTATATACGACCTTTCGAGTGAAACTTTCTATAAATGAATACCAGCGTTTCATTTCTATATTTATCCGAGATTGCAAAAGATAATGGTTGATGATCGGTATGGTAATTTCTCAAATTTTTCAGAGCCCACACTATTGCCAAAAGTTCCTTTTTGTTAGTTGCATAGACTTGTTCAGTTTTAGACAGGGTTTTTTAAATAAATGTTATTGGTTTACCTTCTTGAGATATTACCGCACCAATAGCGACGTCTGAAGCATCTGTGGTTAATGTATATTTTGAATTATAGTCTGGTTGGAACAGTTCTATTTGCGCAACGAGACTTTCTTTTAGCTCGTTAAAAGCTTTAATAGCTGGGTCATCCAGCTGAATAAACATTTTAATTGACATTCTTTTTGAGTAAATACTTCGATAGTGGTTTAGCCTTGAAGGCATAATTCGGAACAAATTTTCTATAATAGAAAGTAAGGCCGAAGAAACTTCTTAGTTCTCGAATATTTTTTGGAGGAGGATATTATATAATGGTGTCAATTTTTTCGGGGTCCGTCTTGATGACGTTATAGGTACAATGTATCCTAGAAAACTTGTTTCGCGTTTAAAAAACTTAGATTTCTCCAAAGATATCTTCATATTAGCTCTAAATAATATATCAATTATTTTAGTTAAATCGACATAATTCTTGGTGCATTGGTCAATCCAAATGCCATCCTTAAGAATTCATACTTCCCGTTATTTATGGAGAAAGAAGTATTTCCTACATCTGTTTCTTTCATAAAAATCTGATGAAACCCTGAATCTAAGTCTATGGTTGAAAAATACCTAGCCTTTCCCAAATTAGCTAGAATTAAAGACGGGTCTTGCATGGGATATCTGTCGGGTATCGTACTTTCGTTGAACTTTTTATAGTCAATAACTAGTCTTAATTTAGGAATTCCGTCCTCGTTTTGGCCTTTCTTTGGTACAACCAATACAGGATAACTGTAAGGACTGCGACTTGGTTATATTATTCCTTCTTTAAGCATTCTACTGATTTCCTTATTAACGAAATCGGCGACTGACAACGAGTACGAATATTCTTTTCCATATATGGGTCTGTCGTGAACTAAAAGATGTCCTCTTTTATATCTGTACGAAATGAGATTTACATGTTGATTTTCGAATGCTCAGTTTATACTTTCTTTAGTATTCGGTATCTCATATCGGAAATGTTTGTACTGATTTCACAATTGAGATTGTTTAGATTGTCAGTGACGGATACTTCAACTTCGGCGTGTTCATGATTTTTATATCCCAAACTATTATTAAAGACTGATAATTCAACGTCGGCGTGTTCAGGATTTTTGTATCCCAAACTTGTATTTTTGTCGGATAATTCTACGACGGAGCGTTTTGGATTTTTGAATCCTAAACTTGTATTCTTGTCGGATAATTCTACGCCGGCGCGTTCAGGATTTTTGAATCCCAAACTTGTTATGCTTTGATTTACTTCTTCAGAATCAGTTCTAATTTAGGCCTTTTCATCAAAGTATTTTTTTATAATAAATTTTTTCAATGGAAGAATGGTTTTTCTTCAGATAATGAAAGTTGGTTGCAAGAGCTTTCGCTATCATATATCAATTTTTCTTCTTTGTCCCCACATTTCGTTACCACTTTTTCGGTGTTAATTACAGCTCCGATTTTTTTCAATAGGTTGTAAACTATTAGTAAATCTGAATTTAACCCATCTATTTCACAGAATGTGTAACGCGTATCAAATATCGTTACCATGTGATAATATTTAATTATTAATATCCATTAACCGTATATACTCTTTTATATATAGGAAGTTCGTTATAAATGCCCGTTTTGATATAACATGAGGTTGCCCCTGTGTCAATTAAAATTTTAAGTTTTATATTTAGCTTACTATCATTTTGTATTATGTAGGGTAATCCTACTCCGGATTCTGGCCTAAAAAATGGTCCTCTTCGATGTTATTTAAACGCATTGTTTTATTAGCCGGTTGGTTAACTGTCCCTGTTGGTTGTCTTTTACTCTGTGGTTGATCTTGCTGAGTTGCGTGTGCCTATGGCTTTTTATATTGATTTCATTTATTCTGGTTATAATTAGTGTCGCTAAAATTTGTATAACCCTGATTATTCTTATATGTTCGCCTATTCTGAAATTGTATGGATTCGTCAACATCCATCGGTTCAGGTTTATTCTGTTGAGGTTTATTGGAATTCCATTGATTTTGAGTATATAGTTGGGGATAATATTATCTGCCCTGATTCCAATTTTGATTTTTATTTTGATTATAATTATATTTATTTTGATTATCATGTTGATTAAACCTCAAGTTGTTAGTATTCCTAAAATCACTATTATAGTTATTATAGTTATTTTGCCTGGGCTTATTATTTGAGTTATGTTGCCCATATAAGTTTGACTCATTAGTCTTTCGTTGTGATTTTATAAAATTGTTCGCGAATTGGGCCCTAAAATTATTGTACTAATACCATTGCGTTCGGTAAATCTGGTGGATTCATTGAAAATATTACATCTGAAATACGGCCGTTGTGAACACTCGTAGTGCTGTCTTTGTATGTTTTTCATTAAGTTCAGATGTAATTGGCATATTCCTTCCATGTGTCATAATGGTTTTATTAATTAAGAGAGTTAATTTTTTATCTACCAAATTATAAAATTCCATAACCGATAGTTCCCCCTGACTTATTACACTTAAGTCCTGCTCTAAAATATGTATTGGTCGCTTGTCACTAAAAACAAAATCTAGTCTTGCCATTATGGCATCAAAATTCAATACGGTTCCATTATGAGTTTAGGCATCATTGGCATTGTGTATTTGCCTGGCTGCTAGAAGCCATTAATTTTTTTTTTAAATATAAAACTATAATTAAACAGCTCAACAATTTTCTTCTTAGTTTTCTTGGAAATGGGATGTCTTCTTTGTGATTGATGATCCTGTTTGGAGTCGTCGTATAGCGAGGGATGGCCCTCAGCTCTTCCTTCAATTTATTTCTGTGTAGCGAGGGATTGCCCTCAGCTCTTCTTTTTGTTGAATTTTTTATTTACCAAATTATAAAATTCCATAACCGATAGTTCCCCCTGGTCGCTTGTCACTAAAAACTAAATCTAGTCTTGCCATTAAGGCATCAAAATTCAATACGGAAAAATCCATTATGAGTTTAGGCATCATTGGCATTGCCTGTAAATTTATTTCGACGGATCGATAGTACCGAAAAGTATTTTTCACTTCCCTTTTGTATTGTCCCTTTGCTATTGCTGCCGATTCTTTCCAACTAACATAACTATCTTCTTCGCCTTTATATTCTCGGACTGACTCAATGATTTCATAAGAAGTATCGCACTTTACGTTTGGATCAACATCTTCTACTTGATAATCCTCAATCTTCTTTATATTGTGATTTAATTGTGACTTTAAACTCGCGATCTCATTCTTCAAAGGACTCAATTCATTATTAACTATTTGTGCTAATAATCGCTTACATTAAATGCCTGTGTATTTGCCTGGCTGCTAGAAGCAGCAGAAGAAATTTTTTTTATATTTAAAACTATAATTAAACAGCTCAACAATTTTCTTCTTGGTTTTCTTGGAAATGGAATGTCTTCTTTGTGATTGATGATCCTGTTTGGAGTCGTCGTATAGCGAGTGATGGCCCTCAGCTCTTCCTTCAATTTATTTCTGTGTAGCGAGGGATTGCCCTCAGCTCTTCTTTTTTGTTGAATTTGTATTTGTTTTTTTATTTATATTGTTTAGTTTTTATTTATCCGTTTGATTTATTTATTTTTGTTTGATAATTGTTTAAGAGAGTAATAGTTTTTTGAGCAGTGTGTTTTTTTTTTGTTACGATCACTAATTAACTGGTTGTTGCAAGCAAAGGGGGAAAATTGGCGCAAATTCCCTTTTTGTTTTTGAAAACTGTTTTGTATTAAAATTTATTTCAGGAATTTTTTAAATAGCACCGCCCCAAGTTGGGCGCCAATTAATTTACCGCTTAGCGAATTTGTTAAAAAATTATTTTATTTTTTACTTCACTTATTCACTAGTTTACACAACCATTTTTAGTATCGAACTTATTATTTTTTACACTTCTCACAATACTCTATTTGTCAACTGATCTATTCGCATCCCAAAACGGACTGACTGCTCAAGGGCCGATTATCTGATAAGCAAACCTCGGTTTAAGAGAATCTAGGGACTCGTTAAGAATTGGATAAGAGGATTTGAAATCAATTAAACAGATTTTGGCCTCGCTGGATGCTGACCGGATGTTAATGTTTACATTTGGGAGACCCGGCTTAGTTTATAGTAGAAGGACCGCGGCGCAATTGGTATTGAATTAATGAATTATATAAATAAATAAGAACTCTGGATTTAGTGGGAAAGCTAAGTAAGAAGTTCCCAGCTAGAAATTGTTTATAAATTTGGTAAGGAGAAATATAATGAACTCAGTTTTTCCTTCGCGTCCCTAAAAAGGAGTCAAACAAAATACAACATTTATAAAAGTTAATTCTGATAAGTGTCACATATTGTATATATGAGGAAAAATATTCAGATTTAAGTGAAGCTTACGAATTGGATAGTATTATAAGAATTCTGTAATTAAGCTATATAATTAAAAATTCGTACCGTAAGTTTGATATAAAAAAAAAAACTTTATTTAATTTTTATTTAAACCGATACAATTTTGTTTTCTATTTGGAAGAACACCGACCTGATAGTTACAAGTCTCAAACTGAACTCGCTCTCTATTAGTCTGGAGTTTTTAATAACATGGAAATTTTCCATTGGTTTGTTGACAATTAGGTTTCGATTTCTCTGAGGGTGTCTTAAAGTAATGTGTACATGTGTATGTATGTGTGGGTGTGTAGACATTTACATAGAGGTTTGTGGTGCTATGGATATGTCACTCCCCCAACCTTTGAATTTGGCCTGTCCTCAGGTCGATAAATTTGGATACAACAAAATATTATCTTCTAAGTTTTTCGTAGGTTGATTTTTTCTTGGCTTTTTGGTGTTTTTTCCTTAGATTTTACATATTTTACAATTAGTTTTCTTGGTATATTTTTAAACTTATAGAATAGGTACAATAATATGCTTATGATTGTAATTACAAATGTAGTTGTGGTTATTATTTGGAATACATTACAATATTTTGTGTGTGCTTCTATAATTTCTTTTGTCTGAATATATGACAAGGGTTCTAATTTGGTTACATTATTATTTATGTAAATGCTTTGTGTGTATTCTAACATGGTATTTGAAAGTATGAATTCATATAGCTGCACTGAACAATTAAGTATTTTAATAAAATTATTATTTTAGGGATATTCCATGTCAATAAAATATTTGGTTCAATATGATTAATTTTGAGATTTTTATGGGTTTTAGTATATTTACAGCTTGTGGATTCTTGTTTAATTATTCCATTTATACATTCATCAAATACTATTTTTCCTATTTCTTTGTTATATACTTTTTCTTCGTGAAGGTAATATTTGTCAAATATATTTTCTGTTAGAATGGTATTATTGTCATCTGGATACGGAATGTTTAGGCCAGTGGCCCCCTGCATCGGGGCTGTTCACTGAGCTCTCCGAGCTTTCGCTCTCGCCCCTCTTGCGCTCCCTCGCTCGCTTCTCGCAACGTCCGCGCTCCAGAGTGCGAGCTTCGGGTTTCGCATCCGAATTCCTCGGACGGCCGCTGCCGATCTCCCGCCCTCGCTTCAGCGGAGTAAAGCGGGCGGGAGCGCGGTTTTAGTTTTAATTAGTCTCATGTATGCAGCTGAATAAAGCACACTGAATAATACCACGACGCCCCCGACTTCTTCATTTTTCTCGTCTTCCTTTGCGTTTGCGCCGTGGGAATTATTTCTGCCAACCAACTCTTTTTTGTGGAAGGATCGCCCCCCTACAACATTTTGGTCCTTCGAGCCGGATAAGGATATCCTTTTGCCATTCGACCAGCAGCTCTTGTGATTTTTCCGCAAAAAAAGATAAGTACGAGCATTTTCCGACTCCCTCTCGCTGCCGGTCTTTTGCAGTGGTTCGAACATTGAATTTCGTTCACACTGCAGTAAGATCAATTTTTTTCGTGTCAACTCCACGTCCGAGTTTTCCCGACCCAACGGCAGTCTAAAAATCTTACATTCCTTCAATTCCAAAAAAATTTCTATCCGTCTCCGCTTTGTGTGCGTCGCCATACTCCTTGCCGTTTTCCTTTTCGTTGCCCGTTGTACATCAACTTGCCAACGGTCAAGGCATATGTGCATCCAGACATACACATACACGCGCGTGACAACTTCTGTACATAGTGCAGTGCAATTCTGCCTCCAAAAAAAAAAATATACGACAAAAAGTGAAATTGTGTGGTGGAAAAAAAAATGGCATAACTAATATCAGCCACTCGGTGTGAAGTAATTTCGGGAGTTTCCCTGTTCGCCGTACAATCCGCCGCTGTCGAGATATTTTTTTGTCTTGTGTTTTTTTCTCTCCACATAATTTCATCTGTTCCGTCACTTCAAATACAGTCCACTCTTCGACGCTTTACTGTACCGATATACACTTACACACAAACGCATACATGCCCATATCTACATAGAACTATTTTCTGCCTCCACATACAGGAACATACACATATCCATAAACGCATGCATGCCCATATCTACATAAATATATTTTCTGCCTCCACATACAGGAACATAAAATAAAATAAATTCAAATCCACACGAGTGCGATTGTGATTGTTTTTTCTCCAAATTGCCGCAATTAACCGCCCCAACGGCTGTGTTATTATTGTTGCTGATTTTTTTCCCTTCTCTCTCTCTCCCGGGTCCCTCACGCATGCACTGCGCTGCCGACGGCATAACCCAGTGAACATTTCTCCCGAACCAAAGCCAAGGTTTTAATTCCACCGTTCCGGCTCCGCTCAAAAATAAGTATTTATAATTATAATTATTATTTAATTATAAAAATTATTAATTCATAATTATAATTACTATTTAATTATAAATATTATTTAATTATTTCCGGCAAAGTAATTAATTTATTTAATGTATTAATTAATTTATTTTTATTGCGTTTTTCCGGATTTTTTTTGCGATCAAAGATATTTTCCAAACCAAAAAAAAAAATAAATAAATAACTAAATACAATTAAATTATTTGGCAACAATAACTAAGGTAAAAAATTAAAATAAAAAAAAAAAACAGAAGTCAACAAAGGGAGTAACAAGATATACAAATATATAAACAAGATATATAATCAATACAGTTTCATCGATTTCCAAATATTTTCTTCCGATTCTTCTCGTTTTTTATGGCACTGTGCTTTCTACTCCGCACAAATTAACAGTGTGACCGTTCTCTGTGGCTTTTTTTTCTTTTGCGTGCGTTCATTTGCAGCGACGACCAACTCGTTGGCGACTCAGATCGCGCCGAGAGCTTAACGGTGAATATCCTCACGTTCTGAACGAAACGCCCCTTGCTCAGGTCAGTCGACAAGAGCTGATCCGCAGAGTTCGAGTCCGAGAATGCCCACGGGAGACGACAAGAAACCGAGGTCGATCCCATCTATCCGTTTGGACAGGTCCCAATCCGCGTCTCCGCGGCCGTCTCAATTAACGCCAAAGGCTGCCATTGCCATTCCAAGGGCAAAAAGCGACGAGTCCGTCGAGACTATCCCCGGTCCCCCGTCAAGGCTTTCTCGGTCGGTGTCCAAGATGGCTCAAACTGCGATAGACATCGCCCTCAAAAAGTTTATTGCCACAACAGACCGGGTTAGCCAATTTCAAGCGGATATTCATACTCCGAGCGCCGCTGAACCAGAACGACTTTCCCCTGGCATGTGCCAAGTCCATCGGGACCAAATCCGGGCCCTGTGGGAAAAGGTGGAGAAGAGCTATGAAAGTTGCTCCGATCTTCTTTCCGCATCCACCGACAGTACGGCCACCTCGACAGTGCTTGAATCCAAGTACAGTTACTGCTACTCCGTATATTCGAGATGTTTGGTCCAGCTTCAGGACATAATAGACAAGGCCGCCTCCCAGCCCACTCAGGCTTCTGTCAGTGTTCCAACACCCCGTCTACGGGCTGTCGTTTGCCACCAGTCGACACCGAAGTTTTCGCTGGTGATTACCTGCGTTGGCCCACCTTCAGAGATCTTTTTACCGCGATATACATCCACAACTCGCGTCTTACACCGGTAGAGAAGTTGTTCCACCTATTGTCCAAAACAAGTGGCGATGCGCACGCCATTGTTTCCAAAGCCCCGCTGACCAACGAAGGGTTTATCTCCGCGTGGCGAAGCCTCACCGACCGCTTCGAAAATCGGCGGTTATTAGTCAATAGCCAGTTGAAAATCCTCTTCAACATTCAGGCAGTACCCCAAGAGTCCGGAGCCGCTCTGAAAGAGCTGCAAGGCACAATCCAAAGTTGCCTGACAGCCTTAGAGATGTCCTCTATTCAAGTCGAGACTTGGGATTGTCTCCTGGTGTACATGGTTTCTTTAAAGCTTCCCAAAATCACGCTTTCGATGTGGGAGCAATCCATTCACAACAAGGCTGAGATTCCAACATGGAATGAGTTAGACTCGTTCTTGACAGAGCGTCATCGCACTCTGGAGGCTATCGATGACATCAGGCCTAGCAGTTCGGGTCAGTTTCCGCCAAGGTCGACACCTGCGAGCGCCCCAGCGCGTAGGCTTAATTCCTACGAGGCCACAGTGACTCCAGCCACAAGAGGGTGCGATCTCTGCTCCAGAGAGAATCATCCTGTTTGCTTATGTCCGCGCTTCCTTGAGATGGATGTAAATGGTCGCTCCGACTACATTAAGATAAAGCAGCTTTGCTTGAACTGTTTTGCACGAGGGCACCTGCAACCTCCTGCATTGCGGTAATCCATTCGCAGCCGCTCCAAGTCCGTCTGCGCAATCCAGGTCTCGACCCGCGCCTACTACAAGAGGCACGAGCGCCACAGAGGATCACTCTGATGTGCAAGTGTGTTTCGCTTCCGGCTCAAGAGCCGTCCTACTGGGCACAGCCCTCATTAACATTTGCCATCTAAGGTGCAATTTCCAGGCGCGAGCCCTGATCGACTCTGGTTCCGAGGCAACCTTTATTACGGAGAGACTTTTCAACCTCGTCAAACTTCCCTTCAAGACTATCCAAGCCCAAGTCTCTGGTCTTAATCAAACCGTTGCCGCTCAGTCCACGAAACTCTGTCATTTTTCTATTCGATCGCCTTCCAGACCCGGGCTGCATTTAGAAACTTCAGCTTACGTTCTTCCGCAGCTGGCCGGGAATCTGCCTTCGTATCCAGTCCCTCGAGATCTTCTTAAGGGAATTCCTGACATCCCCCTTGCGGATCCCAAGTTCTTCGAGAGCTCCCAAATCGATGTCTTGATAGGAGCCGACATTCTTCCGTCCATCCTCCTCGGCAACGCCAGGGCTAACATTTGCGGTTCACTTCTCGGCCAGGAAACCATTTTTGGATGGGTGTTGACAGGCCCCATATCTCCAGCGGCCCCCCGCAATGTGTCCGCCTTCTCCACTCGAGTTACCTGCGGACTCGACGACTCGTTGGATCATCTCCTTACCAAATTCTGGGAGGTGGAGGAAGTGCCCACACAGATAGTCCCCGAGTCTGATTCCGTCTGTGAACACAATTTTGTCCAGACTACAAGAAGGGACAATCGTGGCAAATACGTTGTGATGCTCCCCTTGCGCGATCCCGAGCATAGTGGTTCCGAGCTCGCATCTTCACGATCCTTTGCTCTGGCTCAATTTCTGCGTAACGAGCAGCGCCTAAAAAGAGATCCTCCCCTGAAGGCCCGGTATGACTCTGTGATCCAAGAATACCTCGATTTAGGTCACATGGCCGAGGTCCCTTTGACGAGCAGTTCCGCCACGTACTACCTTCCACATCACGCCGTTCTTAAGCCCGAGAGCACAACCACTAAAGTGCGGGTGGTTTTCAACGCCTCTAGCCCTTCCGCAAACGGGACCAGTCTGAATGACATACTTTACGCGGGCCCGGTCTTACAATCCGACCTCACGATTCAAATCCTGAAGTGGCGATACTTTAGGTTCGTTTTCAACGCCGACATCGAGAAGATGTATCGGCAAATTTGGGTAGACCCCAAGCATACTCCCTTGCAGCGTATTCTATTCCGCAATTCCGATGGGGAAATCCGCGACTACGAGTTGAAGACAGTCACCTTCGGGGTCAATTGTGCCCCGTTCCTAGCGATCCGTGTCCTGCAACAGCTCGCCGACGACGAAGAGTCGAGGTATCCGCAGGCGAGTCGGATTATCCGACAGTACATGTACGTCGACGACGTACTCGCGGGGGCAGACTTCAAAACCGAAGCGCAAGCGGCTATCCGCGAGCTCCAGGGGGCCCTGGATTCAGCAGGATTCCCTCTTAGAAAATGGACATCCAATAGCAAGGCGATTTTGGCCAACATCCAGAGTGACCATCTCCTTTGCGCGGACTTCCTTGAAATCGACGCAGAGAGCACGGCTAAAACTCTCGGAGTGCGGTGGAAGGCGACGTCTGACGAGTTTTTCTTCATTCCGCCCGAATTGACCTTGGGTTCAACGTTCACGAAGCGTCAAGTCCTATCCCAAATCGCCAAACTATTTGATCCAGCGGGCTGGCTCGCCCCCGGGCAAAGATGTTCATGCAGGACATTTGGCTCCAAAATCTAGGATGGGACGATGCCCTCCCTCGAGATTTTTGCCAAAGATGGGTTGACTTCCTGGAAAATTACTCCGCTCTCGATCAGATCCACATTCCCCGATGGGTCGCTTTCCGACCACATTTGAAAATTGAGCATCATGGGTTCTGCGACGCCTCGCAGAAGGCGTACGGCGCAGCCATCTACGTCCGAGTTGAGGCTGGGTCCGCGGTAATGGTGAACTTGCTCACGGCAAAGACGCGGGTGGCCCCAGTAAAAACGGTGTCGCTCCCGCGGCTCGAGTTGTGCGGAGCCTTGTTATTGTCCGAAATGGCCAACGCCGTTCTTCCGAAGATGCCCGGGCAGGCGTCCGCCCTGCACTGTTGGACGGACTCTACGATTGTTCTCGCCTGGTTGCATAAGCCAGCGGGCCACTGGACAACGTTCGTAACAAATCGTGTGACCAAGACCACCCAGCTCACCGAGGTGGAGAAATGGGCACACGTCCGCTCCGAGCATAACCCGGCAGATCTCGCTAGCCGGGGGTGGCGCTTCAAGACCTTGGACAGTCAGCTGTGGTGGCATGGTCCTGCCTGGCTGCAGTGGCCTCGCTGCGAGTGGCCCACACAAGGCTATGAACCCCCTGTGACTGAACTCGAGAACCCTGAAGACATTCTGAAGTGTTTTTCCACACTCGACAAGGCGTTGCGAGTCATCGCTTACGCTCATCGGTTCATCCAGCGCTCGCGAAAGCTCATGTCCCCGTTTGAGGATCCCTTGAAAGCTCCTGAAACTGCATCGGCCGAGCGGCTCCTGATTTCCGTCACGCAACGCAGGCACTTTGCCCTTGAGATTGGCTGCTTTAGCCAAAAACGGCCAGTGCCAGCATCCAGCCTTGTCCAAAACCTGAACCCGTTCATTGATTCCCAAGGGCTCATGAGAGCATGCGGCCGAGTCACGGCCTCCGAACTTCTCCAGTATGATGAACGGCATCCTGTCATCCTTCCATACGACTGCCATCTGTCTCGACTCCTCGTCCATTTTACGCATCGCATAACGCTGCACGGTGGCAATCAGCTGATGATCCGTCTGATCCGTTCCAAGTTCTGGATCCCGAGGGTGAGGAATTTGGTCAAGTCCGTCATATATTCATGCAAGGTCTGCATCATCCACAAAAAGAGGTTGCAAACGCAACTGATGGGAGACTTACCCAAAGAACGAACGTCCTTCTCGCGCCCTTTCACATATACCGGTGTGGACTATGCCGGTCCCTTTGACATCAAAAACTACACGGGACGAGCCTGTCTCATTACGAAAGGGTATGTGCTGGTGTTCGTGTGCTTCGCCACTAAGGCCATCCATTTAGAGCCTACTTCCGACCTTACGACTGAGAAGTTTCTCGCCGCCTTCGCCCGTTTCGTGTCCCGAAGAGGATGCCCCCGTCAAGTTCAGTCGGACAATGGGAAGACCTTTGTGGGTGCGGCTGCCTTACTCTCCCGCGAGTTTCTCCAAGCTCTCAAGGAAGCTGTGACAGGTGCCTATAGTCACCAGCAGCTGCTCTGGCAATTCATTCCTCCGGGAGCACCCCACATGGGAGGCTTGTGGGAAGCAGGTGTTAAGAGCTTCAAGACCCTGTTCTACAAGTCTACGGCGACGCGAAAATATACGTTCGAAGAGCTGTCCACGCTTCTAGCTAGGATCGAAGCATGCCTGAATTCGCGTCCGCTCGCGCCGATGTCCGAAGACCCCACTGACCTGTTGGCACTTACGCCTGGGCACTTTCTTGTTGGAGGGCCCCTCCTCGCCATGGTCGAACCCGAGATAAAGGGGGACACCACATCTATTATAAACCGCTGGCAGCACCTGAAGGCTCTTCATCAACAATTTCGTCTGCGATGGAAGGAGGAGTACCTCAAGGAACTCCATAAGCGGAATAAGTGGCGAACCCCTACAAGAAATCTCCGTGCCGGGGACATGGTGGTAGTCAAGGAAGACAACCTTCCGTCCAATGAGTGGCGATTAGGCAGAATCGACGCGGTGTTTCCAGGATCCGATGGCCATGTTCGTGTGGTCGACATCCGCACTGCACGGGGACTCATTAAGCGTCCCATAGCGAAGGTCGTCCTTCTTCCAATGGAAGAGTCCGCCTGCCCGCAATAACCAGTCGACCCTTCACTCCGGTGTTTCAATTCATCACTCCGATTCGTAGCGTCAATTAATAGTTCCAACCCGTAGTTCCAATTCGCAGTTCTTATCACTACTGATCCAAATTTTTTATTTTGTCCTATTCCGCCAATCAGATCTCACACGATGTCTCCACGTCCGCGCAGCGCCATCGCATTGGAACACAGACGAACTCGAGGTATGCAATCCTACCGTTGCCGAGTCTGTAGCGGGATCCATCCACTTCGGAAGTGTCGTCGGTTCCTCCGTCTGAGTGCCGAGAAGAGGCTCCGGGCTGTCCTTGCCAACCGGTACTGCCACCGCTGTTTGGCCCACGAGCACTCCGACGGAGCGTGTCGGCGAGGTGATCGCTGCAAAACGTGCGGCCAGGATCACCACACTCTTCTTCATCTCTCGGAACCACCGATGGCATCACGGCAGTCCCGCCCGGCAGCACGCCGGTCGCAGAGATCCGTTGCCACTCCACAACACTCCTCAGCCGCTCCTCGGCCCTCGTCCGCCACTCCCGGCACCCTTCAGCGCTCCTCGGCCCTCGTCCGCCACTCCACGGCATTCTTCAGCCGCTCCTCGGCCCTCGTCCGCCACCCCACGGCACTCATCCGACACTCCGCGGCAATTTTCTGCTACTCGTCGGGGTGCCACGCAGCCCGCGGTCGCCGCTCCGTCCTTAACGTCCCTCCTACAGCGGCACAGCATCAACCTCCTCCCGACGGCTTTGGTGCGGTTAGAGACCGGGAGTCGAGTCTTCGACACTGCGGCGCTCATCGACCCGTGTACGCCTATGAGCTGCATCGACGCTTCGCTAGCGTCGAGTTTCCGCTTGCCGACCACCAACGTGGGAGGCGAACAGATTTGTTCGGCAACCGTGGGGTCCAGAATCGACAGCGCTGTCCGGCTCGACGTAATTTTTAAAATAGAGCCTCACGTGCGCATCCGCACTCCAATCCGGGAGCTGAGCGACGCGGTAAGGACCCACTTCCGGGACATTACGCTGGCTGACGAGCGGTTCTATCTCCCCGCGACGATCTCCATCATCCTGGGCGCGGATATGTATCCGAGCGTGATGCGGCCGGGCTTCCTGAAAATTCAGGATGGACTGCCAGTAGCCCAGAGCACCGTGTTTGGGTGGGTCGTGTCCGGAGCCTGCCACCAGCCGTGAGAAGAGCAACCAGGCTATGTTGCAACCCGAGTAGTTGCAAGGGGGGCGGAATGTTTAGGTCAGTGGCCCACTGCATCGGCGCTGTTCACTGAGCTCTCCGAGCTTTCGCTCTCGCCCCTCTTGCGCTCCCTCGCTCGCTTCTCGCAACGTCCGCGCTCCAGAGTGCGAGCTTCGGGTTTCGCATCCGAACTCCTCGGACGGCCGCTGCCGATCTCCCGCTCTCGCTTCAGCGGAGTAAAGCGGGCGGGAGCGCGGTTTTTAGTTTTAATTAGTCTCATGTATGCAGCGGAATAAAGCACTTTGAATTACACCACACCGCCCCCGCCTTATTTTCTATTCGTCTCCATTTGCGTTTGCGCCGTGGGAATTTTCTTGTGCCAACCAAATCTTTTTGTGGAAGGATCGCCCCCTACAACATTTGATCCATTCGAGCCAGATAAGGATATCCTTCTGCCATTCGACCAGCAGCTCCTGTGATTTTTCCGCAAAAAAGATAAGGACGAGCATTTTCCGACTCCCGCTCGCTGCCGGTCTTTAGCAGTGGTTCAAACATTGAATTTCGTTCGCACTGCAGTAAGATTAATTTTTTCGTGTCAACTCCACGTCCGAGTTTTCCTGACACAACGGCAGTCGAAAAATCTTACATTCCTTCAATTCCAAAAAATTTCTATCCGTCTCCGCTTTGTGTGCGTCGCCATACTCCTTGCCGTTTTCCTTTTCGTTCCCCGTTGTACATCAACTTGCCAACGGTCAAGGCATACATATGTGCATCCAGACATACACATACACGCGCGTGACAACTTGTGTACATAGTGCAGTGCAATTCTGCCTCCAAAAAAAATACGACAAAAAGTGAAATTGTGTGGTGGAAAATAAAAAGGCATAACTAATATCAGCCACTCGGTGTGAAGTAAATTCGGGAGTTTCCCTGTTCGCCGTACAATCCGCCGCTGTCGAGATATTTTTTTGTCTTGTGTTTTTTTCTCTCCACATACGCTCTACTGTACCGATATACACTTACACATAAACGCATGCATGCCCATATCTACATAGAACTATTTTCTGCCTCCACATACAGGAACATACACATATCCATAAACGCATGCATGCCCATATCTACATAAATATATTTTCTGCCTCCACATACAGGAACATAAAATAAAATAAATTCAAATCCACACGGGTGCGACCGTGATTGTTTTTTCTCCAAATTGCCGCAATTAACCGCCCCAACGGCTGTGTTATTATTGTTGCTGATTTTTTTCTCTTTCTCTCTCTCCGCTCTACGTCCCTCACGCATGCATGCCCTATTATTTTTGCTGCCGACCGGCATAACACTAAGTGAACATTTCTCCCGAACCAAAGCCAAGGTTTTTAATTCCACCTATTCCGGCTCCGCTCAAAAATAAGTATTTATAATTATAATTATTATTTAATTATAAAAATTATTAATTCATAATTATAATTACTATTTAATTATAAATATTATTTAATTATTTCCAAAGGCAAAGTAATTAATTTATTTAATGGATTAATTAATTTATTTTTATTGCGTTTTTCCGGATTTTTTTGCAATCAAAGATATTTTCCAAACCAAAAAAAAAAAAATAAATAAATAACATTAATACAATAAAATTATTTGGCAACACTAACTAAGGTAAAAATTAAAATAAACAAAAAAACAGAAGTCAACAAGTAACAAGATATACAAATATATAAACAATCAATACATTTTCATCGATTTCCAAATATTTTCTTCCGATTCTTCTCGTTTTTATGGCACTGTGCTTTCTACTCCGCACAAATTAACAGTGTGACCGTTATCTGTGGTTTTTTTTTCGTTCGTTCATTTGCAGCGACGACCAACTCGTTGGCGACTCAGATCGCGCCGAGAGCTTAACGGTGAATATCCTCACGTTCCGAACGAAACGCCCCTTGCTCAGGTCAGTCGACAAGAGCTGATCCGCAAAGTTCGAGTCCGAGAATGCCCACGGGAGACGACAAGAAACCGAGGTCGATCCCATCTATCCGTTTGGACAGGTCCCAATCCGCGTCTCCGCGGCCGTCTCAATTAACACCAAAGGCTGCCATTGCCATTCCAAGGGCAAAAAGCGACGAGTCCGTCGAGACTATCTCCGGTCCCCCGTCAAGGCTTTCTCGGTCGGTGTCCAAGATGGCTCAAACTGCGATAGACATCGCCCTCAAAAAGTTTATTGCCACAACAGACCGGGTTAGCCAATTTCAAGCGGATATTCATACTCCGAGCGCCGCTGAACCAGAACGACTTTCCCCTGGCATGTGCCAAGTCCATCGGGACCAAATCCGGGCCTTGTGGGAAAAGGTGGAGAAGAGCTATGAAAGTTGCTCCGATCTTCTTTCCGCGTCCACCGACAGTACGGCCACCTCGACAGTGCTTGAATCCAAGTACAGTTACTGCTACTCCGTATATTCGAGATGTTTGGTCCAGCTTCAGGACATAATAGACAAGGCCGCCTCCCAGCCCATTCAGGCCGCTGTCAGTGTTCCAACACCGCCGTCTACGGGCTGTCGTTTGCCACCAGTCGACACCGAAGTTTTTGCTGGTGATTACCTGCGTTGGCCCACCTCAGAGATCTTTTTACCGGGATATACATCCACAACTCGCGTCTTACACCGGTAGAGAAGTTGTTCCACCTATTGTCCAAAACAAGTGGCGATGCGCACGCCATTGTTTCCAAAGCCCCGCTGACCAACGAAGGGCTTATCTCCGCGTGGCGAAGCCTCACCGACCGCTTCGAAAATCGGCGGTTATTAGTCAATAGCCAGTTGAAAATCCTCTTCAACATTCAGGCAGTACCCCAAGAGTCCGGAGCCGCTCTGAAAGAGCTGCAAGGCACAATCCAAAGTTGCCTGACAGCCTTAGAGATGTCCTCTTTTGAAGTCTCCTGGTGTACGTGGTTTCTTTAAAGCTTCCCAAAATCACGCTTTCGTTGTGGGAGCAATCCATTCACAACAAGGCTGAGATTCCAACATGGAATAAGTTAGACTCGTTCTTGACAGAGCGTCATCGCATTCTGGAGGCTATCGATGACATCAGGCCTAGCAGTTCGGGTCAGTTTCCGTCAAGGGCGACACCTGCGAGCGCCCCAGCGCGTAGGCTTAATTCCTACGAGGCCAGAGTGACTCCAGCCCCAAGAGGGTGCGTTCTCTGCTCCAGAGAGAATCATCCTGTTCGCTTATGCCCGCGCTTTCTTGAGATGGATGTAAATGGTCGCTCCGACTACATTAAGAAAAAGCAGCTTTGCCTGAACTGTTTTGCACGAGGACACCTGCAACGGGATTGCAGTAGCGCCCATAGCTGCTTCACGTGCCACAGCCGTCATCACACCCTCCTGCACCGCGGTAAACCATTCGCGGCCGCTCCAAGTCCGTCTGCGCCATCCAGGTCCCGACCCGCTCCTACTACAAGAGGCACGAGCCCCACAGAGGATCACTCTGATGTGCAAGTGTGCTTCGCTTCCGGCTCATGAGCCGTCTTACTGGGCACAGCCCTCATTAACATTTGCCATTTAGGGTGCAATTTCCAGGCGCGAGCCCTGATCGACTCTGGTTCCGAGGCAACCTTTATTACGGACTTTTCAACCTCGTCAAACTTCCATTCAAGACTATCCAGGCCCAAGTCTCTGGTCTTAATCAAACCGTTGCCGCTCAGTCCACGAAACTCTGTCATTTTTCTATTCGATCGCCTTCCAGACCCGGGCTGCATTTAGAAACTTCAGCTTATGTTCTTCCGCAGCTGGCCGGGAATCTGCCTTCGTATCCAGTCCCTCGAGATCTCCTTAAGGGGATTCCTGACATCCCCCTTGCGGATCCCAAGTTCTTCGAGAGCTCCCAAATCGATGTCTTGATAGGAGCCGACATTCTTCCGTCCATCCTCCTCGGCAACGCCAGGGCTAACATTTGCGGTTCACTTCTCGGCCAGGAAACCATTTTTGGATGGGTGTTGACAGGCCCCATATCTCCAGCGGCCCCCCGCAATTTGTCCGCCTTCTCCACTCGAGTTACCTGCGGACTCGACGACTCGTTGGATCATCTCCTTACCAAATTCTGGGAGGTGGAGGAAGTGGCCACACAGATATTCCCGGAGTCTGATTCCGTCTGTGAACACAATTTTGTCCAGACTACAAGAAGGGACAATCGTGGCAAATACGTTGTGATACTCCCCTTGCGCGATCCCGAGCATAGTGTTTCCGAGCTCGCATCTTCACGATCCTTTGCTCTGGCTCAATTTCTGTAAAGAGATCCTCCCCTGAAGGCCCGGTATGACTCTGTGCTCCAAGAATACCTCGACTTAGGTCACATGGCCGAGGTCTCTTTGACGAGCAGTTCCGCCACGTACTACCTTCCACATCACGCCGTTCTTAAGCCCGAGAGCACAACCACTAAAGTGCGGGTGGTTTTCAACGCCTCTAGCCTTACCGCAAACGGGACCAGTCTGAATGACATACTTTACGCGGGCCCGGTCTTACAATCCGACCTCACGATTCAAATCCTGAAGTGGCGATACTTTAGGTTCGTTTTCAACGCCGACATCGAGAAGATGTATCGGCAAATTTGGGTAGACCCCCAGCATACTCCCTTGCAGCGTATTCTATTCCGCAATTCCGGTGGGGAAATCCGCGACTACGAGTTGAAGACAGTCACCTTCGGGGTCAATTGTGCCCCGTTCCTAGCGATCCGTGTCCTGCAACAGCTCGCCGACGACGAAGAGTCGAGGTATCCGCAGGCGAGTCGGATTATCCGACAGTACATGTACGTCGACGACGTACTCGCGGGGGCAGACTCTAAAACCGAAGCGCAAGCGGCTATCCGCGAGCTCCAGGAGGCCCTCGATTCAGCAGGATTCCCCCTTAGAAAATGGACATCCAATAGCAAGGCGATTTTGGCCAACATCCAGAGTGAACATCTCCTTCGCGCGGACTTCCTTGAACTCGACGCAGAGAGCACGGCTAAAACTCTCGGAGTGCGATGGAAGGCGACGTCTGACGAGTTTTTCTTCATTCCGCCCGAACTGACCCTGGGTTCAACGTTCACAAAGCGTCAAGTCCTATCCCAAATCGCCAAACTATTTGATCCAGCGGGTTGGCTCGCCCCCTTCATAGTCCGGGCAAAGATGTTCATGCAGGACATTTGGCTCCAAAATCTAGGGTGGGACGATGACCTCCCTCGAGATTTTTGCCAAAGATGGGTTGACTTCCTGGAAAATTACTCCGCTCTTGATGAGATCCACATTCCCCGATGGGTCGCTTTCCGACCACATTTGAAAATTGAGCATCATGGGTTCTGCGAAGCCTCGCAGAAGGCGTACGGCGCAGCCATCTACGTCCGAGTTGAGGCTGGGTCCGCGGTAATGGTGAACTTGCTCACGGCAAAGACGCGGGTGGCCCCAGTAAAAACGGTGTCGCTCCCGCGGCTCGAGTTGTGCGAAGCCTTGTTATTGTCCGAAATGGCCAACGCCGTTCTTCCGAAGATGCCCGGGCAGGCGTCCGCCCTGCACTGTTGGACGGACTCTACGATTGCTCTCGCCTGGTTGCATAAGCCAGCGTGCCACTGGACAACGTTCGTGGCAAATCGTGTGACCAAGATCACCCAGCTCACCGAGTTGGAGAAATGGGCACACGTTCGCTCCGAGCATAACCCGGCAGATCTCGCTAGCCGGGGGGTGGCGCTTCAAGACCTTGCGGACAGCCAGCTGTGGTGGCATGGTCCTGCCTGGCGGCAGTGGCCTCGCTGCGAGTGGCCCACTCAAGGCTATGAACCCCCTGTGACTGAACTCGAGAAGCGAGCAGTCAAGGTCCATGTTGCGAAGGCACCCCCTGAAGACATTCTGGAGCGTTTATCCACACTCAACAAGGCGTTGTGAGTCCTCGCTTACGCTCATCGGTTCATCCAGCGTTCGCGAAAGCTCATGTCCCCGTTCGAGGATCCCTTGACAGCTCCTGAAATTACGTCGGCCGAGCGGCTCCTGATTTCCGTCACGCAACGCAGGCACTTTGCTTTTAAGATTGGCAGCTTAAGCCAAAAACGGCCAGTGCCAGCAGCCAGCCTTGTCCAAAACCTAAACCCGTTCATTGATTCCCAAGGGCTCATGAGAGCATGCGGCCGAGTCACGGCCTCCGAACTTCTCCAGTATGATGAACGGCATCCTGTCATCCTTCCATACGACTGCCATCTGTTTCGACTCCTCGTCCATTTTACGCATCGCATAACGCTGCACGGTGGCAATCAGCTGATGATCCGTCTGATCCTTTCCAAGTTCTGGATCCCGAGGGTGAGGAATTTGGTCAAGTCCGTTATATATTCATGCAAGGTCTGCATCATCCACAAAAAGAGGTTGCAAACGCAACTGATGGGAGACTTACCCAAAGAACGAACGTCCTTCTCGCGCCCTTTCACATATACCGGTGTGGACTATGCCGGTCCCTTTGACATCAAAAACTACACAAGACGAGCCTGTCTCATTACGAAAGGGTATGTGCTGGTGTTCGTGTGCTTCGCCACTAAGGCCATCCATTTAGAACCTACTTCCGACCTTACGACTGAGAAGTTTCTCGCCGCCTTCGCCCGTTTCGTGTCCCGAAGAGGATGCCGCCGTCAAGTTCAGTCGGACAATGGGAAGACCTTTGTGGGTGCGGCTGCCTTACTCTCCCGCGAGTTTCTCCAAGCTCTCAAGGAAGCTGTGACAGGTGCCTATAGTCACCAGCAGCTGCTCTGGCAATTCATTCCTCCGGGAGCACCCCACATGGGAGGTTTGTGGGAAGCAGGTGTTAAGAGCTTCAAGACCCTGTTCTACAAGTCTACGGCGACGCGGAAATATTCGTTCGAAGAGCTGTCCACGCTTCTAGCTAGGATCGAAGCATGCCTGAATTCGTGCCCGCTAGCGCCGATGTCCGAAGACCCCACTGACCTGCTGGCACTTACGCCTGGGCACTTTCTTGTTGGAGGGCCCCTCCTCGCCATGGTCGAACCCGAGATTAAGGGGGACACCACATCTATTATAAACCGCTGGCAGCACCTGAAGGCTCTTCATCAACAATTTCGTCAGCGATAGAAGGAGGAGTACCTCAAGGAACTCCATAAGCGGAATTAGTGGCGAACCCCTACAAGAAATCTCCGTGCCGGGGACATGGTGGTAGTCAAGGAAGACAACCTTCCGTCCAATGAGTGGCGATTAGGCAGAATTGACGCGGTGTTTCCAGGATCCGATGGCCATGTTCGTGTGGTCGACATCCGCACTGCACGGGGACTCATTAAGCGTCCCATAGCGAAGGTCGTCCTTCTTCCAACGGAAGAGTTCACCTGGCCGCAATAACCAGTCGACCTTTCACTCCGGTGTTTCAATTCATCACTCCGATTCGTAGCGTCAATTAATAGTTCCAACCCGTAGTTCCAATTCGCAGTTCTTATCACTACTGATCCAAATTTTTATTTTGTCCTCTTCCGCCAATCAGATCTCACACGATGTCTCCACGTCCGCGCAGCGCCATCGCATTGGAACACAGACGAACTCGAGGTATGCAATCCTACCGTTGCCGAGTCTGTAGCGGGATCCATCCACTTCGGAAGTGTCGTCGGTTCCTCCGTCTGAGTGCCGAGAAGAGGCTCCGGGCTGTCCTTGCCAACCGGTACTGCCACCGATGTTTGGCCCACGAGCACTCCGACGGAGCGTGTCGGCGAGGTGATCGCTACAAAACGTGCGGCCAGGATCACCACACTCTTCTTCATCTCTCGGAACCAACGATGGCATCACGGCAGTCCCGCCCGGCAGCACGCCGGTCGCAGAGGTCCGTTGCCACTCCTCAACACTCCTCAGCCGCTCCTCGGCCCTCGTCAGCCACTCCACGGCACCCTTCAGCAGCTCCTCTGTCCTCGTCCGCCACTCCACGGCATTCTTCAGCCGCTCCTCGGCCCTCGTCCGCCACTCCACGGCATTCTTTCGACACTCCGCGGCAATTTTCTGCTACTCGTCGGGGTGCCACGCAGCCCGCGGTCGCCGCTCCGTCCCTAACGTCCCTCCTACAGCGGCACAGCGTCAACCTCCTACCGACGGCTTTGGTGCGTTTGGAGACCGGGAGTCGAGTCTTCGACACTGCGGCGCTCATCGACCCGTGCACGCCTATGAGCTGCATCGACGCTTCGCTAGCGTCGAGTTTGCGCTTGCCGACCACCAACGTGCGAGGCGAGCAGATCTGTTCGGCAACCGTGGGGTCAAGAATCGACAGCGCTGTCCGGCTCGACGCAGTTTTTAAAATAGAGCCTCACGTGCGCATCCGCACTCCAATCCGGGAGCTGAGCGACGCGGTAAGGACCCACTTCCGGGACATTACGCTGGCTGATGAGCGGTTCTATCTCCCCGCGACGATCTCCATCATCCTGGGCGCGGATATGTAGCCGAGCGTGATGCGGCCGGGCTTCCTGAAACTTCAAGATGGACTGCCAGTAGCCCAGAGCACCGTGTTTGGGTGGGTCGTGTCCGGAGCCTGCCACCAGCCGTGAAAACCCGAGTAGTTGCAAGGGGGGACCGGAATGTTTAGGCCAGTGGCCCCCTGCATCGGGGCTGTTCACTGAGCTCTCCGAGCTTTCGCTCTCGCCCCTCTTGCGCTCCCTCGCTCGCTTCTCGCAACGTCCGCGCTCCAGAGTGCGAGCTTCGGGTTTCGCATCCGAACTCCTCGGACGGCCGCTGCCGATCTCCCGTTTTCGCTTCAGCGGAGTAAAGCGGGCGGGAGCGCGGTTTTAGTTTTAATTAGTCTCATGTATGCAGCTGAATAAAGCACACTGAATAATAGCACGACGCCCCCGACTTCTTCATTTTTCTCGTCTTCCTTTGCGTTTGCGCCGTGGGAATTATTTCTGCCAACCAACTCTTTTTTGTGGAAGGATCGCCCCCCTCCAACACGGAATTATTTCAAAAATTATTGCTTTCACCCAACTTCCCAAAACGTAAACAAAGAAACGCCCAAATTAACAGAATTATTCTATCTAGCGCAAACCTTTCCATCCCACAAACTTCACCAAATACCCATCCGTACAGGGTTCCATGGTGGAACAAACACCTCGATCAACTACGAAAACAAAAACAACTTGCTTGGAAAAAATTAAACCGAATAATTACAGTAGAAAATGTTATAGAATATAGACGCAAAAATGCCAAATTTAGGTTCGAACTAAAAAAAGTAAAAAAAGAAGCTTCCAACTCTTTCACCTCTACCATCCAACCCGCTACCCCTCATCCAAAATTTGGTCCAATATAAGACGCTTCTGCGGACTTAACCCAGTAAAGCAAATTCATGCTATCACAAACCCACAAAACAATGAGACAACATTAGCCAGCAACGAAATTGCTAACATATTTGCACGACACTTCTCAGACTTCTCCGGCGACTGGAACTTTTCAGAGGAGTTCCGAAACCACAAATACAAAAGAAACTTTCAATATTATACCCCCTCTGCAATAGCCCAAACCATAGAAAAAAACATAACATACTTAGAACTTACCTCAGCCCTACAAACATTAAAAGGACTGCCCCAGGACTAAACAGAATATCATACCAAATGATTAAAAATAGCTCCAATACAAAAAAAAAAACAGAATAACAAAACTCTTCAATGAAATATTTAACAATCACACACAAGCTTTCAAAACATCGATCTCATTACCCCTATTCAATGGAATTCCCCAAGGTTCGCCCATATCCGTAATACTATTCCTTATTGCCTTCAATAAACTATCAGACATTATAACTTTAAATAAAGAAATAAAATTTAATGCATACGCCGACGACTTCTTTCTTCTAATAAACTTTAATAAAAACAAAAATACAAACTTCAACCTAGACAACCTCTTTAACAATATAGGGAATTGGGGCTCTTACTCAGGGGCATCGCTATCCCTATGCAAATGCCAACACCTCCACATATGCAAAAAACACAATTGCGCTTGCAAGATAAGCTGCGGCAACACATAAATTCCTACCGCTACGTCATTAAAAATTCTAGGAATAACAATAAACAACAAATATAAATGGAACACCAATATAAATACACTTCTGCCTAAACTCCATAGTAAACTAAACATAATAAAATGCTTATCTAGTCCTAAATTTAACTGCAATTCATACACACTACTCAATGACGCCATAGCCAAACTAGACTACGGTCTGTTTCTATACGGACACTCTTCCAAAAGTATTTTAAACAAAGTAAAAACACCGTTTAACTCTGCAATCCGTCTAGCCCTCGGAGCCTACCGCCCTACTCCAATAAATAACTTACTCTACGAAGCAAATATTCCTCCACTAGAAATGAGACGAGACCTTCAAACTGCCAAACTATCTCAAAACTTAATTTTTTCTAAAAACACACCAATTCACAAGTTTATCAAGCATAAAAAAAACCAAAAGGAAAACACCACCAATAATAGACCAGACAATCAAACTAAGCCTAGCACTTAATCTACCTTACAAACCAATAAAACTTCACAAATTTAAACCTTCCTGGACACTCCCCAATCTAATAGACACATCACTCCGAACGTACAAGAAACATGAAACATCCCCAGAAACATACCGAAAACTGTTCGAACACACAAAGAATAAATTTAAACCACATAATCTCATATTCACCGACGGTTCAAAAATGAATGGCATAATAACGTAATCCATTACAACAGAAACAAACATTTTAAAATATGGCACACTGCCCCATTATTAATCTGTCCTTACCTCCGAAACAATCGCCATCCTAGAAGCAATCGAAATTATTAAAAACCAAACAGGCAAATTTATTATCTGTTCCGACTCCCTAGCAGCAATAGACTCAATACAGAACTCAAATAACAACAACTTCTACCTAAACAGAATCAGATCACTATTAACCCAATATGCCCCTAAAATAAAAATAATGTGGATTCCTGGTCATGAAGGATCAAGCCGCAAAGTCAGCAAACAATATGCCACTTATCTTCACCCCAAACATAAATAACGTAGACATAAAAAGATATCTTAAATATGAATATCCGATAAAACAAACGGAAAACATTATACATTGCAGTCGATGGTACCGATCAATTAATACGAATACCTCACACACGTGGGACTACTTAAAACAGTCCCACCAAAACTGGACCAGACTTGATTAAATAAAAATAATACGACTTCGACTAGGACACACAAACATAACTCACCAACACTATTTAGATCAAAATTTAACACCAATTTGTCCGTTTTGCCAAGGTGACATTTCAATAAATCATATCCTAAACTCGTGCCCATCACTCCTACAAACCAAACAAACCATATTTAGAAACACTAACTCCCTAAGCCTCCTTAGCAACCCTGACCCAGACAACATAAAAAAAATCCTACTTTTCCTTAAAAAAACAGAATTATACCACAACATTTAAAAAAAGTTCATAACAAACACAACAATCAACTAGCCAATTACTCAATGTTTACGCCGCTCTCCCCTCTTTTAAACTGCCCGCGCTTCCCTCGTAGCGAATGCCCACTCGCCCGCACTGGATGCTCGCGACTCCAGGCTCTCCCGCTCTCCCGCACTGGACGCTTGCGATTCCAGGCTCTCCCGCCTTCCCGCTCCCGGAATCTCTCCACTGCGCTTTGAAACGCAGCGCTCAATTAGGTTTAAGTTAGTCTTTCATTGTCTCAATAGTGAAATACATCGCCCGGCCGGTCCGCGCTATAAAACGAAAACCACATCGAGTTTTTTTCCTGCCTTTGCGCACCGCGATCGTCGAGTGTTTCTCTTCATCATCTATTCCACAGCTTGCCACCCGGCTACGTTCAACAGCCGCAACGCCCGCGAAGCTGCCCCCCAAGCGACGATCATCCCCGAAGCCCCATCTCTTCATTTTTTGGTCCATTCGAGCCAGATAAGTGCCAATTTATTAATTTTTTATTAACTGCCGGTCGACAGTCAGCCATTCGAAGAACATAATTCGTTTGACTTTCTGTACGATTTGTCTAAAATCCAAGTCCGATTTAATCCGACGACGGCAGTTAGTAAATTACAATTTCAATTCCGTCTTTTATTTCTTCGTTCTCTTTTAACGTGCGGCCATATTGCCTATTTTCTAATTCCTTTTCGTGTGCATATTGATGTACAAAATTCATATTCGCATTTGGCCGTACATCCACTAAATATACATCCACCATCAAATCGAAGAAAATAAAAAAATATAAATCCAAATTAAAGTGTGCAAATAAAAAGTCAAGCGTACAGTGAAAAATAAATTAATTTCAAAAAAATTCAGTGAACAGTGAAAAATAAATTAATTTCAAAATTGAGTTCCAATTAATTTTCCACAAAAAAGTGAAACAAAAATTAAGTGTTCCGCCAATTTCGGCCCACAAATATTTTTGATATTAATTTTTTATTGTACATCCGCTGTGACAATATTTGCTTACATTATTAAAAATCCAAATAAAGTCCACAATAAATCGAAAATTTACAACACATACCCGCCGGCAAAATTTACAATAAAATTTTCCGCCATATTGATTACATATATTACATTCATATTACATATATTACATCCATATTACATATATTACATATTTCATATATATATACATACATACATTTATACATATTTTTCTACATAACTACACCCCAATTCCGAAAGCTCAAGTATTTCCGTCGGCCATCCAATAAATATATATTAAATAAATTCCTAAAGCCGACGTGAAATAACTTTTGTGTCTCAGTGTGTTTTTCTTAGTTACATATTTTGGGCACTATCATTCCATACATCTACACATACACGCAAATTGCAGTACCGCAAAAAGCTCGATAATCCCGCGCATTCCAGCGTCACCAATACACAGCCCGCAAAAGTTCGGGCAGTTGTTTTTCAATCATCCCATAAATAAATTCCAACAAAATTAATAAACACCAAGTTCAACTCCAATAAAATTAAACAAATACTGAGAATTACTGCCAGTTCCAAAAAAGAAAAAAAAAAAAGGGGAGAAATATAAAATACTGTCGCCATCGCGGAACTAGTGGAATTAATTTATTAATTTATTGATTTTATTAATTTGTTTCTTCGGTTTCACATTTTTTTTTCCAAAAAAAAAAAAAAACGCCCTTTCCAGTATTTTTTTTTCTTATTTATTGAGCTTGGTAAATCTGCATATATGTCGATACTCAATTTTTTCTTTTGGGGATAAAAAAGAAAAATTCGAAAAAAATACCACCCGCATACCACTGAAAGGTATTATTTTTTGTTTCCGAATATTTTTAAAATAAAGAAAAACAAAACCAATAAACTCCAAACACTGCCGGGGACATCCAATCCCATCCTAATTCGGCCACCTACCCCCTATAAAATACTAAACGACAAATACCTCATCAAATACAGTATTTTTTCAGTATTTTTATTTTGTGGTATTTTTTTGGTATTTTTTTCCATTCTTGCTCCATCGTTCCACCAAAAGCCTGGGGAATATTTTAACCATAATTCAGCCACGCATATCGACTATTGTCGATACCCTATTTCCACCGGTCCATAAGTGGGTCCGTAATTGTTTCGCTGATTTTTTGTCCGAAATATCAGCGCGCACATTCCATCCTAACAACATCCTAGTTTGGTATGTCCGGGGAAAGTTCCAACAAACTATCCCCTGTTCCATCACCGAAAATACCAAAAATCACGGTAAGGACGCCCACACCTAAAAAGGTCAAGACGCCACCTCCCAAAAAGGCTCCTTCTTCCATCGAAAGAACCACGCGAGCCAGCACAAAAATGGTTGCAACGGCTGCCGACCTCGCTATGAGCCAGTTTATTGAAGTCTCGGATCGACTGTCCGAATTGGAATCGGGAATAAATATTCCCTCGGCGGTCCCTCCTACGTTATCCGTCCTCAATATTCGCCGAGACGAAATCCGAGAGGTATGGATCCGCATCAAAAAAGAATACGATGCCTGTACCGCATGCCTTGTAGCAGCCGGAGAAGGTGCAGCTGACAGCTTGCCAGTCCTCAAGGCTAAGTACGGGTATTGCTACACCGCGTACGAAAGGTGCGGCGCCCAGATAGCAGATATGATAGCGCAAACTCCGCAACTTCCGCAACCTTCCCCAACCTTCCCCAACGCCAGCTGATCCTTCTCAGACATACATTCCGTCAGGCTGCCGGCTTCCGCCGTGCGATACCGAAGTTTTTACCGGCGACTATATTTGTTGGCCAACCTTTAGGGATCTCTTCACGGCAATTTATATCAACAATCCCAGACTCACTCCTGTCGAAAAATTATTTCACCTTAATGCTAAAACGATATAGTTTCACAATATAGTTTCAAATTCACCCCTTACTAATGATGGCTTTCGATCAGCGTGGGATAACCTCACTGAGCATTTCGAAAACAAGCGATTGTTAGTAAACAGTCAATTAAAGATACTTTTCAATGTACCGTCCGTCACACAGGAGTCTGGGTCAGCTTTGAAAGAACTTCAAAGTACCATCCAGGGTTGCCTTACTGCACTAGAAATGTCCGGTATTCAGGTCGAAACTTGGGATTGCCTCTTGGTATATATGTGCTCGTCCAAACTCCCAAAGCTTACGCTTTCCCTATGGGAGCAGTCCCTCCATAACAAAGCCGAGATCCCTACGTGGCACGAGCTGAACGTTTTCCTAACGGAGCGTCACAGGACACTAGAAGCCATAGATGATGTTCGACCATCAGGTTCTAGTCAGACTCAGCCCAGGGCATCCACATTCAACTCGGCGTCTCGAAGAATAAATTCATACGAGACAAGGGTAGCACCTAGGCAACTTAGAGGGTGCGATCTCTGTAATAGAGAGAACCATCCTGTACGCACATGCGCCAAATTTCTCCAGATGACGGTCGACCAACGCATCGCATATATAAAAAGAAAACAGCTGTGTTTAAACTGCTTTGCGCGGACACATCAGTTGCGCGACTGCGAAAGCGCACATAACTGCTTCACGTGCCGCGGCCGCCATCACACGCTCCTACACCGAGGCAGCCCATCCCCAGCGCGCGCAAATCCAACGCCAACGCCCAGATCCAGACCAAATACTCTCGGTCCCTCGGCTGCCAGTGGCACGCAGTCAACGCTTCAGAATTATTTTGCGGCAGGCACTAGGTCAGTCCTCCTAGGCACCGCTATAATTAATATATGCCATCGAGGCTCCAATTTCCAAGCGCGAGCCTTAATAGACTCCGGATCTGAGGCGACCTTCATCACTGAGCGCCTTTTCAACCTGATTAAACTGCCGTTCCAGGTTATCCGAGCACAGGTCTCAGGACTTAATCAAACGGTCTCCGCTGAGACCAAAAAGATCTGTCAATTCACGATCCGTTCTCCGACCCGGCCTAGTTTGCAGTTAAACACCACTGCTTCCGCAACATTTCCTGCGAGACCTTCCCGAACTTCCGCTAGCGGATCCAAAGTTTTATGAGAGCGCACAAATAGATATTCTAATCGGGGCCGATATACTTCCATCCATTCTACTAAGCGGTACCCGAGCGAACATCTGTGGCTCGCTTCTCGGTCAAGAGACTATTTTCGGCTGGATTCTAACAGGACCAGTAGCAGCTCCGAGGCATGATCAAATATCATCCTTTTCCACGCAAGTTGCACACACGTATGAAGCGTCTCTCGATAAACTCCTCACCAAATTCTGGGAGGTGGAGGATCTGCCAGTAAAAGTGGCAAAAGATTCCGACGTGATTTGTGAGGACAATTTTCTTCGGACCACCACAAAAGACGAAACCGGCAGGTATGTCGTGAGTCTCCCTTTTCGAGATCCTGAGAGCATTAATTGCTCCCTGGGACATTCCAGATCCCAGGCGCTGGCTCAATTCTTAAGAAACGAGCAGCGGCTAAAAAGGGACAGTACGTTAAAAACCAAGTACGACTCAGTTATTCAAGAATATCTCGACCTCAATCACATGAGAGAAGTCCTTCCTACCCACGCAGTGTTAAAACCGGAGAGTACGACCACCAAACTTCGAGTGGTATTCAACGCCTCCAGCCCTTCAGACAATGGGGTCAGCTTAAATGATATCCTTCATGCTGGCCCGGTCCTACAGTCCGATCAAACCATCCAGATCCTGAAGTGGCGATATTTCCGATTTGTGTATAGTGCTGACATCGAGAAAATGTACCGGCAGATCTGGGTAGATCCGAAGCAGACAGCGTTCCAACGTATCTTATTCCGCGATAGGGAAGGGTACATTCGAGATTTTGAGCTAAAAACTGTTACGTTTGGGGTCAATTGTGCACCGTTCCTGGCAATTCGGGTACTGCAACAGCTGGCGACCGACGTGCAACTAACCCATCCGAGGGCGAGTAAAGTTATTCGTGGTTGCATGTATGTCGATGATGTCCTTTCGGGAGCTGACTCTGCAGAAGAGGCTCACCTCACCATTCGCGAGTTGCAGAGTGCCCTCGATTCGGCTGGTTTTCCATTAAGGAAATGGACCTCCAACCACAAAGAAGTTCTGGCTCATATCGGAACCGATCATCTTTTAAATGCCGATTTCCTCGAAATAGATACGGAAAGCACGGCGAAAACTCTCGGAGTCCGTTGGAAAGCAACATCCGATGAGTTTTTCTTCGCCCTCCCCGACCTATCCACCGAAGCTACACTCACAAAACGGCATGTTCTCTCCCAAATTGCGAAGCTGTTTGATCCAGCAGGCTGGCTCGCCCCTTTCGTGGTCTGTGCCAAGATTTTCATGCAGGAGATCTGGCTGCGTGATCTAGGGTGGGATGATGAACTTCCAATTGAACTGTGCCAAAAGTGGCGTGATTTCCTTAAAAGCTACTCAGTCCTAGATAAAGTCCGAATTCCCAGATGGGTTTCCTTCCGCCCAGAATTCCGAGTGGAACATCACGGATTCTGTGATGCCTCTCAAAAGGCGTACGGTTTTTTTTTATTTTTTTTTTTATTCATAAATTACATATATAGACAAAATAAATAAATATAGATATGATATCCAGGCTTGCGGGACTGCCGTGAAGCATTGCTTCGCAAGGCTGGCTGGCCTGTTTAGGACCTCTCGTTCCTTATGCGTTCCAGCCGCCTCAGTTCCGTCGTGACTTCCGCAGCCAGACTGCATACAGCTGTCCAGTTATCCTGACTCTCCAGCATACTAGGAACAAGTCCCTCCACTGTGATCGGGGTCCCCAGGATTTGTTCAGCTCTTCGGCGCTCTTCTCCGAACCTGACACATGTGGTTAGTGCGTGTTCGGCATTTTCCACTGTTCCGCAGGTATCGCAGATTTGGCTTATCTCGTGTCCGAAGCGATGTAAATACTCCTTAAAGCATCCATGTCCGCTCAGCACCTGTGTCAGATGGAACGTTAGTTCGCCGTGTGGTCTGTTTACCCAAGCCGCTATATTGGGGATGAGTCGGTGCGTCCACCGGACGGTTTCTGCCCTATCCCATCTTTGCTGCCAGTTTTCAAGGGACTTTGTTCTTGACCTTAGTTTTGCCAAGCGGTGGTCCGCCTGTGTGTCAGTTATTTTTTTTTGCTTCAAAGTTTCTTGTCAATGCGAGCTCGACTGGTGTTATACCACTGATGACCAGAATGGCCTCTGTAGCGACGAAGGTGGAGGCTACCCTAAGAGCTCCTATTCTGTAGTCCGACTCTATACCCTTTATGTAGCTCTTTTTTGTTGTCGCCTCGGCCCATATTGGTGCTGCATACATGATGGACGACTTTGCTACGTTAAACAGTAGCTTCCTGCTCGTGGATTTTGGGCCTCTATGGTTAAGCATCATTCGGGACACTGCCATCGTGACTCCGTGAGCCCTCTTATGAGTCGCCTGCAGGTGCTCCCTGTAGGACAGCCTGGTGTCCAGCATGACACCTAGGTATTTTATAGCCCTTTTCGTCTCCACTTGGGCTCCGCCCACAGTGATTCGTGCCGTTTCCACTTTTTTCCTGCTGCTGATGAGTACCGCCTCGGTTTTCTGCTCAGCCAGTTCAAGTCCTAGGATTTGTAGCCACTCACTTATCATGCTGATTGCTGCGTTTGTAGAGCTTTCTACCTCAGCTATGGACTTTTTGACCACTATGACCGCGACGTCGTCCGCGAAGCCAACAACGATTACGCCCTGCTGGAAGTTTAGTCGCAGGATACCATCGTACATGGTGTTCCACAATAATGGACCTAAGACGGACCTTGTGGCACTCCTCCTGTGATTTTGTAGCGTTGAGGTCCTTCGTCCGTGTCATAGTGGAGCCACCTGTCGCTCAGGTAGTCGCTAACGATCGCCTGCAAGTACTTTGGGATGTTCAGCATCCCGAGTGAGGCCATTATTCTGCTCCAGGATGCCGAGTTGAAGGCGTTTTTGATGTCCAGAGTTGCCACCAAACAGTATTGTTTGTTTCCTCCCAGCCACCTTTTGCCTTCTATGGCCTGCCTGGCTATGCGGTCCACGGCTTCTAGTGCATCTAGGGTTGAGCGAGCCTTTCTAAAGCCATACTGACTTTCTGAGAGCCCTCCGGCAACCTCTATTGCCTCTCCGAGTCTTGCACTGACAATACTTTCCAATATTTTGCCGGCCGTGTCTAGAAGGCAAATGGGCCTATAAGCCGACGGTTCATCCTTGTCTTTTCCTGGCTTTGGAATAAGCTCCAGCTTTTGCTGTTTCCACCGTTCTGGGAAGCAGGCTTGGGCCAGGCACTTAGTGTATGCACTGGCAAAGGTGCTCGGGTACATGCTGATGGCAAGTTTGAGTGCCCGATTTGGGATCCCATCTGGCCCTGGTGCCTTATTGTTTGGTACCTTCTGGGCTATGTTGACCAGCTCCTATAGGGTAACCGGCGGTATCTGGTGGTCCGGGACACCAAACGCTTCCGCTTGCCTCGTTTCCTGCGCTGGGAAAAGGTGCCTTATAATCTCTCCCAGTTTCTCGGAGCCTGTTGGGGTCACGTTTTTAACGGCGTTGGTTTTTTTCATTACCTCCTTGTAGGCCTTTCCCCACAAGTCGTTTTCTGCTTCATCGCAGAGTTGCAGGAAGCACCGCCTTTGCTGCTTTTTATTTTCCGCTTTAGGATCTTCCTCTTTTGGGTGAAAACTTCCATGAGTATATGGAAGGCTTCGGTTCCGCGGGCCCTATGGTAGGCTCTCCTAGCGCTTATGCATTCGCGGCGTGCCTCCTCGATCGCTTGGTTCCACCAGTAGACTGGCTTGCGCCCCTTGAAGCTTTTACTGCGCTGCATGCTGGCGTCGCAGGCTTCCTTGACCTTTGCCATCAATGCCCGTTCGTTTTCCGCTAATTCCATCCCTTCCAGGGCCGCTCTAAATGCTGGTATGTCGAGCGTATTTTCTTTGTAGTGTCCTCGAGTAATTGTCGGTGTGGCGGTTCTTCTCATGCGGATGGTGCTTATAATTGCACTATGGTCGCTCGCCGTGTAGGTCTCGCAAATTTCCCAGGTCGCCGTCGCCGCCAAGCTTGCGCTTAAGTAGGTGAGGTCGATTATGGACTGCGCTCCCGCTCTCCTAAATGTAGGGGTAGAACCCCTGTTTTGTAGGAGAACGTCCAGCGATGCGAACGTCTCAGTGACCACTCTTCCTCTGGCGTTTGTTGAGGCTGACTCCCACTCCGTTGACCACGCATTGAAGTCCCCGGCAACAATCGCAGGCGAGTGTGCTCTTATGTCGATTGCCAGGCTGTCTATCGTCTCGCTAAACTCCTCTAGTGTCCAGCTGGGTGGAAAGTAGCAGCTAAAAATCCAAAGGTCTTTTAGCTTCGCCCTTACGTAGCCTTTTGATGCTTTCACGCATGCTAGATGTTGGGCCGGTTGCCCACATGTCCAGATTGCTGCTTTTCCCAATTGATCCGTGACCCACGTGTTGGATCTAATTGCTTTATAGGGTTCGCTCAGAATTGCCAGGTCTATTTTGAGCTCGGAAATTGTTTGGGTGAGAAGGTCATGGGCCACCCTGCAGTGGTTGAGGTTTAGCTGCATGACCCTTAGCATCTTTGTTGAGATTTTACCGCCTCGACATACGCTGGGCATTTAAAGCTCCCAGACGCGTGGTTTGTTGGAAGATCTCTTTTCTGCGCGCAGAGTAGGCAATGTGGGTCCCTATTGCAGCTTCTGGCCTCGTGGTCTTTTCCACCACACTTGAAACATGCTCCGCGCAAATCCGTTTTTTCCGTGCAGTTCGACGAGATATGGCCGAACGCGAGACACTTATAGCAGCGTTTTGGCGAAAAAATGGGTTTAATCCGGCAGATCACCCATCCAATCCTTATTTTCCCCAAGTTTACCAGCTTTTTTTGTTCGCTGTGGGTGTTGGCAACATTAGTGTGGCTATCTGCAGGCCGTTTCTGGTGGCTCTCAGCGACTTTACGACCTCCTCCGAAAGAGGGGTATCGCCTAGCTTACTGTTTAGAGCCTCCACTATCTCCTCCTTGGTTGTGACTTCGTCTAAGTCCATGACCTCAAGTCTGGTTTGCTCGGTCAGGGCCCTTACAACTGCTTTAACCCCGAGAGCGTTTCCGACTGCCTTTTTAACCTCCTCCGCGCTGTGGTCTGGAGACTTCTTCAGCTGCAGCAAAAGATCTCCCTTGGCCGTCTTACGGATGGTCTGTACGTCCCCACTGACGTGTTTTAACGTGGAGTCTCCTTTAACGGCCTTGAGAAGTTCCGCGTAGGTAATCTCCCCGACTCTTGCAACCACGATGGCGTCTGGTCTGGCCCTGAGCTGCCTTTTGGAATTTCCCTTAGGGTTTCTGTCGGCTACTTGCTGGAAAACTTCGTGTCGCTTCTCATGTATCCGTTCCCGATGTACCCTCTTCATTGGTGGCGCCCTTTTTGGTGTCGCTACTATTCTTTCTTTTCCACACAGCTTGTCACGCTGTTCGGCTCTCGGTGTGGTTTGCGTGGCACTTTCCCTGCACTCCTTTCCTGTGGCTTCCTCCTGCTTGATGGAGGCCACTGCCGTTTTATGCAGCTCTACCAGCTCTGTTAGGAGATCGCGCATCGGCTGTTTGACGACCCTGTGGTCCTTAAACAGAAGGGGGAGGCCATTCACGGCGAGGCCTATTTTCGCAATAATGTCCTCCAGGGACGTGATTGCCTCCGCTTGTTTTGGCTGCTGTTCAACCTTATGCTGCGCCTGCACCGTTGGCGATCTGGCCATCGCTGTGCTTTTTGCGAAGGGGTTTGCCTGGTCCATTGGTCTTTCACCGTCCGCGACAGGGGTTCCCTCGCTGGTCTCAGATTTCTCCTAGACTTTCTAACGATGGGGGTTATACCGCCCCTTTTCGGTCCCCAGAGCCCCGTTTGCTGGGGCACCGCCTAAGCGGGGGGGTTGGAATTTGTCGGATCCTTGACTTGCTGCCCCTAATTCCCCTATCTAGACTAGTGTAGAAGATCGGCCTTTTGAACTCAACGCTTCGACCCTTTCAGAAGCTGACTGCTACGAGTTGAATATCTACTGGTTGAGCTCGGCCTAGAATTATGCAATTTTTCCTAGCTGATAGTAGCGGCTGGTTTCTGTTTCCGATTCTGGCTGTGGTTTGAGCGCTTTCCAGCACTATCGGAGTGATCAGCTGTTTGTCCAGTTGCCAAAAAAGGGAAACGCGCAGATCGCCCGCGGGAAAACTTTGTTTTTGTTTTCCCAGTGGAAAGAGAGCGGGAGAAAACAGAGTCTTGGTGACCCCTCTACCCTCGGTGGAGCACCAGTTTTAACTGATCTAAACGCTAAAATATGGTGTACTCAACGCACAGACCCACCCTGGTACGTACCGCCTCCTATGGGGATCACGCTGTTCACTTTGTTTACCTTTTCAGGGCTGTTTAAGGCTTTTTAATTGGAAAAACTCAGGAGGTAATTGAAAACACGTCTACACTCACTGACTACTACTAACTCGTCTCCAAAAGGCGTACGGTGCTGCGATCTATGTGCGCGTCGAGATGGGGCACACGACGCTAGTGCATCTTCTCACGGCCAAGACGCGCGTGGCGCCAGTAAAAACTGTGTCGCTTCCCAGACTAGAGCTGTGTGGAGCTCTATTGCTATCCGAGATGGCCGAATCCATCCTCCCCCATATGCCGATGCTGTCCTCGAAACTCCATTGTTGGACCGATTCCACGATTGTGCTTGCATGGCTAGCCAAACCAGCATGCCAGTGGACAACGTTCGTTGCCAATCGGGTAACAAAGATCACCCAGTCCACAGAGGCAGCCAATTGGTCGCATGTTCAATCCGAACACAATCCAGCTGACTTGGCCAGTCGGGGCGTGCCATTACAAGAACTGGTCGACAACTCCCTTTGGTGGCATGGGCCCACTTGGTTGCAAAAGCCACGAGATCAGTGGCCTGCCCAAAGCACCGATTTACAGGTGACCGAAGTGGAAAGGCGTCCTGTCAAGGCCCATGTTGCGTCCCGTCCGACAGAGGACATCCTTGATCGCTTTTCCAAGTTAAATAGAGCTTTACGGGTCCTTGCGTATGTCCACCGTTTTGTCCAGCGATGTAGGAAACAGTCGCCGATTCCGGAAGTCCATCTAGAAGCCCAAGAACTTGTCGCCGCTGAACGGCTCATGGTCATTAGCACTCAGCGCAGATATTTTGCTAACGAATATCGCTGCTTGAGTCAAAAGCGTCCTGTGTCCGCGGCAAGTTCCATCCTCTCCTTGAACCCTTTTCTAGATGAGAAAGGGCTTATAAGGGCGTGCGGCCGAATAACGGCCTCCGAAAATTTGCGATATGATGAACGACATCCTATAATCCTCCCGTACGAATGTGCACTCTCTCGACTACTGGTAAACTTTACGCATCACATAACGTTGCATGGAGGTAACCAGTTAGTCGTACGTCTCACCCGGTCAAGATATTGGGTTCCGAAAATAAAGAACTTGGTAAAGGCCGTTATTAACTCCTGCAAGGTCTGCGTTATCCATAAGAAGCGATTGCAAGTTCAGATGATGGGAAGTTTTCCGAAAGAGCGAGTCTCTTTTTCCCGGCCATTCACGTACACAGGGATGGACTACGCCGGCCCTTTCGACATAAAAAATTACACAGGCAGAGCTTGCCTAATTACAAAAGGGTATGTGTTGGTTTTCGTGTGTTTCTCTACAAAGGCCATCCATCTAGAGCCTACATCCGATCTGACGACCGAGAAATTTCTCGCCGCTTTCGCTCGGTTCGTATCCAGAAGAGGTTGTCCCCGTCAAGTGCAGTCCGACAATGGGAAAACCTTTGTCGGCGCTGCCACCCTGCTCTCCCGAGATTTTCTACAAGCCGTAAAAGAGTCTGTGACTGATGCGTATAGTCATCAGCAGCTCAACTGGCAATTCATTCCTCCGGGGGCACCCCATATGGGAGGCCTGTGGGAAGCGGGTGTCAAAAGCTTCAAAACCTTGTTTTACAAGTCCACCGCTACTCGAAAGTACACTTTTGAAGAACTTTCAACCCTCCTAGCGAAAATTGAAGCTTGTCTAAATTCCAGACCGCTATCTCCTATGTCTGAAGATCCCACTGATCTCTTAGCATTGACACCAGGGCATTTTCTAGTCGGCGGACATCTTCTGTCCATAGTGGAACCCGAATTAAAAGGGGAATCCAAGTCCATTGTAAATCGGTGGCAACACTTAAAGGCGCTCCATCAACAATTCCAAGCTCGATGGAAAGAGGAGTATCTCAAAGAGCTCCACAAGCGTAACAAGTGGCAGTCCCCGACCGCAAATCTCCGCGTTGGCGACATGGTAGTCGTCAAGGAGGACAATCTGCCCTCGAATGAGTGGCGCCTTGGCAGAATCGACTCTGTCTTTCCGGGGGCTGACGGCAATGTCCGTGTCGTCAGCATTCTCACGGCACGTAGGATTATCAAGCGCCCCGTGACCAAGGTGGTTCTTCTGCCAGGAGAACCCTCCAACCGTCTTCCTCAACCAACATCCTCCACATAATTCCCCAACAATCCTCGCCATCTAAGCATCTCAAATCATCTTTTTTTATCCATTACTCCCTACCAGATCACATCATGGTTCCTCGTCCACGCAGCGCTCAGGCATTGGAAAGCAGACGCACTCGAGATATACATTCCTACCGATGCCGAGTCTGCCGTGGAATCCATCCGCTTCGAAAGTGCCAGAGGTTCCTAAAGCTGAGCGCAGAGAAGCGGCTTCGAGCAGTGCTTATTAATAAGTACTGCTCAAATTGTCTCGCCCACGAGCACTCCGACGGGAGTTGTCGCAGTGGCGACAAATGCAAAACGTGCAACGGGAAGCACCACACGCTCCTCCATATGCACGAGCGTCCCCTGCCGTCGGCTAATCAACAGCGTTCGCGCCGGCAGACTCCGCCAACTCGCCAAGCGCTAGCCCCGGCAAGGCGCTCGGCATCCGCCGCTTCTCAGCAGCGCTTGCCTCTCCGCCGCGCTCAGCCTCCTCGGCACCGGCTCCGTCACTGGCGTCCATCCTTCAACGGCACAGCGTCAATGTCCTGCCGACGGCCATGATCACTTTGGAGACCGGGCTGAAGACCTTCGACACGGCCGCCCTCATCGACCCGTGTACGCCGACGAGCTGCATCGACGCATCATTGGCGTCCGCGTTCCGCTTGCCGACTACGACCGTCGGCGACGAGAGCATCTGCACGGCGACAATTCGGTCGAAGTGCGACAACGGCTTCAAGCTAGAGGTCGTCTTGAAAGTGGAGCCGAACGTCCGCATCCGCACCCCCATCCGAGAGCTCTCGGACACCGTGGTCGGCAAATACGGGGACCTCCCGTTGGCCGACAAACGCTTTTACTTGCCGGCAACCATATCTGTAGTCCTGGGTGCGGATGTCTACGCCAAGGTCATCCGACCGGGCTTCCATTTGGTCGACGAGGGACTCCCAGTGGCCCAGAAGACGGCATTCGGGTGGATCCTGTCCGGCGCCTGCAGTCAAGCCTAGACGACAGGAGTGGGCTTGTTTTTTTCTTTCGCAACGCTAGCGATTGCAAGGGGGGCGGAATGTTTACGCCGCTCTCCCCTCCTTTAAACTGCCCGCGCTTCCCTCGTAGCGAATGCCCACTCGCCCGCACTGGATGCTCGCGACTCCAGGCTCTCCCGCTCTCCCGCACTAGACGCTTGCGATTCCAGGCTCTCCCGCCTTCCCGCTCCCGACTCCTGGTTTGAAACGCAGCGCTCAATTAGGTTTAAGTTAGTCTTTCATTGTCTCAATAGTGAAATACATCGCCCGGCCGGTCCGCGCTATAAAACGAAAACCACATCGAGTTTTTTCCTGCCTTTCTCTTCATCATCTATTCCACAGCTTGCCACCCGGCTACGTTCAACAGCCGCAACGCCCGCGAAGCTGCCCCCCAAGCGACGATCATCTCCGAAGCCCCATCTCTTCACTCAATATTATATTAAGATACAGTACCATTGTAAACCAACATAGCCATAGGCCATGCAGACAGCTCTTTACTATCTAAGTTAGCTTAGTCTTGTAAACTACTCTATCTATTATAAATAAAATAAAATAATAATAATTTCAAAAATTGGTGCTTTCACGATTTTGCTAGGAATATGGGAAATTATTAAAATTTCATTCGTGTCTGTTTTGAGCCAAGTAGAAGTTTTAATTTTCAAAAGTTTCTCTGAATTAATTTTAGTTAAATCATCGTGTTTTAATAATTTAGGGTTAAATACACCAAGCCTGGTCAACTGCATTCCTAACTCAATATCTTCTATATATTCTGTAAAATGTTATAGGATAAATATTAAAACGTTAGCCTGTTCTTCCCTTTCATCATCTTCTTTAAATTTATTAATAATTCGATTCCATTATTTATTACATCAATGATCATATTTAAATCTGTGTTTTGTATACTATTCTCCGATAGGTTATTTTTTTTATGCTCTAACTCTTCCTTATCATCTTGATCTAATGTTCCAAATAAATATTTATAAGTTGAACCTATAATGTTAAATAATCCTCGCTTATTACGTTTACCTATTTTAATTCCATTTATTTCTCTTTTAAGTTTTTCAGCTAGATAACGGATTTGAATAATATCATTAAATTCATTTGCTTCTTTTAAAAGTTTTTCAAATAGTTGCTCTGTTTTAATTATATTAATACTTAAATAGTGATATTCGATATTCGTTGGAATATCTATGGATCCGGTTATAAATACAAGTTATCCATTCTGCGCTTTAATCTGATTTATTTCAATGTTTTGTCCCATTGCCATTTTAATTGTTGTTAATATTATATAAACTTCCTGCATACAAAAATATGTCAGCTGGTATTATATTTGTTGCATTATGCTTAGTTTTATGATTGTAAATATAAAGAATTAATTCAAATTTAGTATACATATTTTCTATGTCTGTGTCGCTTCCTCTTATTCTTTGTTTTTCGTTTACTGTTTTATGAAACCTTTCTATATCCGATATACCGTTTTTACTTGTTGTAACTTTAATTTAACCAATTATGTAGAGCTACACACATAAATGCCGAATCAATATATTATATATATTGATATATATTCAATATATCAATGCATGACAAGAATTGCTGGCTTCCTACCATATAAAAATCTATTACAAATTTTTCTCTTATATTTTGTATTTCTGGGGTAGTTTCGAAAGATAAGCTTGTGTCCCTATGTTCTGTTTTTTCAATTCCTGGGTGTAATAAATCTTTAGGTCTTTTTAATATATTTTTTTTTAACTCTGCGTACATAAGGATATCTTCTAATTTCTTGGTACATCTTACTACTTTTATTAAATGATTTGGATTGATTATTTCTACATGAGCTTGTTGGAATATAGGAAAACCTGAGTCATTGTGGAAGTATATTGCGCTCTTTTTTGTGCATAGATATTCTTTGATGATATCTTTTGCGATAGTATTTGTCATTTCTTTGTTAGTTAATTTGATTTTTAATTTATGAAAATAATGTTGTACATCTTTGATTTTATCGTTTCCTTTTCTAAATTCAATCTGTCTAGAAACTTATTCGTGCGTCTTCACAGAGAACGGTCGTGTTTTTGTTTTGCGCTCCGAATTTTCATTTTTCTTGTTGAAACCACCGGGGTTTACTTAAATCTCTTTAACGTTTCTACACCTTTAAGTGTTTTCTAACAACTTTCCGTTCACTTCGCGAGTGCATCGTGATTAACTTGTGTTTAGTAAACAAAAAGTTTTTATCATAATTTAATTCGGTGCTGGTTTGTTGTTATTGTGTTCCATTGCCCCTCTTTTCAGTATTTCTCTTCGTCGTTGAGCGCTGTTGGAACGGCACGCACTCCAACGGTCATATCTCTCAGAGTCATATCTCTCAAGTTCTTGAGCGCTTTCGATTTTTTTGTCCGCTATAGTGCACAGTGGTCCGCGGTCATTCATTAAAAAATTGCAAGAAAGTTATCTCGGCTGGACAGCAAAGTATTCCCTGCCAAACATGTGATAAAATTTATCACGCAAAGTGTCTTGGCTATTCTGGCCTGGTTCGTGATGCCATCGATAAAAGGAGTGGCCTACGCTACTACTGCGATGAATGCATTGTATACGAGAACCAGGCAATAACTATTAGGCGGCTCACAAAAAGGAGTGTTACGGAATTAATCCGGAACTGCCGTAAAAATACGGACCTGCTCGAGGCGCTTGAATCTCAGCTCACTAGCCGAATGCTAGCTGAGCCCGATTCCCCAAAGCGCAAAAAAGTCGCGGTCGGTGGGCATTCTATGGCAGGTGCTGTGCAACCTGCTGCCCGCGATTCGACTCCAGCTCAGCTGCCAATCTTAGGCGCCACTCAAATGGTACTAAGATCGGGGGCAAAAAGTGATTCGGTATCCGAAGTGGCTGGAATCGATGTGGCTCCACTAGGTACTTCCGCTCTGTCCGATCAAAATAAAGTAGTGGCCCCAACACCTCATGTAGACTTAACGTCCGGATTACCGGCCGATACTGGTAGTACAGATACAAATTCTGTAGTACCAAAAAGGGTTGCATCTGTTGTACCAAAAACGGTTACTTGTGTTCGGGTGCCCCAGCTAAAACATGTATTTGTTTCACGGCTCGCCCCAGACCTCTCATCATTGGATATTACGGCTTATATCCGTAACAAAATCCAAGTTGATGATTTTAAGGTCGAACAATTTAAATTTTCTTATGCTAGGAAAGTATCATCATTTAAGATTGGTATTCCTTGTGCTCTTTTTGCATCTGTGTGTTCCACCAGTTTCTGGCCCGAGGGCATATTTGTAAAAGAGTACGAAGCTAAGAGAAAAAAGAATAGTTCTGGGGAAATGGAAAATACCATTAAAGAACCATCCGCAGCGCCCTCCACATCCTCTTCTGTCCCAAAAAACTAGCCTCCTCTTTTCTTCTTTGCTATCAGAATACAAGAGGCTTACTTAGTAAGCTGACTAAATTGTATTCGGATAGTTTTTCTTTCCCATATAATATTATGGTATGTACAGAGACCTGGTTAAGGCCGGATATTCTTAGCTCCGAAATTCTCCCGGGTAAGTACACAATTTATAGGCTTGATCGTCAGTTCAGACGTGGAGGTGGAGTCCTGATTGCTGTCGACTCCACCTTTTCGTCTGAATTACTAACTTTCGAAGAATTTTATGACATCGAATTCCTAGGTATAAAATTATCGTTTCCCGGTAGTTTTGTATATATTACTTTTTCATATATCCCACCATCATCTGAGTTCCCTATTTCACAAATCACCTTTCCGTTATTCAGTCCATTTCCAAAAAACTGTCAGATAGAGATCAGTTAATAGTATTGGGTGATTTTAATATACCTAGTGCGAAATGGTCCCCTGATGAAAACTCTAACATTTTACTTCCTTTAGCGCAGCATGACTTTATTGACGGCTTGCTTGACATTGCGCTATCCCAAGTGAACCATGTTAAGAACTCCTTAGGACGTTTACTGGCCTTGTGTTTTGTTTCAAATTCAGAAGGCGTTTGCCTATCAAGAACGTCACCACTTACACAACCGGAAGATTCTTATCATCCAACTCTAGAGCTGACTGTAGACGCAAGAACAGAGCTGAATAAAAAATCCGAAAAGTCGGTTAAACGAATCCGCTGCTTCCGTAAGGCAAACTTTCATCTTTTAAATACTTTTATATCCGGCTATGACTGGTCCGAATTTTATTCATGCACTAACGTGGCTAAGGCCGTTAATATCTTTTATAATGCATTGAATTCCTTCTTTTATCTGTGTGTTCCGTTATACTATCCGTCAATTTTAAATAAACCTCCGTGGTTTAATAAAGAGTTGTCCCACCTAAAAAATATTAAGTCCAGACTTTTCAATAAATTTAAAATGTGCGGTTCACAATCTGCCTTCTCTCGGTACCTAAAGGCTCGGTCAAATTTTATCGTGCTTAACGCCAGGTGTTATAAAAGCTATTTGACTCGTTGTAGGGTCCAATTTTCACAAGATCCAAAACAGTTTTATAATTTTGTTAACACTAAGCGTAAATCAGCCTGCTACCCTGAATCACTATCATTTGAAAACTCTACGGCAAATTCTGATCAGACAATTGCCGATCTATTTGCCCAGTTTTTCCAGACAACATATTCTGTAACTTCCCGTCCAAATCCGTCTTATGCAAATGCCATACCCAAGTCGAACTTGATTTTTTGTCCGAGGTTAAGCGAAAGCTCCCTTCTTTTGGATCTCCATAAAGTTAAGCCTGTCTATTCACCGGGTCCGGACGGAGTTCCAGGCTGCGTGCTGAGGTACTGTGCTGAAACTCTGTGTATACCTATGTACAAATTGTTTACCTTGTCTTTAAAAACATCTCAGTTCCCACTTATTTGGAAGGAGTCATAAGAAAGGAAATAAATGCAATACAAGTAATTACAGAGGCATATCCAAATTATCCGCCATCCCAAAGCTTTTCGAAAACACTATTACACCCCATTTGCAACATCTTTGTAGATCGATTATATCTCCATGCCAACATGGATTTATAAGGCGAAGATCTACGACGACAAACCTCTTGGAGCTAACGTCTTTTGTAATAAATGGCTTTGGAAAGAACATGCAGACTGACGTAGTTTACACTGACTTTAGTAAAGCGTTTGATTCAGTAAATCACTCGCTACTTGTATTAAAGCTAGACTTATTAGGGTTTCCATGTGATCTTCTAACATGGATCTCAAGTTATCTGAGTGGTAGGACTCAACGAGTCCTCTTTAAAAACTCGATCTCTGATTTGATCCGAGTTACTTCAGGCGTCCCACAAGGAAGCCACCTTGGCCCACTTCTTTTTACTTTATTTATAAACGATCTCCCTCTAGTCTTGACAAAGTCGCGTGTCCTTATGTACGCAGATGACGTTAAGTTATGCCTGCAATATAACGAAATTTCTAGCAGTTCAGACTTACAATCTGACCTAAACGCTTTTCAAACATGGTGTTGTGAAAATCTTTTGGATTTAAATAGCGCTAAGTGCAAAGTAATGACATTTTTTCGGGTGAACCCACAATATGCAACGTATACTCTGGGTGGTTGCGCGTTGTCTAGAATTACGCATGTTGATGACCTTGGCGTCCTCCTTGACCCTAAACTTAAGTTTTGTGACCTTATTACTTCTATGGTGAATAAAGCCAGGGGAGTACTTGGATTTATTAAAAGGTGGTCAAAGGAATTCGATGATCCCTATGTTACAAAGACACTGTTTATTTCACTAGTCCGTCCAATCCTGGAGTACTGCTCTGCAGTTTGGAGTCCTCAGTATGGTGTACATATAGACCGGATAGAGTCTGTGCAAAAGAACTTTTATTATTTGCTCTTCGGGGCCTTAACTGGAATGCAAGCCTTATTTTACCATCCTACTCTAGTAGACTTCTCCTAATTAATCTACCATCCTTAGTAAACTGTAGAACGATGCTTGGCACAACTTTTATCTATAAACTTATTCACGGGGATGTGGAGAGTCCCGAGTTACTGGATCGCATAAGCTTCTCCGTGCCTAATAGAATTACCAGGAACTATGTTCCTCTTACATTAAATATTTGTAGATCTAACTTTGATATGCATGAACCGTTTAGAGTACTGTGTAACGACTATAATAGACTATACCACATTATTTCTACTACCAACTCTTTGCCAAGCCTAAAATCATTAATTTTATCTTACTTAGCACAAAATTAGTATTAGTATTAGTCTCGTACGTATTTCTAATCTTGTCTGTCCGCTTCTGCATTGTGCTTTTAACTTCTCGCAATCTCGTTTTTACGCCTATTAGGCTCCGCGCGTAACAAGCACTGCTTGGTGTCGTAAGCGCCACTTGTTTGCGCTGATCATAGTGCATCAACGTCCGAATAAAAAAATTATTAATTGGTCTTTCAGTTATTGAAATGTAATTTTGATTATCCTCGTGTGCGCTATGTACTGTTGCATCTACGCTGTTATGTAATAAGTTAAATTGCTTTTTCCATGTTCCTCCAATTCAATGAGTCCGATTTGGTTTCTTTTTGGATTTTTTTTATTTATTATTTTTATTTTATTTATATTTGGAGGAGAGCAGCCGTTGTTGCCGCTCTGAGCTCAAAAGAGTTTCTTTTTTCGCTTAATTTACTTAGGAGCTAAAAAGGTTGTGACGACCCAGCGTCACAAATAATAAAAGAGCATTCCAAAAACAACACACAATGATCTTTTATTCTCCCTACGCTACACCACTTTCAAAACACGCGCCAAAATCGCGCACTTTCAAAACGCGCGCCCAAAAACATTAAACCGGTCACACTAATATACCGATAGTCGACTACCATCGCTATATCTCGTGACCCGATAACGAGTTATCGAGATCGGGATTCTCGTCATCGACCACTCTGGGCACACTCAACGGGGCCTATATAAGCAGAGGCAAGACCCCAGATGAGTCACTTGCGTTCCGACGATCTTCGAGGAAACATCAGCAACAAGGTAAGTGTTCTGGTAGATAGTCTTGGTAGTAGTAGTGGATCCGTAAGAACGCGGTTTATAAATCGGTTCTACGACCTGGACAGGATCACTGGCGTCCCGGTGTGGTTTCCTAGAAATCAGCCCAGACCCAGTCGTGATCACTGAGGCGGCCCGGTTTTCGTAATACAGGCCCACCTCAGTGAGTTCCCCCAGAAGTCACGTTTCCGGCTCCCGACCCGGAAACGAAACGAATGTAGAAACGGCAGTTCGAACCTAACGATGCCCGGCAGACCGAAACTAACGATGCCCTACATTCCCGGATCCCACTAGAAACCAAGTAGATCTCTCCCAACGACCCAGAACACTTCGACCCGACGTACGCACGACGAAGCAGTTCATAACTCGGCCCATCCGCAGTGCCGATACTCGCAGCAAGCAGTCCATCACTCGGCCCATCCGCAGCGCCGACACTCGCAGCAAGCAGTTCATCACTCGGCCCATCCGCAGCGCCGACACTCACAGCAAGCAGTTCACCACTCGACCCATTCGCAGCGCCGACAGCAAGCAGTCCATCACTCGGCTCTTCCGAAGCGCCGGATCGACAGAACAAGCAGTCCCGACGCATCTACACACAACTACACGATTATACGATTACTTTGAAATACACGTCTCTAGTTTTACCCATCTGTGTCATTATTGGGGAAAGGGAGGTAAACCGATCTATAGAGGAATAAATATAAATATCTGTCACGAACCCTGACCACGGCGAGCTATACCGCCTCCCAAAACAGGGTCGTTACAGTGGCGCCCGAACAGATTAAAAACAAACAGATAGAAACCTCAAAATACCAACAAAGATCGTTTACCCTCTTCCTCAACACAGCAACACAGCAACATGGAAGACAAGCTGACTCGAAGCTGGATCAGCAATTGCAACAAGGCCCAACTGGAAATCTATCTGAGGGAATTCGACATCAAGCCAGAAACGCGGTGCGAGGACATGCGGAAACAAATGTCGGAGTTAATCAAGAGCGGTGCACACAGCGAAGAAACAACCAAACGTCTCCAAGACCTAGCACAGAAGCACGCGAGAACCCCATCACCAGCACCCGACGGAATGGAGAAAAACCAGAACTTGTTACAGATACCAGACAAACAAGAGACAAGCAACGGAAAACCCGCACCCGAGCCCAGAAAGACCGACAAAGTGGCCACAATGGGAGTAATACGAAGCTGGGGAGAATTTTACGACGGCACGGGCGACCCGACAGAATTCATTTCTAGAATGGAAGAGCTGGCAAAGGCCTATGGGATAGAGCTCGACATGAGCTATGGTAATTTTGCTCAGAGACTGTGCCCTGGACTGGTGGCACACCCATCCTACCCCAATGCCATCGTGGGAAAACTTTAAAAAGGAATTCCTGGGATACTACAGACCAACGGACCACGAAGAGAGAGCGATGGAAAACATAACACGCAGACACCAGGGTACAAACGAGCCAGCAAAAGACTACGCGCGGGAACTACGGAAGATTATGAGATTTACCACACTCACGGAAGGAAAAAAACTAGAGTGGGTCTACCGGAACAGTCGTGTGGAATTTAAAAAGTATGCTAAACGGGGAGAATGCCGAACCCTAGCAGAATACCTGCAGTTAGCAAAGGAATTCGAGGCCCTCCAGCCACAGGAACGCACAACACAACAAACACCGGAGAATCACTGGACACAACAGCAGCGACCGGGAAATTTCGGGAGACAACAGCAAACATCCGGAAATTTCGGGAGACAAACAAGAAACCAATGGAGACCCCAGGAACAACCACAAACACTGAACCGAGGAATCACAAGATCATTCAGCATGAATAATAGATGTTCAAGGTGCAAAGAAGAAGGACACATAGGACAGCAGTGCAACAACACACCAAGAATATATTGCTGGATATGCGGACATGATGGAATACGCACAATCCATTGCTGTCGCCGGAACGAAACGGCGGGAAACGCCAGAGGCCCATGGGATCAGAGCGGGCACCCAGGGCAAACACCACACCCGCAACAGCAATAAACTTCAATGGCCGACGACTAATTGCACAAGTGAATATAGGCAACACAAGAGTTCGCGGGGCCATAGACACGGGAGCAACAAGAAGTTTCATCGCCAGGAAGCTAGCCAACAACATTGCAAGGCATGGGATAAGGAAGCAAGTAACCGAAGCCATTAGACTAGCAGACGGGACAAACAGAACGGTCACAGAGGCACTGGAAGTACCAATACATCTCGGGAATCAACCAAGCACGATGACGCTGCTAATCCTCGAAGAAGTAATCGGCGACCTACTACTGGGGATAGACTTCTTGGAACAATGTAACGCGACACTACAATGCGGAGGCATCACAGCAAGAATGCACAGAAAAAAAAGAAACAAAAACAGAACACGGAAGAGTCACGGCATCGGATCACTAGCAACAGGCGATTTAACAGACGCAGAGATCCAAGAAACCCTCAAAAAGGAATTGGATATGATGAGTCAAATCAAGGGAGTTAGCCACATTGCCACGCATAAGATTTTTATGAAGCACGATCGCCCAATTAAACAGAGGTATTACCCTCGAAACCCGGCCATGCAAGCAATAATAAACAAACAAGTGGACGACCTCCTAGCTCAGGATCTCATCGAACCCTCACATTCCGCTTACAGCTCGCCAGTAGTAATCGTAGAAAAGAAAAACAAAGAATGGAGACTTTGTATAGACTACAGGCAGCTGAACGAGCACTCAGAACGAGACGCATACCCGGTACCCCGAATGGATCACATACTCAACCAACTACGGGAGGCCAAGTATATAAGTACACTCGACTAAAAAAGTGGCTACTGGCAAATACCAATGGATAAAGGGATGCACAGAGACATACAAAAACACGTACGAAGCTGCGAAACATGTCAACGGTATAAGACATCACAACAACAAGCAGCTGGGAAAATGTTGACACAGATCGCGAAAACACCCTGTGAAACCTTGTGCATAGACTTTGTGGGGCCACTACCGCGGTCTAGCCACGGTAATAACATGTTATTAGTAATGTTCGATAAATTCACGAAGTGGGTGGAGATAGCAGCCGTCCGGAAAGCAACCACGGAAATCGTATTAAAGGTCCTCAGGGAACAAATCATATCACGGTTTGGAACTCCAAAAAACCTAATCTCAGACAATGGAGTACAATTCACAAGCAACAAGTTCAAGGGACAACTACAGAAATGGGGGATTGCTCACCAACTAACAGCCCCATACACCCCTCAGGAAAACCCAGCAGAAAGGGCAAACCGCACGATAAAAACAATGATAGCCCAATTCTCAGGAACAGAGCACACAAGATGGGACGACTGGCTACCTGAAATCTCGCTAGCAATCAACAGTAGCAGATCGGAATCAACAGGGTATAGCCCGGCATATCTACTAAACGAACTAAAACCCCATGTAGAAAACCTCGACTAACAAACACGACCAACCCAAAAAAAAAAAAAGAGAGAAAAAAAAAAAACACACAACAAGCTAAAACTATACGCACATTTTTCAGAATGAACAACAAACTGAAAAAATCGCTCTCCAAATACCGAGAGAACCTCCAAAAGCTCAACCAGCAGCGGCGAAGAGTAATTATACTCGGAGCCGTGGACGTGGCAGGTCCAGCTGGTTGCAGGAAGCCAACCCAGGCTGCTCCGGTAGGCAGACAAGCGCCAGCCAGGAAACCAATTCCTACACCAACCACGGCAACAACACGGCAAACGATGGCGACACCAACAACCAGGGAAACGACCACGGCAACAACACGGCAAACGGTAACAACTCCAACAACCAGGAAAACGACCACGGCAACAACACGGCAAACGATGGCGACACCAACAACCAGGGAAACGACCACGGCAACAACACGGCAAACGGTAACAACTCCAACAACCAGAAAAACGACCACGGCAACAAAACGACAACCGATGACAACAACAACAACCAAGGAAACGACACGGCAAACAACGGACAACGAAGCACGACCCCTCACGCCCAGGACAACAACAGGAACAAAAAGGAACGAGCTGGCTGATTTCCAACGACCACAAACAAAATGGGTAACCCCGCGGCGGCTCTCTTCACTCGACCATCCCGGAGCAAAGCGGTTCAAAACATCAGAAGAAAGTGAAGAGAACTGGGAACCAAAACCGCGGGGATACGACAATCACATGAAAAGGGTGGAAGAAGCGGTCACACACATAAAGGCAACCTGGCGCAAAGGAAACAGAAGATCTAGATTGGTGGTCTCGGACAACCTCACGACCCGAATCCGGATCGGGAGAAATGGACACATCCAAAAAAACACCGGGGAGACACCAACGTCCTAAGCGGGGGGGGTGTGACGACCCAGCGTCACAAATAATAAAAGAGCATTCCAAAAACAACACACAATGATCTTTTATTCTCCCTACGCTACACCACTTTCAAAACACGCGCCAAAATCGCGCACTTTCAAAACGCGCGCCCAAAAACATTAAACCGGTCACACTAATATACCGATAGTCGACTACCATCGCTATATCTCGTGACCCGATAACGAGTTATCGAGATCGGGATTCTCGTCATCGACCACTCTGGGCACACTCAACGGGGCCTATATAAGCAGAGGCAAGACCCCAGATGAGTCACTTGCGTTCCGACGATCTTCGAGGAAACATCAGCAACAAGGTAAGTGTTCTGGTAGATAGTCTTGGTAGTAGGAGTGGATCCGTAAGAACGCGGTTTATAAATCGGTTCTACGACCTGGACAGGATCACTGGCGTCCCGGTGTGGTTTCCTAGAAATCAGCCCAGACCCAGTCGTGATCACTGAGGCGGCCCGGTTTTCGTAATACAGGCCCACCTCAGTGAGTTCCCCCAGAAGTCACGTTTCCGGCTCCCGACCCGGAAACGAAACGAATGTAGAAACGGCAGTTCGAACCTAACGATGCCCGGCAGACCGAAACTAACGATGCCCTACATTCCCGAATCCCACTAGAAACCAAGTAGATCTCTCCCAACGACCCAGAACACTTCGACCCGACGTACGCACGACGAAGCAGTTCATAACTCGGCCCATCCGCAGCGCCGATACTCGCAGCAAGCAGTCCATCACTCGGCCCATCCGCAGCGCCGACACTCGCAGCAAGCAGTTCATCACTCGGCCCATCCGCAGCGCCGACACTCACAGCAAGCAGTTCACCACTCGGCCCATTCGCAGCGCCGACAGCAAGCAGTCCATCACTCGGCTCTTCCGAAGCGCCGGATCGACAGAACAAGCAGTCCCGACGCATCTACACACAACTACACGATTATACGATTACTTTGAAATACACGTCTCTAGTTTTACCCATCTGTGTCATTATTGGGGAAAGGGAGGTAAACCGATCTATAGAGGAATAAATATAAATATCTGTCACGAACCCTGACCACGGCGAGCTATACCGCCTCCCAAAACAGGGTCGTTACAAGGTCTCAGTCTCGTAGCGGCGCTGCCAACAGCGGCAGCGGAGAGACGGCCTATATATTCTTAATATATGTAATTGTATATGCTCACTTAGTCTGGAGTGCGGAGGTATATGCACATACATGAGGTCCGCTCGTGTTGCACTTATGCTGACACATGCACTTTCAGCATGTGAGCCAAGGCACAGCGGGCGGTTCGTATTTCGGGCACTTAGGTTGATGACCGAGACCCTGAATTGTATAAACACTGCGACAAAGTGTTACAGTAGTTGCCCTCTTAGTACTCTTGGTACAGTGGGTGGTCGATATATATATTTCATATGTGTGCATACTACATCTCCCTCCTTTTGAAAAATAATGTAATATAATTGAGTTATTTTCTTTGAGAAAACTTTGAGAAAATTGATATTATTTAAAAAAAAATTTTTTTTGTTTTTAATTTGTTTTTTTATATTTTTTTTTTGTTATTATTATACCCGTTACTTGTAGAGTAAAAGGGTATATTGTATTCGTGCAAAGGTATGTAACAGCTAGAAGGAAGCGTTTCCGACCCTATAAAGTATATATATTCTTGATCAGGGTCACTAGCCGAGTCGATATAGCCATGTCCGTCTGTCCGTCTGTCTGTCTGTCCGTCTGTCCGTCTGTCTGTCCGTCCGTATGAACGCTGAGATCTCGGAAACTATAAAAGCTAGAAGATTGGCATTTTGCATGCAAATTCTAGGATTTCCTACGCAGCGCAAGTTTATTTCAAAAGGTGCCATGCCCCCTTTAACGCCCACAATCGCTTAAATACGATTTAAAAAATTTAAATATTTCGGAAAAGTAAAAATGCAGTTTTATTGTGTTTATCAATACCTATCGAAATGTAGAAGAAATTTTTCAAATCGGACCATTCGTTAAAAAGTTATGCGTGATCAAAGTTTCTATCTCCATCTCCCTCGCACTCCCTTTACCTGAGTAACGGGTATCTGATAGTCGGGGCACCCGACTATAGCGTTCTCTCTTGTTTTAGATATGGTTATCCTATATGCTCTTATATTATGTATGGCCATACGTAATATATTTATGAAATAAAAATTGATTATGAAATAAAGAGTTTTAATCTATCTTTATGTACTGTTTGTTTTTTATTTTTATTATTTATTATAGTTATGTTATCTCTATCTCCTATTTGTTCTACCTTATAAGGACCTGTATATTTGAAACCTAACTTATGTCCTGTTTCATTTTTCAATAAAACCCGATCTCCTATTTTTAAATCGAAATCTAAACTAGTTTTGTCGTAACTAATTTTTTGTTTTAAATTTTGATTCCTTAGCATAATCTTCTATATTATAAAGGGGTTTTATTTTATCTATGCTATTAAAATGTTTTGGTAGATTTGAAATTTTACCAAAAACTAGCTCATATGGACAATAGTCATGTGCCATAGATGGGGTTGTATTAAAACAATAGACGAAGTATCGCAGCCATACATCCCAATCTGTTTTGTCAACTGAGATGTATGAACGAATGAACTCATTGAGTGTTCTGTGGCTTCGCTCCACGGTACCTACAGTCTGGTGGTGGTGTGCAGTTGAAGTTATGTTTTTAATATGTAAGTATTTACATAGATCTCCAATAATTGAATTTTTATATTCTGTTCCCATGTCCGTAATGAACGTCTTCATTGGACCGTACTTTAGAATAAAATCTTCAAATATAGCTTTTGCTACTGTATTTGCACTTTTATTTGGTATAGGTATAGCTACTAGGTATTTAGTTAAATCGCAGATGAGTGTTACTGCGTATTCATTTCCATTATTAGATTTTGGAAGAGGACCAATAGTATCTACAATTACTATATCAAAAGCTCTTTGTGGAGTTTCGGTTATAGTTAGTGGGGTCTTAGTATGTTTAGTCGTTTTCGACTTTTGGTATTTAGGACATTTCTTTATGTACTCGTTTATGTCTTTGGGCATATTTTTCCAGTAATAGTGTCTCTGGACCTTGGCCAAGGTTTTTGTAGTGCCTGTATGACCACCTTGTATTGGATCATCATGGAATGTAGACAATATAGCTTCTTTTTCTTTATTATTATACCCGTTACTCGTAGAGTAAAAGGGTATATTGTATTCGTGCAAAAGTATGTAACAGCTAGAAGGAAGCGTTTCCGACCCTATAAAGTATATATATTCTTGATCAGGGTCACTAGCCGAGTCGATATAGCCATGTCCGTCTGTCCGTCTGTCCGTCTGTCTGTCCGTCTGTCTGTCTGTCCGTATGAACGCTGAGATCTCGGAAACTATAAAAGCTAGAAGATTGGCATTTTGCATGCAGATTCTAGGAGTTCCTACGCAGCGCAAGTTTGTTTCAAAAAGGTGCCATGCCCCCTTTAACGCCCACAATCGCTTATATACGATTTTAAAAATTTAAATATTTCGGAAAAGTAAAAATGCAGTTTTATTGAGTTTATCAATACCTATCGAAATGTAGAAGAAAATTTTCAAATGGGACCATTCGTTAAAAAGTTATGCGTGATCAAAATTTCTATCTCCATCTCCCTCGCACTCCCTTTACCTGAGAAACGGGTATCTGATAGTCGGGGCACCCGACTATAGCATTCTCTCTTGTTTCTTATTACGGTCACCGGGTTGAGTAGCGCTACTCTCAATGATTTCAATATATTATTGCCCATAATTTTAAAATTATCAATTGAAACATGTTCAAAGATATTTTCCCACGGTGCCACTTTGAGTTGGCTGACTTTGTGAATACCGGCCTGCTTTTCAAGCCTTTTAAAGAATCGACCTAAGTCAATGGTTCCATTAGTATACTAATCGCTAACATCATATCTTGCTGTAATTTTCTTTCCGTGCTTAAATAAATACATTTTATAATTTACATGCCAGGTCACTACTTTACGTACTTCATCATTATTAATGACTTCATATACGTTGGGCTTTGAAGCTTTTTCTAGAGATTGCTTATGCAATTCTATTTGTTCTTTTCCTGCGCAGGATTTTTGTCTTCTTTGGTTTCTGGTAGTGACTTTCAGAATTGTATTGTTTGTTTGTATATTTTTTAAGTCTGTGATGGTTATTCTAGAGAGCGCAACGGCTACATAATTATCTTTACCCTTTAGATACTCTACCGTAAAATTATATTCCTCCAATTCAAGTCTCATTCGTGTTAGTTTGGAACTGGGATTTACCATTAAAAATAAGTAGGTAACTGCTCTATGGTCTGTTTTGACAGTGAAGTGTCTACCATAAATATATGGTCTGAAGTGTGTTATTGCCCAATGAATGGATGCTAATTCTTGTTCTGTAGTGCTCTTGTTGCTTTCACCTTTTGTAAAGGATCTTGATGCGTATGCAACTGGAAGCTGTAGTCCATTTTTGTTTTGAGTTAGGACTGCTCTGTGATTATGCAAAATTCTTTGCTAAAATCTGGGTATTGCAACAGAGTAGGATTTATTAATGCTGATTTAAGATGTTCGAAGGCATTTTGACATTGTGCTGTCCATTCGAATTTTACATCTTTCTTACATAACCTTCTTATGTGACGGGAGTATTCAGCAAAATTCTTTATAAAACGTCTGTAATAATTGCAAAATGCAATGAATCTTCTAGCGCTGTCCGCATCATGTGGGACTGGATAATTTTGAATTACGTCGTATTTTTTGTCGTCAGGCAAGATTCCTTTATCTGTGCATTTATGTCCTAAGAAAGTGACTTCATGCATGAAAAATGAACATTTTTCAGGATGTAACTTTAGGTTGTGTTTCCAACATTTCTCGAAAACATCAGTTAAGTTCTTGAGCATATGTTTTTCGGAACAACCTATGACTATTAAGTCATCCATATAAAGAAATGCTTGCGAAGGTTCTAATCCAGAGAAAGCTATAGTCATCATACTCTGAAAAGAGTTTGGCGCTATTTTTAAACCGAATAGTAATCGCGCAAAGCGATACGAACCATTATTTGTTGAAAAGGATGTTATATCCCGTGAACTTGTTTCCAGTTTAATTTGATGAAAACCTGACATTAAGTCAAGGCATGAGAAATATTTTGCTCTACCTAGTTGATCTAAAATATCATCTATTCTAGGGAGTGGAAATTTATCAGACAAGAGTTTTTTATTAATTTGACGATAGTCAATTATTAATCGCCATTTTTTATTTTCCGAATTTGGAAGTGACTTTTTTGGTACTAACAAAAGTGGGCTATTATAAGGTGATACAGAGGATTCCACTATTTCATCATTGATGAGTTTTTGGACTTGTTTTTGAGTTTCCTATGAGGATTTCTATAATTTTTTATATATACGGGTTCATCATCAATTAATCTCAGCTTTTGTTTATAAAAGTTATTGGTAGTGATCGATTCTGTTTCTAGTCCGAATACATCACTATACTGGGTGCATAATGTTGTAAGTTGTTCATTGAATTGAGGCGGTTTCTAAGTCAGTTTTTACTACTTCGTAGTTTGAAAGTTGTTCATGATAAATATTTTTGATATAAACTACTTGATCTGTGTTTATGGTATTTAGTAATATGCATTTTGGACTGTTGCTATGGTATTTGCGATATAGATACTGTTTGGGGGAAGACAACAAAAATGCCACCCTTAGGTTATGTAATAATAACGCTTTCAATATTATAAGTTTATGTACGTGTCGTGTTTATTCTGCCAGTCGAATCTGCACTGCTGCAGCCGAAAGCCTGGCTTCATATTTTAATTTGGGTTTTACAATGTAGTCGCTGAATACGTAGCGCGACAGCTTAGCGAGATAAGGCAGATATAAAGAGGAGAGCGCAAGAGCGCTACAGGTTCAGCCATACACCTATGCGCACTAGACTAGTTTAGGCGGGCTGCTCCGAACATACTCCCCCCGTTGGAGGAAGTAGGGCTCCAACTAAATGGGAATCGATGGGCAGAACGGCTAACTTGGCGACGGCTCTCTTGACTAGACCCGTAGCTGTACGGACCATAGCTACTCTGACGACACCGTCCTCGCCTGGAACGACTCCTTGGATGCACCCCAGCTGCCATTTCAAGGGTGGAAGGTTGTCCTCCTTCAGCAACACGATGCTTCCGACCTTGATGTTGGATGTTTCGACGCGCCACTTACTCCTTTCTTGGAGCAAGGATAAGTACTCGCTGCTCCACCGCTTCCAGAATTGCTGCTGCATCTGTGTCACCCTTTGCCATCTGCTGAGGCGGCCTTCTCGGAGATGCGTGATATCAGGCTCAGGAAACCTTGTGTAGCTGGAGCCTTTCAGGAAATGGGCCGGCGTTAACACGTCAAGACTTTCAGCGTTTTCTGAAATTGGACAGAGTGGACGGGAGTTAAGAATGGCAGAAATCTCATAAGCGAGAGTTCTCAATTCATCGAGGCCCAAGATGGAAGCACCGACGACTCTATAAAAATGAAATTTGGCCGATTTAACAGCCGCCTCCCATAAACCACCGAAATGTGGGGCACGCGGAGGTATGAACTTCCAATCAATCCCATCAGCTAAGCAAGAGGAAGCTATCGCAGCCGTGTGGGGTTCGCTCAGAAATAGATTCTTCAGCTCGGTTAGCTCGCTCTTAGCGCCGACAAAATTCGTCGCATTGTCACTCCAAATAGTGCGCGGAGTGCCTCTCAGGCTGGTGAATCTTCTCAACGCTGCGATGAAAGAATCCGTTGTGAGATCCTGGACGACTTCCAAATGCGTGGCCTTCGTAGAGAAGCAGACAAAGACGGCTATGTAACACTTGTGAGGCGCCTTGTTGCGGGCCTCTGCCTTATGATAAAATGGTCCACAATAATCTACTCCCGTGGTATGAAATGCTGGGTTAGGCTGAACTCGATTGGCTGGCAGGCTGCCCATAACGTGCTCCCAAGTGACAGGCTTCATCCGAAAACATCTGACGCATTTGTTGATGACGGTAGCCACGAACTTTCGTCCTCCAATTGGCCAATACCTTTGCCTTAATGTGGCAAGTAACGCTTGCGATCCTGCGTGCAAGTATTTTATATGAAAATATACGATGATTGCCTTTGTAACTGGATGATCCTTGGGTAACAATATCGGATGCTGAGTATCGTAGTCCAGATTTGCATTCTGAAGTCTTCCACCAACGCGAAGTAATCCATCGGAGCCGATTATTGGTCTCAGCGAAATCAGCTTGCTCTTCTGTGGACACGGCCTGCCCTGGCTAAGACATCCATACTCCTTGGCTAAGTGAACCTGTTGGATGCTCCTCAGAAGAAGTACGGTCCCCGAATTGAGCTCCTCAACGGTAATACGGTTCCTTGAAGGTGAAGATTTTGCTCTGCAATTCGAAATGAACCGATAAATGTACGCAAATACACGCTGCAACTTATGAAAAGGGTTAAGGAATTTTCAGTTGATCGAAATGTCAGTGCAAACAGTTCCAACTAGCGCTGCGGAACGACGTTCTGGAAGATCCTTAACTGCATTTGGAAGAGAGGGCCATTTTGACGAGCTTTGCAGCAGGAATGGAGGCCCGTTAGCCCACAGGGAGTGCTCCAGCAATTCTCTCGGGGTACAGCCTCGCGATACGACATCCGCCGGATTTAAGCTTGTTGGAACATGGTGCCAAGTCATGCCTTTTGTCATCTCCTGAATTTTCGCGATTCTGTTGGATACAAATACGTTGAAATCCCTCGGAGGCTGCCGAATCCACGCCAGTACGATAGACGAGTCGGACCAGCAATAAAAGTCGCATTCGAAATCGATGGTTTCCTTGACGCTTACGATAAGCTCCGCCAATTAAAGCGCTGCCGACAACTCCAATCTTGGAATTGTCAAAGCCTTTAAAGGGGACACTCGACTTGGCGCAGAGCAAGTGGACCTTTGCTTCTCCATTGGCCTCCGACCGCAAGTATAAACACGCTCCATAAGCCGCTATGCTAGATCGCAGAATCCATGCAACTGGATGGAAGACTGAGGTTGCATTACGAATCGTGAAAATTTCAAGTTTTGGACGGTCGATAACTGAGAGGTCAACTCCCCCCATGACGAAAGAATAGGCTCTGGTAATGTGTCATCCCAATCCACGTTAGCATTCCATAGGGATTGCAAAAAGATCTTGGCCTTTGTGACGATCGGTGTTATAAAACCGAGCGGATCATAGAATTTGGCTATTGTTGAAAGTGCAATACGCTTGGTGACTCGATGATTTACAGATAATTGAGAAAAGTTGAACAGAAGTTGGTCAGAAGAAGGATCCCAGGCTAATCCCAGCGCCTTGGTAACAGCTGATCCGTCGTGAAATTGAATTAGCTTCTCCTTATCGCAGTCAGACTCTCCTTCGAGGGCGCGTCCATCATTAGAACACCATTTGCGGATTGGAAAATGGCCTCGCGACAATAGATCCTTCACCTGACGACGAATTTCCCTAACCTCTTCAATTGACTCGCCACCAGAGATTAAATCATCCACGTAGAAGTCCCTACGAACAATTTTTGCTCCAATTGGAAACGAATCCTCCTCATCATAAGAGAGCTGATGCATGGCTCTTATAGCCAGAAAGGCAGCTGGCTTGGTACCATAAGTCACCGTGTTCAATTTGTAAACACTCAACTCACACGCACGCAGCGGTACATCTTGCAGATGTCTCCACAGAGGGCAACTTTAAAAAATCGGAAGCGAAGTAGAATGTTAAAGATTTTTTGCTGAATTGTTGGCCCTGCAAGAAGCAAGTCGTTCAGAGAGCTGCCAGAAGTAGTTCTAGCAGACCCATCAAAGACGACCCGAAGCTTTGTGCTCGTACTTTCCTGCTTATGCACACAATGGTGGGGCAAGAAGAATTGTGGTAGTGTTGGATCCTTTGGTGCGAGAGACATGTGGCCTAAGTTGATGTATTACTGGAGAAAGGCCGAATACTGAGCTTTGAGAACAGGGTTTCTATCTAGCTTAGCTTCCAAACTCCTAAAACGACGACGAGCTAGGCAATAGGAATGAAAAAGTGGATAAGAGACGAACAGAGTATTGACCATTCCCAAGTCTAGTGCAGTTTTCCTTGAACAGTTGTTCGCATTGCAAGTCCTCAGGCAACAGTGCTGGCTTTGATGGATTACAATCCTCAATTTCCCAAAATCGCTTTACTATGGCAGCAAGTGCGTCATCCTCAGAATGATCCGTAGTATCCTTGACAATGGCGGCTAAGACAGACTTATGATTTGGAGTAGTCGACATCCCACCAGAAACGATCCAACCAAGTTTGGTGTTTTGGAGTGTTGGCAACATGCTATCCAAATGTATTTGCCCCATAGCAATTATTTCGAAAAACAGACCAGCGCCAATTAACAAGTCGATTCGTTGTGATTGGTTGAAATAAGGGTCAGCGAGCGAAATGTTTTGTGGAATCCTCCATCCTGATGTATTTATGTTGAAATTCGGCTGATAATCAGTGATACTGTGAGTCACAACAGCTGTGAATGACGCAAAAATATCCACTGATTTATCAGAGTTCATAGAGGACTCACCGATCCCAGAAATTAGTATATGCGAATGCCTATATTTCAAATTTAACTGGCTAGCTAGGCGCGTAGTTATAAAGTTCAATTGAGAAGCGGAATCTAAGATTGCTCGACAGGGCATAAATGAACCAACCCTATTTTTTACATAGACAATAGCAGTAGGCAGCAACACGTAATTTATTGGCACAGTATTTGAAGCATTTGGTGGAGGGTGCGATACCTGACGATCAAGTTGTAAGCATGACACCAGTGCTGATGAAGTAGATGGTGATGGCTGAGAGCTCGAGAGTGGGTCTGATGATGGAGGTGGTGCGGATGAGTCAGGGGTCATATGCAATAGTGAGTGGTGCTTCATGCGACAATATCTGCAATGAGTTGATTTGCATTGCTGCAAACTATGCCCCTTGCGCAAACAGTTTAGACAAAGGTGCATTTTCTTGGCTTCTCTAAATCGAAGATGAGGGCTCAAATTTAAAAATCTAGAGCACTTTGGCAAATAATGATCTCTCGCATCGCAAAATAGGCATTTTGGATGATTTAAGTTAGTAGAAGACGCAATGAGTGCACTTGGGTTATATTTATGCACATTTTTTCCCACCTGATGGCCTGGTGTTTGCGTTACCAAAGCTTGATCCAAATTTTCCATCATCCTGCATCTCCTCTCCAAAAACGACTCCATAGCAGTCCATGAAGATAACTCAGCGATTGGCAAATCCTCTTCCCATTTTTCCCGAGTCCGTTGATCCAGCTTGTGAACGACGATATGAATCAGTAATCCATCCAAAATTTGCTGAGTAGTGGCCAGCGTTTGGATTGCCCGAAGATGTGCGTTCATAGAATCGCTGAGCTCACGAAGACCCTTGGCAGATCCCTTCTCGACACCTTTTAAACCAAATATTGCTTGAACGTGTGCCTGAAAATGTAAAACTTTATTATCAAATCGATTTATGAGCAGATTCAAAGCCTTTTTATAATTGTCATTTGAAGGTTCGAGCGAGCGTATGGTCTCCAGAGCCACGCCGCCTAGACTAGACCGTAAATATTGCAGCTTTTCAATGTCGCTTAGCTCGTCATCATTTCCAATGGCCGCGGTGAACGTTGCGAGAAAGTCCGGCCACTCAGCATAAGATCCATGAAATCGAGCAATCTCCAGGTTCGGTAATCGAGGCTTCCGTGTCCGAAAAGAAAGATCAGAATGTTGGTTGATGTCTATAGATGTGGAGTTGGCAGCTGTGCTACCCAACAATTGCAATTCGCGCTGGGCCGCTAAGCCTCTATTGAGCTTCGCCTTCACATCCATAAAAACCTCCGAAAATTCCCATCGCCTATCACTCGAAGTCTCCTTTAAATCCAGCCGTTCCAGCGATGTCTGTGCGGAGTCAAACGACGAATTTAAGGAATTGACCCAGTCCAATCGCGCGAGAAGATCAGCTTCATCCAACTGATCTATAGACTCAGTTGTTAAATATAATTTCATCGCGTTTGTTTGCCTCAGAATTGATTGCACTTTGGCGCGAAAAAATTCTATTTCATTTGGCGCGTCATTTTGAGGCCGAACCGCGTTTTCTGGAGCAGCCATTTTTTAGTCGCACACAAAAAAAATAAAAGAAAAATGTCCGAACCGGTTAAGAGGGGCCGAACCTTTGCCGCGAAAAATGCGCGACACCAAGCGTCGTCGAAAACGCAACGGAACTTTGTTGTTGTTGTTCCGCCTTATAACAGCGGACTTGAAATTATGTATATGTATGCACTGCACTATGCACTTTTAGAATAGTTAAATGTTATTCTCCTTTTGTTTATAATTTGCAGCACAACACTGCTTTGATTTTTTCACAGCGCGAAATGTACAAAAAGATCAACAGCCTGCCGGCTTTTCACAGCGCGAAAAGTAAAACTTAAACGGCCAGCTGTGTGCACTTGTATGTAAGTCCGTGTGTTTGTGACCGAATGCCCGCAAACGACAGCGAAACCAAAAATATATTGTTTAAACGATATAAAACAATAATAAAACCGAGTTGCAGACGGCAAATAAAACAGCGATCACGTCGGGGTCACCAAAATGTTTGGGGGAAGACAACAAAAATGCCACCCTTAGGTTATGTAATAATAACGCTTTCAATATTATAAGTTTATGTACGTGTCGTGTTTATTCTGCCAGTCGAATCTGCACTGCTGCAGCCGAAAGCCTGGCTTCATATTTTAATTTGGGTTTTACAATGTAGTCGCTGAATACGTAGCGCGACAGCTTAGCGAGATAAGGCAGATATAAAGAGGAGAGCGCAAGAGCGCTACAGGTTCAGCCATACACCTATTGGCACTAGACTAGTTTAGGCGGGCTGCTCCGAACAGATACCATGCTGAATTTCTTGATTCGGAATTAATACACTGTCTTCTTCTGAATTTATTTCGATTTTTCGCGCGACTTGGGATCTTGCTGGCAGAATTATGGAGTTGTTGCCAGAACTGTATGTTATTTGAACATAAATTGGATATTTTAGGTTATTTGGGGTTATTATAAGCCAGTCTTCACACGGCTTGAAGTCTAATTGACAGTTGTATCTTTTGATAAAATCGATTCTTAGTATTCCATCAAATGGAATAGCGAATTGCATATTTACGATATGGAAATCATGTGGAATTATGTACTTAGAAGTTTGAATTTCAATAGAAGATAACCCTTTTGATTTGGTAACTTCCTGACTTATACCCTGTATGTTTATGATGTGATTATCTTGAATGTTTTGAAAATCATCGGAATTTTCCTTCAATATGGATATTCCGCACCTGTGTCTAGTAGGAAAACTAATTCCTTTCCTGATGCTACGTTCATGAAAGTGACGAATGTATTTTGACTGAGATTTAGAGTGTGAATTTTTATGTTGTTTACTGTCGTGTATCTAAAGGTGGTTGGGAGTTTCCCGAATTTGTTTGTGCTACCCTAACGTTGTTATTGTGGTTGTTGTTGTTTTCCCCACGGCTATTTCCGCCGTTGTTGTTTCCACCACGGTTGTTGTTTTTGTAATAACTGTTATTTTGGTTATTGTTATTTCTGTTATAACCATATTTTGATTATATCCGTTTTTCTGATAATATCTGGTATTGTTATAATTACCTCGATTATTACCTCTACCGCGATAATAGTTTTTATAATTATTACCGCGATAATTATTTCCACGTTGGGTGTACAATATGGAATTGGCATTGCCTGTCATTTCAGTACTACATTGTATGTACTTGGCGACAGCTTCGTTCATGGTTGCAAAATTGCCTGCTTCCAATATTGTTTTGAGGCGGCTATGCTCACAATTTTTGACCATTGTGGTGATGGCTTCCTTGGTACTGAATTTGTCAGAGTGTTCGGCCGATAGGCCTTCATCAATATACAAAGCTTCAAGGAGCTTTCGTAGGTTGTCAATTTCTGTGGTGAATTTTTCTGCAGTTTTACCCTTTTCGATTGTTTTTGCCATTTTGGCTTTAACCACGTCGGATGTTTCTCCGACTATAGTATCTTGCAGTTTTTTAATTATAGCTTCTATTGTGGTTTCGTTTTGGACTCTGTATAATGTCGATCCAATTATTTTGGATTTGATGACTTCTACAGCCAAAACCTCGAATGTACCTTTCGTAAGGTTAACCAACTTCAAAGCTGTTACGAATCTCTGAAGGTGTATCCTTTGTCCGTTAAACTCCGGGATGGCATTCGATATATCTTTAATGTATGTCCTTTGGGCAATTATCCCCTCAGCCATTGTGGTTGGATTTATTTCTACAATGCTGTTGTGAGAATCCGAGTCGGTCGATTCCTGGTCTGATAATTCAGATTGAATAAGGACTGCCGGAATAGTGAGGTTGTTTATATCTTTTTCCTCTATATCGGGATCTGTAGAGATAGGGTCGTCAGCCTCAGTTTGTACTGGTGGATCTGATGATTTAGACTCTTCTCTAGCTTCTATCTTCAACGGTGTGTTTAAGATAGTTGGTACTGAAATTGTTAAGTCGTACCTTTGCTTTATAGCTATAAGGTTATCCCGTAATTTATTTAAATATTTTGATACCTGAGACCTTTGTTTAGCCTATCTCTCTGATCGTGTATTAGTATACGCGCTGTATTGAAGCGGGTTACTAATATTTCGGCATGCTTGTTCACAGTGCTTTGCTGTGCTGGCCGCGGTCTTGATAGTGACTTATAAGATCTGTCAAAATCAATTTTTATATTATTTAGTTCTTTATATAATTCGTCCCATTCCATTATTTAATGGATTTTTTTTTTTATATTCTTGAAACCATCAATGAAATATGTCTTCCAAGTATCTTGTTATTGTTAATTTTAAATTTAAATTTTAGGGTCGGGACGGTGCTCAATACTATCGCCTTCTGAGTACTTGAGCAATGTATCAAGGGAGAAAAGTCTAAGTTGTACCTATTCATATACTCATATTCGAATTCATTTATGAGTAGAGGCTCAGCTCCTTTTTCTATTATTGATAATACCCTGTTCTGAAAGTTGGGTTCCCTATCAAGAGTAATTCTAATACACTCTGTAGTATTCATATTTATTTTTTATTTTTTATTTATTTATCTATTTTCATTGTACATTAGATAAGGTTATTGGATAATGTAATAGATTATTGGTTAAAATAGCATCTATATTCAATATATCAATATATGGACATACATATCTTGAACATCTTTTTGTAATTATTGTTGGCGCTTTATGTATTTTATATTTTGTCCAGATCATTAGCCTGGCTTTTATTTATGGCTCTCTTCGATATACATTTGTTATGAAACATATATGCCTTGTACAAAATAAATGCGCTCATAATAAAGACAATGATTGACAATAAAATGTTTGTTAAATCTGTATTCATAGTTTTGGTCTCTATTTTATTTATGACGTTTGCTGTGGAATCCACTTCTTTCACGTCTACTAAACCCATTTTGGGTGTTTTTCTTTTAGCTGCTATAGGATTTTTTATTTTAAGCATGTAACTTAATTTATAATTTATTTGCCATTTAGTTTGGCTCATGTAGTTAAAAAATTTGCCTTATTGGGCCTTACTTTTTTTTATACCCGTTACTCGTAGAGTAAAAGGGTATATTGTATTCGTGCAAAAGTATGTAACAGCTAGAAGGAAGCGTTTCCGACCCTATAAAGTATATATATTCTTGATCAGGGTCACTAGCCGAGTCGATATAGCCATGTCCGTCTGTCCGTCTGTCCGTCTGTTGAGAGATCTCGGAAACTATAAAAGCTAGAAGATTGGCATTTTGCATGCAGATTCTAGGAGTTCCTACGCAGCGCAAGTTTGTTTCAAAAAGGTGCCATGCCCCCTTTAACGCCCACAATCGCTTATATACGATTTTAAAAATTTAAATATTTCGGAAAAGTAAAAATGCAGTTTTATTGTGTTTATCAATACCTATCGAAATGTAGACGAAATTTTTCAAATCGGACCATTCGTTAAAAAGTTATGCGTGATCAAAGTTTCTATCTCCATCTCCCTCGCACTCCCTTTACCTGAGTAACAGGTATCTGATGGTCGGGGCACCCGACTATAGCGTTCTCTCTTGTTTTTAATTTGTTTTCAACATTCTATATAATTGTGTGAAAAATATATTTTTAACAATGTAAAAACCTGCCTAGTTTTTGTATGGTTTTCAGGCCACACGCTAATTGGGCAACTTTAAGTGCATGGTTAAAAAAAAATGCGCTCTATGAAGCGCTGTCGGCTCGCTGGTGCTCCTTCGCTGGCGTAAGGGGCGGCCGACCCCTCGCAATTGTTGTATCAGCTGCTGATGTCCTGGGCCTATGGGCTCAGGCGGTACCGGTGCTGGCTGCACAGGCTGAACTTCCTCGATGGTCTTCTATGTTGGGGCACCGGTGCTGGCTGCACAGGTGTACTCGCAATGGGGCGAGCACAGTGGTCCCTCGCAGTCGTTCGGGCACTTCTTCTTCAGCTTGGGAATATTGATATTTTCTGGTGGAGGCAGTTTTTGGTTAGGTTTGGCAATATTTTGAATTACAGGGTAGGTGGATGTGTGTGTGGCTGTGATTTGATTTTTTCGATCGGTTAGTAAACTTTTTATATGTTCAACTTCGTCATGTATTTTTACCGAGTTGTTCCAACTTAATTCGTTTCCGCTGTTCAGCAGCTTCATTAATTCAGCCCTTCTGGCTTTTTATCTTTTCACCACGCCACTACGTTTTGCACACATCACACTCTACTCACTGCGTTTTTTTTTTTAGTTGTTTCATCAGTTCCATCGGCTACTGCTGTTGTCCACCTTGTCCTGATTTTCCGAATTTGGGCTCGAACGTCACGGTCGCCATGTAATAAGTTAAATTGCTTTTTCCATGTTCCTCCAATTCAATGAGTCAATAATGCATCAGCTACATAATTTTCTTTTCCTGGCAAATATTTTATTTGATAATCGAATTCATTTAATTTAATTTTCCATCTTTGTAATTTCATGTTTGGTTCTTTTATGTTACTCAACCAAACTAAGGGTTTGTGATCACTTAAGATTTCGAAAGGTCTGCCAAACAAGTATGATCTGAAGTATTTTGGAGCCCATACGATAGCTAGAAGTTCTTTTTCTATTGTAGAATAATTTATTTCGTGTTCGTTTAATGTTCTACTCGCGTAACATATTGGCTTAGGTTTTTGTGATAGGACTGCTCCTATGGCTATATTGCTAGCATCTGTGGTTAAGGAAAATGTTTTATCAAAGTCGGGATATATTAACATGGGATCTGAAGTAATTAAGATTTTCATTTTTTCGAATGCTTCTACATATGCTTTTTCTTTAATATTAATTGAGGCTCCTTTCTTTAATTTCATGGTCATAGATTTAACTACGTTTGCAAAACTTGGTAAACATTTCCTATAAAATCCACATAGTCCTAAAAATGATTTTATCTCCTTTGGAGTTTTTGGTATAGGGAAATTTATAATGGCACTGATCTTTTTTGGATTTGGTTTTATACCTGTAGTGGTAACTACATGACCTAGAAATTCTGTTTCTTTTTTCAAGAATTCGCATTTATCTAATTGTAATTTTAAATTTGCATCGCGTAACTTTTCGAATACTTTCCTTAGTGATAAAATATGTTCTTCCAATGAATTGGAAAAAATTATTATATCATCTAAGTAAACTAAACAATCTTTATAAATTAATTCTTCTAATAAATTGTTCATACATCTTTGGAACGTAGCGGGAGCATTTTTGAGCCCGAATGGCATTCGTGTATATTCGTAATGGCCATTTTTTTGTTGAAAATGCTGCTTTAGCGATTGAATAGGGATCCATTTGAATTTGATGGAATCCTTTTGCTAAATCAATTGTTGTGAAATATTGACATCTTCCCAATTTGTCTAATATTTCATCCATTCAGGTATTGGAAATCTATCGTTAATGGTTATCTCATTTAAATTTTGGTAGTCTATTACTACTCTAAATTTAATTTTCCCTGAAGCATCGGCTTACTTAGGAACCATCCAGATGGGTGAACAGTAAGGAGATTTCGATTTACGAATTATTCCCTGTTCCATCATTTCATTCATTTGTTTATCGACTTCTTCGTCGATTTATTTATTTTTTGAAGTGAGATTGACCGAATTGGATTTTTCAATTGTCTACGCACGACGATTCGCACATAAGTTCTTTGGCGGATTTCACTTGTGTGTTCGAACATTTATTTTCTTACTAGTCAGGATATACTAATTGTGTAGTACAATCCCTAAGACCAGTTTAAAACAGACGTTTAACTTTCACTTGAAATCCTAGCGGCTGCGCCAATTAAATATTCCTACCGTAAGTTTGTTTGCTCATTTTGTGGCTCATCAATTTAGCCCGTTGCATTTTGCACAACATTTAAAATGAGCAAAACAGCGTTATAAATGATACTTGGTAACAGACTGCAAGTGATCTACGCGAACAACCAAATCGAACTAAACGTCTGCAGATATTTGCCAGCCTGCAGACAAAATATGAACAGCTATTGCCCAATATTGTCTAAATGGTAACTGTTCGCGCCAAGCGGCGCTTCCAGTTTCGGGTGAACCGGAACCATGATACAATAACATAAGGTAGTCTCGTGGCTGTCTAAACGTTCGGGTTTTGGTCAGTGCGTGTTCGTCTTTCGAAGGGAAAGGTTGTCTGCGGACGAATTTTTTAGGAAATTAACCCTTGAGCAACATGACATTTTGCAATGTGTGCCGCAAACACGTCGATGGCGTAAAGGCACCGAAATGTTTGGAAAAAAGAGCGCTGTGGGAGGAATCGGTGTGATACTTTTTTTTTTTTTAATTTCAAATTCAAAATTATTAAAAATTAAATTATAAAAAAAATTAAACTCCTTTTATTATGAAAGGCAAAAAAAAACCCCCTGAACCATCTAAGGGTTAATCCACACATTCTATTGTCGCTCTGCTCGCACTTACTAAACAGTTCCCATCTCACTCGCACTCATTGTTTTAATAGTAGGGTACCAAAATTTGCCGACGAGACCACCTTATGTTATTGTATCATGACCGGAACCCTGGAGTCCTAACAGTCGAGAGAACAGTTTTTTCCAGATCCTCGCATCTCGTTCTCTCGCACTGTTAAGTGTCTCCACTCCGCCCTCCAAGCGTTATCTTGAAACCTCCACCCCGAAGCATTAAGTTAGTTCTAATCTACCAGTGTACGAAGAAAGAGTGAAGTTCAACAAAAAAGTGAAATAAATTCTACGTAAAGTGAAGATAAAATAATTTTTCCTGGACTATACATATTTTATAAACATTTGGAGAGCCGCCCTACGTCATTTCATGATCCATCGACCGGATAATTCCAGAAGAGGAGAAGAAGTTCCAAGCACCAGCGTTCAACCGGCGGATTTTCCGAAATTTCTCTTCCATCATTCAAGATAAGTACGACCGTTCTTATTTATACTCATTTCTGCCGACCAGCCAGATATTTCCAATTTTTTAAATCCAATTTCTTATATCTGTCTGATCGGCCATTCCATTGTGCATACGATCGCCTTATTCCGGCTTCTTTTTCGTATTGCTATTTCCATCTTCATACGGTCGCCATTTTCCGGCTTCTTTCTTCATATTTTCCCATTTCCACATTCTTGTTCATACGGACATATAATCCAGATGCACACTCTTTAATGTACGTACATACATATGCCTGACCATCTCAACATATGTACGTAAGGAAACATACAAGTACCTTCATTCGCGGTACACCCTACAAAAATTTCTACAGCGACATTTACCATACAGTCCACATTATCTCCAATTTCCAAATTTATTACAGATTACAATTTTAAATTAAATCCAATTTCTTATATCTGTCTGATCGGCCATTCCATTGTGCATACGATCGCCATATTCCGGCTTCTTTTTCGTATTGCTATTTCCATCTTCATACGGTCGCCATTTTCCGTCTTCTTTCTTCACATTTTCCCATTTCCAAATTCTTGTTCATACGGACATATAATCCAGATGCACACTCTTTAATGTACGTACATACATATGCCTGATCATCTCAACATATGTACGTAAGGAAACATACAAGTACCTTCATTCGCGGTACACCCTACAAAAATTTCTACAGCGACATTTACCATACAGTCCACATTATCTTCAATTTGCAAATTTATCACAAATTATAATTTTAAATTACAATTTATACACATACATCACCGAGTTCCCACAAACACACATATCCATACGCCCAAACATACACACATATAACCCTAATGCATGCTTATTAATGTAAGTACATATCTATTTATCCATTTCAACATATGCACATAAAAAGTCGTAACGTAACGTAAGTCAACGTAAGCACGATAACCCACATACGTTCTTTCGCGGTACACCCTACAAACATTTCGAAATCGACATTTACAATACAGTCCACATAATTTATAATTTCCAAATATAAGAAGTACCATATACACACATATAATCCTGATGCATGCTGATTAATATACTAATATTAATATATGTATAATTATATTATACATATTACCAAAAATAACTCGATTCCACCGAACCCATTACCACGACACGCCTTGCCAGAATTTGCATGATATTTATTTCAGCAACACCGTCGGCTCACATCCATTAAATAAAAAATAAATAAATACATTTTTTTTTGTGCAAGCCGTGACGGTGCGCAATATATATTTTTTCAAATTCCTACAGCTCATTTTCGCAGCACAGCATCCAACTGCAAATATCTTGTAGAATATTATTTCCAAATCATCGTTATTTTCCTCGAAAACTTTGAAATTTGTACTAGTGTTCCGTTTCCACCTATTCCAAAAATAGACCGGAGCCGCAACGCTAATAGAAAACACAACCGGACCGCTTGCAAGCTATACCAAGGATACTTACCACTGCGATATATTAATTTTTTTGTTTTTTTAACAAAATTAAATTAATTCCATACGATTTTTGTCGCGTCGCTCCACCATACATTGACATTGTTGACATTCCGCTATTAGGAATTTCGAAATTTTGGGGCCGCACCTGTATCTTCCGGAAGTTATCGATTTCGTCGTCCTTTTTCTTTTCGAATCCAATCCGGTGATCCGCAACAGCGTGACCACATTCCAGGACAGACTTTTCCGGGCGGGTCTAATTTTTACAAAAACAGATAGGTTTGCCCAGTTGATCTGATTTCTGGAATGCCAGGAGACATAACGAAGCTAACAGTTCCGTCTGCAAATAAAACGCGATCGCTATCCGCATCTTCTCGCGCGCACACCTCAAGCCCACTAGCCCCAAAATCAATAACGAAGGCAAAGAGCGAAACTTCATTAGCCACCCAAGAAGGCGACAAGAAGTTGTCTATTCCTACGAGCAATCAGAAACAATTGTCTCTGAGTCCGCTCACGCCTAAAGTTAGGTCACAAATCCAGACCAAGTCCATAAAGTCGCTACCAACTCGTTCTCAGGCAAAAATGAGCAACGAAATTGCAATTGCAGCCCTCGCGCGGTTCATCACGGTGTCCGACCGTATGAGCCATTTCAGAGCGACGATTGAAACTCCAGGGCCGTCACCTCCGTCTGTCCACACCTGCAAAATCCGTCAGGAGCAAGTCCGCTCGCTATGGGACAAAGCCGAAAAAGAATTCGAAGCGTGTTTAGACACGATCTCCAGTATTACGACTGAAGGGGCGGAGGAGATTTTGGCAACTCTGCACCGCAAATACGAATACTGCTATTCGGTGTACGAAGAGCTGGCGGTTCAGCTCAGCGAGCTAATTGACCGAGCCAGTTCACAGCAACCGATGTCGAGCACCGACAATCAGTCCGCGTACATTCCGTCCGGGTGTCGGTTGCCTCCATGTGATACAGAGGTATTCGAGGGAGACTATCTCAAATGACCAACGTTCAGAGACCTTTTCACTGCCGTCTACGTCAACAACACACGGTTGACGCCGGTCGAGAAGTTATTCCATCTCAACGCGAAGACGAGCGGTGAGGCAAAGGCAATTGTTGCCAAGTCCCCGCTCACTAATGATGGTTTCGCTTCCGCTTGGGAGGCGCTTCGAGACCGTTTCGAAAACAAACGGCTTTTAGTGAACAGCCAGCTCAAGCTCCTATTTAACTTGAGTTCCGTTAATTCCGAAACTGGCCACTCCATAAAAGAGCTTCAAAGCACCATCCAAGAGTGCCTGACAGCATTAGCCCATTCCAAAATATCAACGGAAAATTGGGATTGCTTGCTGGTATACCTGTGCGCCAGTAAGTTGCCCAGGTTGACCCTGTCCCTGTGGGAACAATCCCTTACATCAAAGTCCGATATTCCTACATGGGATGAGATGAACGCGTTCCTTAGCGATAGGTATAGAACCTTAGAAGCCATTGAGGATATGAAGCAGAGTCTTGGTGGTCCGTCAACTTCCAAAAATCCCCAGGTTACGAAAAAGCTTCACTCCTTTGAAGCCAAGGTGAGTGTCAAACCAAAGAGGTGTGATTTGTGCTCTAAAGAGAGTCACCCAGTGCGGTTGTGCCCTCGCTTCATTCAGATGGCAATCGAGGCGCGGGAAAATTACATAAAAAAGAAGCAGTTATGTTTGAATTGCTTCGCGAGAGGCCATCAGCTCCGGGATTGTTCCAGTACGCACAGCTGTTTCGTGTGCCGAGGGAGACATCACACGCTTTTGCATCGAGGCACCCCTTTTTCCAACAATCCAAGTCCCTCTGGGAATGCGAGACCTAGAGCCTATCCTCCGGCGGGAGGCTCAGACATTCCAGATGAACATTCAAATGTACAAGTCTGTTTTGCCTCAGGCTCAAAGGCAGTTCTTTTGGGCACGGCAATGATTGATATCTGCCTCGGTACCCACTTCCGAGCACGCGCTCTGATTGACTCGGGATCGGAGGCGACGTTTATTACGGAGCGTCTTTTCAAGTTGGTCAATCTGCCGTTCCGCCCCATTCAAGCTCAAGTGTCTGGTTTAAATCAGACAGTTTCTGCCCAGTCAACACGGCTTTGCCATTTCTCCATTCGGTCTTCTACTAAGCCGCGCCTGCAGTTAGACACCGCAGCGTATGTTCTGCCAGAATTAGTAGGCAGATTACCCTCACATTCGATTCCGCAAGATGTCCTGAGAGATTTGCCAAACCTTCAATGGGCAGATCCCACATTTCTCCAGAGTTCCCAAATAGACGTTCTTATCGGAGCTGATATCCTTCCATCCGTGCTGCTGAGCGGCACAAAGACCAACATCTGCGGATCTCTTTTTGGGCAAGAGACCATCTTCGGGTGGGTGCTCACTGGTCCAGTCTCCATGTCCACAAGCAACCGAGTCTCAGCCTTTACGACTCAAGTTACGAAGCCAACTGAGGCGTCCTTAGACAAACTTCTTACGAAGTTTTTGGAGGTGGAAAATCTACCATCAAAAATGGTAAAAGAGTCCGATTCCGTCTGTGAAAGTAATTTTCTAAGAACCACAACGAGAGACGCGAGCGGGAAGTACATAGTGATCCAAGAATATTTGGATTTAGGCCATATGAGAGAGGTTTCGCCCACTCACAATTCTCCAAACTACTACCTCCCACATCATGCGGTAATAAAACCCGAAAGCACCACCACGAAACTGCGGGTGGTATTCAACGCTTCCAGCCCTTCAGCAAATGGGACTAGCTTGAACGACGTGCTTCATGCCGGTCCAGTCCTCCAATCTGACTTAACGATCCAGATTTTAAAGTGGCGCTATTTCAAGTATGTCTTTAGTGCGGACATCACTAAAATGTATAGGCAGATCTGGGTCAATCCAAAGCACACGCCCTTTCAAAGGATTCTATTCCGAAACAAGGAAGGTGACATTCGAGATTACGAGCTGAAAACCGTAACATTCGGTGTCAATTGCGCGCCCTATCTCGCCATCCGAGTGCTGCAACAGCTGGCTGATGACGTAGATCAGCAGTTTCCGAAAGCCAGTCACATAATCCGCAACTTCATGTATGTTGATGACGTTTTAGCAGGATCAAATTCTCAACAAGAAGCTCAACTTACCATCCAGGAGTTAGTAACCGCTTTGAATTCTGCCGGTTTTCCGCTTAGAAAGTGGACTTCCAACCACAAGGGTGTTTTAAAGGACATTCCACCAGAGCATTTTCTCCATGCTGAGTTCCTGAATATTGATGCCGAAAGCACAGCCAAAACTCTCGGCGTTCGCTGGAGAGCAACCGCCGATGAGTTCTACTTCGTGCCCCCAGAAATATCCGTCAAATCCTCCTATACAAAAAGAGAAGTTCTCTCCCAGATCGCAAAGCTATTCGATCCCGCTAGATGGCTTGCCCCGTTCATCGTCCGGACCAAAATTTTTATGCAGGAGATCTGGCTGCAAGAGTTAGGCTGGGATGACAACCTTCCCGCCGAAATGAGCCATAGATGGCAAATGTTCCTGCAAAGTTATTCCGATCTCGATCAAATCCGACTAATCTGCTTACGGCAAAGACTCGGGTGGCCCCTGTGAAAACCGTATCCCTCCCTCGACTCGAGCTATGGGGTGCCCTATTGCTGGAAGATATGGCATCCACCATTCTTCCAAATATGTTGTCAGACAGCTCTGAGATTTTCTGCTGGACAGATTCCACCATTGTCCTGGCATGGTTAAAAAAACCAGCCTGCTCCTGGACCACATTCGTAGCCAACCGCCTAACCAAAATAGCTCAAGCTACAAAGATTGAGAATTGGTCACATGTGCGATCAGAACACAATTCTGCCGACCTAGCTAGTCGCGGCGTGTCCCTGCAAGAGTTGGGCGATAGCACCCTCTGGTGGCATGGGCCCCAATGGCTACAACTGCCCAAACTTCAATGGCCGGAAACTTCGGATCCACACCCAGTCATTGAGTTAGAGCAGCGCGCGGTGAAGGTTCACTTCGTAAAGATCCCCGCTGATGATTTCCTTGAACGTTTCTCCAGACTAGACAAGGCATTACGAGTCCTAGCTTACGTCCAAAGGTTCCTAAATTGCTGTCGGAAGGCTCCGGTAAGTCCCGATAGGCAGCTCAGTAATCGGGAAATCCGGGAAGCTGAGAAAACCTACATAATACTTGCCCAGCGTGAAGAGTACGCGCTCAAGCTTCGATTGTTGCGAAGTAAAAGTTCCATACCCGCATCAAGCCAAATTGCGAATTTATATCCATTTATAGACCAACATGGCCTCTTAAGAGCATGTGGTCGCTTAACTGCCTCCAAGGTCCTGCAGTATGACGAGCGCCATCCTGTTATACTCTGCTTGTCCAATTCATGCACCAGATTACACTTCATGGCGGCAACCAATTGATAGTGCGCTTGGTGCGATCCAAATATTGGATTCCTAAAGTCAAGAATCTGGTAAAGGGAGTGGTAAATTCATGCAAGGTGTGCACCATTTATAAAAAAAGACTGCAAACCCAATTGATGGGCGATTTTCCGACTGATCGAGCCTCTTTTTCCAGGCCATTTACTTACACCGGCGTCGATTATGCCGGCCCCTTTGAAGTTAAAAACTACACAGGGAGAGCATGTCTCATCACTAAGGGATATGTTTGTGTGTTTGTGTGTTTTTCTACGAAGGCCATCCATTTGGAACCCACTTCCGACCTTACAACTGAGAAGTTGCTAGCAGCGTTTGCACGTTTTGTAGCTAGACGAGGTTGTCCTCAGCGGGTCCATTCCGACAACGGCAAAACCTTTGTTGGCGCCTCAAGTCTTCTTTCCCGTGACTTTACGCAAGCGCTAAAGGAGTCGGTGACTGATGCGTATAGCCATCAGGGACTTGTGTGGCGTTTCATACCCCCAGGAGCTCCTCATATGGGAGGCCTGTGGGAGGCAGGAGTAAAGAGTTTTAAAACTCTGTTTTACAAATCCACGTCCGCTCGCAAGTATACCTTCGAAGAGCTTTCCACGCTTCTTGCCAAGATTGAAGCCTGCCTTAATTCCAGACCGCTTTCTCCAATGTCAGAGGACCCGACAGACTTGCTGGCACTGACGCCAGGCCATTCTGTTTTCCGTTGCTTTCCACGGCGGAGCCTGAAATCAAAGGCGAAGCCAAGTCGATTATAAATCGATGGCAATATCTCAAGGCCCAGCATCAACAATTTAGTTCACGATGGAAAGAAGAGTATCTAAAGGAACTCCACAAGCGCAACAAGTGGCTAAGGCTATCCAGAAATCTGCAAGTCGACTTTATGGTAGTCGTTAAGGACGATAACTTGCCATCAAATAACTGGCGGCTCGGCAGAATCGTAGCTGCTATCCCAGGAGCTGATACTAGAGTACGCGTCGTAGATATTCTTACTTCTCGTGGAACTATCCGACGTCCGGTCCACAAAGTAGTTCTCCTTCCTATGGAGGCTAAGGCAACCTCCAAATCTCCACAATAATGCCTTCTGTTCCCGCTGTCCACCCCGTAAATATCACTAAAGCGACTCCTTTTCTGATTTGTTTGTTGTTTTGCTTTCTCTTTCAAGTAAAGGTTCAGAATGGCTCCTCGTCCTCGCCCACGCACTTCCCAGACCCTTGTCAGCAGATGTTCTCGAGGTATAAAATCCTACCGCTGCCGAGTCTTCCAGGGTATAAGTTAACACGGTCACCCGGCAACAGAGAAGTTGCCAAACTGATCACGCGTAGCCGGCATGAGAATAATGCAAAGCCAGCGACACCTGCGGATATTGCACAACGACGGTAGCAGAAGCCCAAGCTTCGGTCAGCGCTATCAACGGGCAATGCACTGCGACGCAACAGACGGCTACCCAACACCACACACGGGGCGCCGGGTCAGCACTTTCAGGGCATAGGGCTAGCTTTCATTATAAGAATTTATGTACTTAGTATTTAGTTGAATTTTGGAAATAAATCGTTACGGTCATCACCTCCCGAAACCTAAGTCTTCTCATTCGCGCAGTACCGCGCGTCTTAAGTAAAAACCTGAATAAGGAAATAATTAATTGGCGCCCAACGCGTTCGTAAGACCCTCGATCCGTTAAAATAAAAAATAAAATAAAAAACGCGTTCGTAAGACCCTCGATCCGTTAAAATAAAAAATAAAAAACGCGTTCGTAAGACCCTCGAACAGTTAAAAATAAAGACATTTTAAAAACCAATTCGCCAACTCCGTCGAACCGGCAGCAGCAATTAAAAGAAGGAAGATAACACGAGCATCAGCAGCAATTTAATTTTTCTACAATTAAATAAAAACCATGTAAGTGGAGTGTTCATTGATATTTTTCCCCGAACTTTTTTAAAATCAGAATATTTTTCAAAAAGTAATTTTGACAATTATAAAATAACGAAATAAATAAAAAAATTTCAAGAGTCTAAAAAATAAAAAAGGCACAAGCTCGGGAAATAATTTTTCAAAATTTTTATTTTTTCGACAAAGAAATTAAATACAGTGTGAACAAAATTCTTTGTTCTTTGTGTTAAAACATATGAGTGATAGTGAGATAGAAGAATTGTTAAAAGAATTCCGAAAGCTAAAAAGCGCGGATAATTTTCAAGTAGACCAAAACAACTTAAATATGGCAAAGACCAACGATTAATTAAAGGCCATTATAGAGGGCGCGGTTGCGAGCGCACTCGCCGCGCAGGAAAAAAATTTCGGACAAAAATTACAGGACGTTCAGAAGCGCCTAGGTGGTGTTAATATCGGTACACCAGAAGTTGAAACATACAGAGATGCAGATATCAGAATAGGTATTACATGTAATGAGACCTTAGATATTATGAAGTCCCTGCCGGACTTCGAGGGTAAAATGGACGTACGTCTCTGGAGAAAAGCGGCGCACACCGCATATAAAGTGTACGAAAAATACGATGGTAGTTCCAAACATTACCAAGCTTTAGGGATACTAAGAAAGAAAATAAAAAATTCAGCCGATATGGTTCTTTCGTCGTTCGACACACCTCTGAACTTTAGGGCCATAATAAACCGACTAGACTTCACATACGCGGATAAGCGGCCGGTATATTTAATAGAACAGGAGATGTCAACGCTCCGCCAAGGAAACATGACACTCTTACAGTACTATGACGAAGTAGAGAAAAAACTGACTCTGCTTATAAATAAGACAATTATGACCTACGACAACACCGTAGCTGCTCCACTGAACGAAAAATACAGAGCGGATGCGCTACGCGTTTTTATTTCTGGAACAAGAAAATCGCTAAGCGATGTTCTTTTTTCAGCAAGACCATCTGATCTTCCTTCCGCACTAGCGCTAGCACAGGAAGTAGAGGCTAACCATGAGCGATATATGTTCGCAAGTAATTTTGCCCGTAGCACGGAGGAAAAACTCCAAAGGTCCGAACAGACACAACTGGACAGAGAAAGAAACCCGGTAACAGAATCTAGATTCCACCCGGAGGGTAAAAACCCCCATTTTAATAAAAGGCCAAGACAGCCACTTAGACAAGATCCGGTACAGCCAATGGACGTCGATAGCTCATCTCGCTTTAGACAGCCAACTCAAAATCAACAAAGTGGTCCGTTTCAAAGACAGCCCCAAAACAGTCAATGGCAGACAAGTCCACAAAATTTCCAAGCGAACGCTTACAATAACCAGGGACTGGCAAGTAAAAGACCTAATAATAGTACCGCTAGGTACACAGGACCGAAACATCAAAGAATAAACCATTTAGCGTTAGACAACGATTTATCGAACGAAAACAATGACGAATACCCTACAGTAGCAGAGGAAGAAGTAGAAGATGTAGACGATGACCTTGTAGAATATGACGAAATAAATTTTTTAGGCATAACTCCCTGCTCCCATTCATAGAAAGGGATATCGCAGGGAGGAAAATCAAACTTTTGATAGACACAGGGGCTTCCAAAAATTATATCAAGCCTATGAAAGAATTAAAAAACATTATTTACGTAAATAAACCTTTTTCTGTAAACTCAATCCATGGTCACAACACCATAAATAAAAAATGTATGATGCACCTTTTTAACACAACTACAACATTTTTCTTACTACCGAACTTAACGACCTTTGACGGAATAATCGGACTAGACTTACTAAAAAAAACTGATGTCGTACTCGACCTAAAAGACAAGAAATTAATAACTAATAGCAGTGCAGAAGAAATTAAATTTTTAAAATGTGCAAATGTTAATTTTACAAAGGTTGAGGATATTGAGGTACCCCAGGAAATTTCAGAAAAATTCCAGTACATGTTGGCAAATCGCACAGGCGTATTCGCAGAGCCGAACGAGGCGCTGCCTTACAATACTTATATCATTGGTACTATCCGGACAGAGAACGAAGACCCAATATATTCAAAATTGTACCCATACCCGATGGGTGTGTCCGACTTTGTAAATAAAGAAACAAAAGCCATGTTACGAGACGGCATAATCCGACCATCTCGGTCTCCGTATAACAACCCTGTTTGGGTTGTAGATAAAAAGGGACCGATGAGCAGGGAAACACAAAAAAACGCCTAGTAATAGACTTCCGAAAACTTAACTTAAAGACAATAGACGACAAATACCCTATCCCGAATGTTGTTTTTATCCTGGCAAATTTAGGGAGGGCGAAACACTTTACCACATTGGATTTGAAGTCTGGTTTCCACCAGATACTTCTCGCCGAAAACGACAGAGAGAAAACAGCCTTCTCAGTAGGAAATGGGAAATATGAATTTTGCAGACTGCCCTTTGGATTGAAGAACGCGCCCAGCATTTTTCCAACCACACTATTTAATGTCAGATCATTCCTTGGATTAGCAAGTTACCATAGGTGTTTTATTAAGGACTTTGCATCTATTGCAAAACCTATAAGTGACATCCTAAAAGGCGAGAATGGCAAAGTAAGCGCAGGTCAATCTAAAAAAATACCCGTTAACTTTGATGAACATCAGCGCCAGGCATTTGAGAAGCTTAAGAGTGTTCTCGCGTCAGAAAACGTAATGTTATTATATCCAAATTATAAAAAAACCTTTGACTTAACGACGGACGCTTCGTCTTTCGGTTTGGGAGCAGTCTTATCACAGGACGGAAAACCCATAACCATGATATCACGAACTTTAAAAGACAGGGAACTAAATTTTGCAACAAACGAAAAAGAGTTGTTGGCAATTGTGTGGGCCTTAAAGAACCTCAGAAATTACCTATACGGCGAAAAAAATTTAAACATTTTTACTGACCACCAACCACTAACTTTCGCCGTCTCAGATCGCAATCCAAACGCAAAATTAAGCGCTGGAAAGCTTTCATTGACGAGCACAATGCACAAATTTTTTACAAGCCAGAAAAGAGAACTACGTTGCTGACGCGCTGTCCCGACAGCACATTCACTCGCTAGAAGAAGATGCGCAGTCAGATATTGCCACAATACATAGCGAATTATCACTAACCTACACCATCGAAAAAACGGACAAGCCGGTCAACTGCTTTCGGAACCAAATAATAATAGAAGAAAGCGGAATTGCTTCAGTTAGAACGGTCATTATGTTTGGTGAAAAGACTCGACATCTCTTACATTTCTCGGATAGAGAAACACTTATGCAGAAAATATGTGATGTGGTCAAGAAGGACGTAGTCAATGCAATTTTTTGCGAACTACCAGTACTGGCATTTATCCAACATAAATTAATAGAAACATTTCCGACAACCACTTTTCGTTACACAAACCGCATGGTGACCGACATCTTAGACAAAAACGATCAAAAAGAAATTACTGTGTCAGAACATAACAGGGCTCATAGAGCTGGACAGGAAAACGTGAAGCAGATCATGCAGGACTATTTTTTTCCCAAAATGACTCATATGGCAAATGAGGTCGTCGCAAATTGTAAAATTTGCCCGAAGGCAAAATATGATCGACACCCTCAGAAACAGATTCTCGGGGAAACACCTATTCCCTCATACACGGGCGAAATATTACATATTGACATATTTTCGACCGACAAAAAATACTTTCTTACTTGTGTAGATAAATTTTCAAAATTTTCAATTGTCCAACCAATTGCTTCCAGAACCAGACGTACAAACCGCGATCTTACAACTTATAAATTTCTATCGACGACCAAAAACAATTTATTGCGATAATGAGCCTTCTATAAAATCCGAAACAATTAAGTCCCTTTTAAGTAACCGGTTTAACGTACAAATCGTTAATGCACCGCCTCTTCATAGTACATCGAACGGACAAGTTCAAAGATTCCACAGTACACTGACAGAAATTGCACGATGCTTAAAAATTGAAAGAAATATTGAAGACACTGTTGAACTTATACTTCTCGCGGCTATAGAATACAATAGAACGATTCACTCAGTAACAAATAAAAGACCCATTGACATAATACACTCATCGACCATTGAGCTCAAGACAGAAATTAGGGATAAAGTCTTAAATGCCCAGAACATTCAACTACAAAGATTGAACAAAACAAGACAAGACAGAAATTTTCAGGTAGCAGACAAGGTTCTTGTGAAATCAAATAAGAGGTTGGGAAACAAACTTTCAGATTTGTTCTCCGAGGAAACCGTCGAAGCAGACTTAGGGACCACAGTCTTAATAAAAGGGAGGGTGGCCCATAAGGACAATTTGAGGTAATTACAATAAATCTTATTTTTCTTTTTATTTTTATCTTCGACACACTAGGATTTGGATGATTCTACTCCTCGCCGTACCAATAGCAGCTAAAATGACCGACTACACGACCTCAATTACATACCAATCATAGACGGGCATGTGACTATTTGGAGAGACTTCCAATACCTCAAACACTCAACCAACTTAACCATGTACTCGGAAATAGTTAAAGAAACAGAAGAAATGAGAAACCATTTCCCCCAGTCACATATGAGGCAGATATTAGACTCAGATTTACGACACATTAAGACTCTCATAGATACCGTAAATGTTCATCATAGACACGCTAGAAGCATAAATTTATTAGGCACCGCATTAAAAATCGTAGCCGGTAGTCCAGATTTTGATGACTTTGAGAACATTAAATTTAGGCAGAAAGAACTCATAGAATCAGAAAGTAGACAAATAAACATTAACACAAAGACCCAGGAACAAATAAACATCCTAACGAACACGGTAAACATTTTAGTAAAAAATGCAAAAGCAAAACAGATAAATACAGAAAATTTATATGAGAACTTGCTATCAAGAAATAGAATTATTATTTCCGAACTCGAGGCCTTAATGTTGTCGGTTACTCTTGCAAAAATTGGAATAATCAATCCCGCGATTTTAGACTCAAATGACTTACAAAATTTAATCAATAAACATTCCACAAATGTTACTATAACCGATCTAATGGAAGTAGCTCAAATTAAAGTTTTATTAAATAATAACTGTTTACACTTTATATTAAAATATCCTAAGCCCTACATAGCTTGTAAGAAAATAATCTTGCACCCCGTTGAACACAACGGCACTATTCTTAATTTTGCTGAAGGCGATAGTATAGCTGACTGCGGTAACAAAATCATGCCGATTGGAAACTGCAGCGCTGCCCTTACGACAACATTCTGCAGAGAACTGCCCTATGCAACATGCGCAAAACAACTCCACTCAGGAGGCAACGCACACTGTTCGACTCGCACCAGCCACCTCGAGCCACTAACAATCATCGATGACGGCGTTATTATTCTCAATGACGGAACAGCTACGGTCAATGGACAACTGGTAACTGGAACGTTCCTCGTTACATTCGACGAGGAGGTAAAAGTAAACAACACCTTATACCGAAACTTGAAGAGCTACGTAAAAAAATTCCCAGCACCCGCTGCATCAACGGTCCTTAACATTACAGACCATCAGGAAATACTGAGTTTACCATACTTACAGAAATTAAACATAGAAAACCTACGATACATTGGCGAAATGAAAAAGAGACTGGAAAACCGGCCTATAATATCTGGAGTGGCCGCGATCGCTTTCTTCGCCATCTGCTTTATCATTTTCAAGCTCTACCAAAGACGCCAGCGAGTTCGTCGCCAGCATGACCTTCAAGTTATTATTGACGGTTTCAAGAAGTCCGAGGACGTCCTTCATCTAAGCTGGGGAGGAGTTAACACGGTCACCCGGCAACAGAGAAGTTGCCAAACTGATCACGCGTAGCCGGCATGAGAATAATGCAAAGCCAGCGACACCTGCGGATATTGCACAACGACGGTAGCAGAAGCCCAAGCTTCGGTCAGCGCTATCAACGGGCAATGCACTGCGACGCAACCGACGGCTACCCAACACCACACACGGGGCGCCGGGTCAGCACTTTCAGGGCATAGGGCTAGCTTTTATTATAAGAATTTATGTACTTAGTATTTAGTTGAATTTTGGAAATAAATCGTGACGGTCATCACCTCCCGAAACCTAAGTCTTCTCATTCGCCCAGTACCGCGCGTCTTAAGTAAAAACCTGAATAAGGAAATAATTAATTTATACATCCGCTACGGAAATGCAACCGATTCCTGAGGCTCAGTTCAGAGAAGCGTCTCCGAGCAGTACTGGTGAACAAGTACTGCCACAATTGTTTGGCTCATCAGCACTCCGGAGGGAAATGTCTCAGTGGCGACGTTTGCAAAAAATGTGGACAGGAGCATCACACCTTGCTCCACATGCACGAGATGCCCGCGATAACTCGCCGATCGCCTTTCCAGCAACGTCGACAGTCGCCTTCCCCGCAACGCCACCAGTCGCCGGCCCCGCAACGTCGCCAGTCTCCGTCCCCGATTCGTCAGCAGTCACCACAGCAGCAGGCATCGGCATCGCAGTATCGATCGTCTGCCCCACCGTCTTTTGTGGCCCCATCCGTGACCTCGCTCCTGCAGCACAGGAGTATACATATTCTGCCGAAGGCCATTGTGGTCATCGACACAGGGGCCAACAGCTATGAGACGGGCGCCCTCATCGACCCGTGTACCCCCGTGAGCAGTATCGATAGCTCGCTGGCAGAAGCTTTTCGGCTGCAGACCACTCAAGTTGGAGACGAACGAGTGTCCTCAACGACCATCCGGTCGAGGTCGGGCGATTTTAACATGGATATGGTCCTGAAGATCGACAACAGCCTGCGAATCCGAACACCGATTCGTGCGCTGAGCGATGAGGTTCGGGCTAAATTCGATACCATCCGACTAGCCGATGACCAGTTCCATCGTCCAGCCACCATCTCCCTGGTGTTGGGATCCGACGTGTACCCGAAAGTGATCCAACCCTGGTTTCTAAACCTTCAAGATGGGCTGCCCGTCGCTCAGAGCACGGCGTTTGGATGAATCGTGTCGGGAGCCTGCCATCAGTCCTGATGTCCTGCTTCAAGGAACTCTTCCGCAGGGGGGGAGAATGTTCGCGCCAAGCGGCGCTTCCAGTTCCGGGTGAACCGGAACCCTGGAGTCCTAACAGTCGAGAGAACAGTTTTTTCCAGATCCTCGCATCTCGTTCTCTCGCACTGTTAAGTGTCTCCACTCCGCTCTCCAAGCGGCCTCTTGAAACCTCCACCCCGTAGCATTAAGTTAGTTCTAATCTACCAGTGTACGAAGAAAGAGTGAAGTTCAACAAAAAAGTGAAATAAATTCTACGTAAAGTGAAGATAAAATAATTTTTCCTGGACTATATTTTATAAACATTTGGAGAGCCGCCCTACGTCATTTCAGTAACAAATCAAGTATATTATACATGTATAAATGTTTGTTTTTTGTTTTATTATAATTTCATATTTTATTTCATTTTAATTGCTCCATGTTGTGAGTACGGTATGCGCCTAGGAAAGAGTGGAGCAACACCTAATGCTGCCATACGGATGGAGCACTAATTAATTAAAAGTATAAACTGCATTTTTTGAATTGGCGCCTTCCTGTTTAAAAGTTACCCGCCATTATTTTGTTAAATTTTCGTAGTGAATGTTCCAATTTCCACTGTCAAGAAGAAGAACTTAGAGTTGCACCAAAAAAAACATCGCCTAACTATCGCATAAAAAAGTCGTCAAATTTCGATGGGGAACAAACTGGGAATTTTCGGAACGGCAAAACCTTATGGACCATCCGTTCAACGGATGGTGGATGGAGCTCTGTGGGTAGAGGGCATTAGTCTATTAGGCTGGAGTTTTTAATTACATGGAAATTTTCCATTGGTTTGTTGACCATTAGGTTTCGATTTCTCTGAGGGTGTCTTAAAGTAATGTGTACGTGTGTATGTATGTGTGGATGTGTAGACACTTATGCCCTCTTCCCATAGAGTCCATCCGTCTGAAACGGTTGGGATTTTTGACAAATGTGAAACTCCGATTCCCACAGAGCACATCCACCATCCAGCTGATCTGAACAGCTGTGGCTCATTATTTTAGCCCGTTGCATTTTGCACAACATTTAAAATGAGCACAACAGCGTTATAAATGATACTTGGTAACAGACTGCAAGTGATCTACGCGAACAATCAAAACGAACTAATACGTCTGCAGATTTTTGCCAGCCTGCAGACAAAATATGAACAGCTATTGCCCAATATTGTCTAAATGGTAACAAATCAAGTTCATTATATATAAATGTTTGTTTTTTGTTTTATTATAATTTCATATTTTATTTCATTTTAAATGTTCTGCTTAATGTTGTGAGTAAGGTATGCGCCTAGGAAAGAGTGGAGCAACACCTAATGCTGCCACACGGATGGAGCAGTAATTAATTAATTATTACAAGTATAAACAGCATTTTTTGAATTGGCGCCTTCCTGTTCAAAAGTTACCCGCCATTATTTTTTTTAATTTTCGTAGTGAATGTTCCAATTTCCACTGTCAAGAAGAATAACTCAGAGTTGCACCAAAAAAACATCGCCTAATTATCGCATAAAAAAGTACGTCAAATTTGGATGGGGAACTAACTGGACCTTATGGACCATCCGTTCAACGGATGGTGGATGGAGCTCTGTGGGAAGAGGGCATTACATAATATATTATATATAATAATATATTATTTTATATATTATATATAATATGAGAATATTCAGAAATCATGTTCGGTTTAATTTTATTTTGTATTTTTAGTTTCATATTTTTATTTTTAATATTTTTTTCTTTAAATATAAATTTATATCACTAAATCATATTCATTAAGACACCGGAAACTATGTATTTATTTGTATTTTAAATTCCTTTTCCTTAAATATATGCATAATTAGTTTAGAAGTTAAATGTTATTGATCTAGCATTTTTTGGCTATTTTCAAAGAATTTTTAGCAATTTCTAGCAACTTTATTTTCAAAATCTAGCAATTTTTGCTTTGGTGTTCCTGGCAGCACTGGTGTGGTGTGATTTTTTCTAATGTTAATGGTTGCTTCCTTAAGCCTAGTATCCAGATCGACAAACGATTACGCTAGCGTAAAAACTTTAATCTTTCCAGTGTGCCCAAAATTTTAAGAGTTCATCAGATTTTACGGTCGTACTGTCAATCAGCTGGGTTTGTTGACAAGCAGTTAAAATTCAAATATCGTATTTGCGGGAAAGAGTCTTTAAAAGATATTATCAAATACCATGGCAAGACAAGTCTGACGCTGTACAAAGAAATTAAAAAATAATACAATTTAAATTTAACAGTTGTTTTTTTTAATTTACTGATAATTATTTGCTAATTTAAAGTTCATAGCTGCACTTTTATTGTGTTTTTTCGTACATTCTGGACCTAAAAAACATTTTGCTCTGACAAGAGGCACCCTAGATAGTATTAATGTTATTTTGTCCTCACATGTAAACACCTGCAATCGACTTTTGTGAGTTTTTTGAGTTTTTCCCTCCATTTCTTATAATGTTTAGTGAGAAGCGCACGCCAAAATATTAAATTTTTGTTATGGAACTGCATTTGGTCCTGGGACGGCGCCGGCTAGCTCCCGAATCCCCAGGGCGGAGTATCCCCAATATCCCTACAGTATCCACAACATAAACATCGATATACGCGCGTCTCACTTCACAAAAACTATCGCTCATCACTAACAATAGAGCTGGAAAATCATCGATGTTTACGTACATCGATGTTTCGTGTTTTCGAAAAACATCGATGTATCGATACATCGAACTTTTTTGGGTGTATTTAAAAAAAATTTTATTCTTTATAACATATTTTTTTTTACAAATTTTACAAACCAAAATTGTAAACAATGCAAACAATTATAATTGACTTAAAGGAAAGTAATGTGGGAAATCGTTTTGGTGGCTATCGATTGCATGTTGTACAAAGTAAATTATAATTGACTGGAAAAATGTGGTGTTTTGGTGGCTATCGATGACTTAGCCAAGCACGCCCACCCAACCAAGGCTGCCCCGGAGGATTCTGCGGAGGCATCACCCATAATCTGCTGGTCGAAGTCACTCCTCGCGACTAGGACAGCTCCATCTTCCCCATAGCGACAACTCACTCGCGCATTTCAGTCTTCATGTACATTTTAATTATCACCGTAAGTACTAAAGTTAACATAACTTGCTCTCCTAGTAATTAATTCATCTTTTCTTAGCCTTTACGACCAAACTTGGCCACCGTCTACAAATTTACGCGGTCAAAGCGGAAGATTACCTTCCTTTGGCAAAGGCTACAGGCGCTGCGGAAATAATGTTCCACCAGACATGTATTGGTGGGCACACACTAGGTATGTGTCAGGTCACCTAATCCTGAGGAGCTCCTAGGGAAAAGAAGGGACAGGCCAAACGGTAAGTATTACGCGCTGTAAACAATCCCGCCGAAAACTAATAATCGCGACCCTTTTTTACAGGTAACAATGAGGACAAGAATTGAGGTTGTCGGGTTTAAGTCCGGATAAATTTACAGGTCAACAGGTAAGTACATAAATTTAGTAATGTGCACAGTTAAATTAACATTAATAATTTCAGCCACTTCTGGGCTAGGCGCCGGCCTAAATATGCCCCGACTGCAGCGTACTCTGCCGGAGGCCAGCAGCAATAAGGGCCTGGAACACCCCGAGAAACGGTGGCGAAGGCGAGCCTGATGGCGGTGCCTCTCAACGCCGCGCGAAATGGGCAGCCAGTTACTCCAAGGCGACTTAACAGCCAGGAACGGACTCACCGGCGTATTTTAGACAGCGTTGGCGGCGTCCGAGGATGGCGAGTTATTGTGGTCCAAAATGTATCGCTTGGTTGAACGAAGGTGCGTATGGATATGGATGCCAATCTCCGAATTAAATATTCCAATTTAATTAGTCCAATTTAATCTTCCAATTTAAACTTCCAATTTAAATTTTCAGATCTAATTAGTCCAATTAAGTCTTCCAATTTAATCTCCCGGGGCCCTTTGTATTGGGACCCCGGTTGCCCTACGAATAATTATTTATAAATAAAATAAACTATTAAACCTAACACAAATTTTTCTAACACTCACTTTTTTTTTATATTTCGGCACAAACACTACTTCGACATTTTTATGTTCTGTCTGCTGGGACAATATGGCTGCGACTATATAAAAATTTGCCTATCATGCCTATATCTCGTCATATTCCCTTCGCCTCTCTCGAAATTGGGTCATTGGACATATCAAGGCCATCCTAGCCATACCCAGAGCGAACCGGGCTAGTTTAAATAGCTAGATAGCCAAGACATCAGCAGAAGGGGGCGCCACTCCAGTAGGAGTTGCCACCCTCCTACTTTATCAATAGCCCTACCAAAAACGAATACATCCTTCTTAATTCCTCCAGCCGATTCCAACTTGAAATGCAACATTTTTTAATCTTTTCGCTAGGGTTCACCCAAAGTTCATTTCCGCAGACTGGCAACGCTATGGAATTTTCTGGTATTTTTTTCGTCGATCTGTGGACCGACGTGAAAAAAAGACCCGTAGAAACGGACGGACAGAAGGACAGACAGACGAACGGAAGGACGGACGAACAGACGGACATGGCTAGATCGACTTTCCTGGTAATGATGATCAAGAATATATAAACTTTGCAAACTTTTGACTGAAACAATAATATCATCTGCAAGGGTATCAAAATTATAGATTCTGTGGCATCAAAGCCCACCTACAAATTCACTGCCTTACTAACCCCTACAACCCATCTAAAACTTATACAAATAAACAAGACATCTCAAACACTGGTCAAATTCTTCATTAAACAAGAAAGGAAAGCTAACTTCGGACGGAGCAGAAGTTGATATACCCTTGCAGAATATTCTGTAAATTATATTCTTCAAAATTATTCATATGATGTATTCTTAATACTCATAAAAAGTCCCAACTTCCTAACTTTAAAAACACCAAAGTTATGGCATTTCCAATCGTTCAGTTATATGGCAGCTATAGAATATAGTCGGCCGATCCTTATGAAATTTGATATGTCGGCCAAAACTAAAACCCATAGAAAATCCCAACTTCCTTACTTAACAAACACCAAAGTTATGGCATTTCCGATCAATCAGTTATATGGCGGCTCTAGGATATAGTCGGCCGATCCTTATGAAAATCCAAACTTCCTAACTTTACAATCACCAAAGTTATGGCATTTCCGCCCGATCCGGCTCGTTCCGATTTATATACTACCTGCAATAGAAAGACAACTTTTGGGAAAGTTTCAAGCAGATAGCTTTAAAACTGAGGGACTAGTTTGCGTAGAAACGGACGGACAGACGGGCGGACGGACGGACAGACAGACGGACGGACGGACAGACGGACGGACAGACGGACATGGCTAGATCGACTCTCCTGGTGATCCTGATCAAGAATATATATACTTTATAGGGTCGGAAATGTCTCCTTCACTGCGTTGCAAATTTTAACTGAAATTATAATACACTCTGCAAGGGTATAAAAATCATTGTGGTATTAGTGGAAACGAACACAGACCAAGCTGCTAAAGCCTAGTATCCAGATTGACGAAAACCGTACGCCAGTCATGAGAGAGAGCGAGAGGCAAAAAGCTGGTGTTCACTTTTCGTCGGGCCTTTTTTTCACAGATCGACGAAAAAATACCAGAAAATTCCAAAGCGTTGCCAGTCTGCGGAAATGAACTTTGGGTGAACCCTAGCGAAAAGATTAAAAAATTTAATCTATTGGCGTGCGCTTCTCACTGAACATTATAAGAAATGGAGGGAAAAACTCAAAAAAATCACAAAAGTCGACTGCAGGTGTTTACATGTGAGGACAAAATAACATTAATACTATCTGGGGTGCCTCTTGTCTGAGCAAAATGTTTTTTAGGTCCAAAATGTACGAAAAAAACACAATAAAAGTGCAGCTATGAACTTTAAATTAGCAAATAATTATCAGTAAATTAAAAAAAAACAAGAGAGAACGCTATAGTCGGTCGACTATCAGATACCCGTTACTCAGGTAAAGGGAGTGCGAGGGAGATGGAGATAGAAACTTTGATCACGCATAACTTTTTAACGAATGGTCCGATTTGAAAAATTTCTTCTACATTTCGATAGGTATTGATAAACACAATAAAACTGCATTTTTACTTTTCCGAAATATTTAAATTTTTAAAATCGTATATAAGCGATTGTGGGCGTTAAAGGGGGCGTGGCACCTTTTTGAAACAAACTTGCGCTGCGTAGGAACTCCTAGAATCTGCATGCAAAATGCCAATCTTCTAGCTTTTATAGTTTCCGAGATCTCAGCGTTCATACGGACGGACAGACAGACGGACAGACAGACAGACGGACAGACGGACAGACGGACATGGCTATATCGACTCGGCTAGTGACCCTGATCAAGAATATATATACTTTATAGGGTCGGAAACGCTTCCTTCTAGCTGTTACATACTTTTGCACGAATACAATATACCCTTTTACTCTACGAGTAACGGGTATAACAACTGTTAAATTTAAATTGTATTGTTTTTTAATTTCTTTGTACAGCGGCAGACTTGTCTTGCCAAGGTATTTGATAATATCTTTTAAAGACTCTTTCCCGCAAATACGATATTTGAATTTTAACTGCTTGTCAACAAACCTGATGAACTGTCAAAATTTTGGTCACACTGGAAAGATTAAAGTTTTACGCTAGCGTAATCGTTTGTCGATCTGGATACTAGGCTTATCTTCTTGAAACTTTCCCAAATGTTGTCTTTCTATTGCAGGTTGTATATAAGTCGGAACGATCTGGATCGGGTGACTATATCATATAGTTCCCATAGGGGCAATCGGAAAAAAATTTAAATAATATGGAATTGCGGTTTTAATTAAATTAAAATCGGACAACAATATCATATAGCTGCCATAGAAACGATGGCAAAATGCAGCGCAAAATCGACATAGCTTCATTGGTTTTATTAATATATCGATATCTATGCATCGAAATGTAGTCGTTTTGTAATAACTGCAAGGGTATATAAACTTTGGCTTGCCGAATTTTGCTTCCTTTCTAGTTTTTAATATTTTTACTGGGTTAAGATAGTTGTCCCACCAGGGGACTTGTTTAAATGTTTTTGGGTGGTATTTCGGGATAGATAGATGTGCGCTGTGCCGTATTATAGAGCAGAGACTAGCTGCTTCTTCGTTTATTTGTAAAGTAGTCTGTTATCAAAAAACTTTTATCTATATTAAATTTTGGTTTAATTACGGGGGAGTAAATTGGTTCGGTTTCAAAAAGATCAATCGAGATTGGGAAGTAGTCGTTTCCTGAAAGGTGACTGTAGTTTTATTTGCGGAGAGGCGATAGAGGGATCGATGTGGGTGATTGTGTGGCTTGTAGTAAAGTGGGTGGGGGAGCCATTATTAATAAAGACTGGTTTATAAATTTAAACAGTAGGTTTCCTCGTGGGTTATTGCTTTGTGAACCCCTGCTTTTATGACGACTGTTAAAGTCGCCTGTTATTAAGAGTGGGGTGTCAATTAAGTTCTAAGTGTCCTGTAATCCGTGTAAAGTGAATTTTTTGTTTGGTGGTATGTAGATAGAAATTGTGGTAAATTTAATTTTAGAATTCACAGTTACGGCTATTGAATCAAAGCTAATGTTACTAATTTGGGTTTGTTGTTGTTGCAATGAATTGTAAAGCTAAAGGGCTACTCCGCAATAGGGGTTGTTAGAATTGTGTGTGTGGTGAAGTTAATTGGGATGGGAGTATTGTTCGTAGAGTGAATATGAATGATGAATGATAAATGGATATAATTTTTGGTTATTATTTTTTTATAAGAATTTGCAGGTATTTATAATTATTGTGGTATCGATTAATGTTAAGTTGTAATATTTTTAGCATAAGGAAATTTAACTTAAAGCTAGATTAATTAATTAGTTATTCATAATATGAGGTCTAATTCCTAGTCGTTAGTCATTAGTTCGGATATCTTCTTGTTTTTTTCGTTTTCGTCTTTTGATTGATTTTTCTTAAGATTTTAAGGGGATTCCTAGTTTATTTGATTTAGCTGTGTATATTTTTAGTTTTGTTGTCACAGATTTCGGCGCGTGTGGTTTATTTAGATGTCAATGCAGTGGACATGGACACATGGGATCTTCCGAAGAGTCTTCGTAGGTGATGATTTGCCTTGAATTATGGATCGTTGTTGCCGAGCATGTATTTGAAGCTTTAGTTATGTGTGTTGTTGTTTCTGTAGTAGGTGGTGTGATGGCAGTGCATCTTTCAGAGAAAGGGAATTGGTAGGTCGATGTGATCGACTTTCTGAAGTGTTTTTGAAGGTCAGTTGTTTTAGTTTGATGAAGGCAGGACAAATCTGAGTCAGTTGTAACACCTCAACGAGGGACGTACTTGGACTTTCTGGACGACTTCATAACCTATCCATCATTTTTCAGGTAAGGTGATTGTTGCGAATGTCAGTAAGCCAGTTTCTGAGGTTTTATTGTTTTTTTTTCTAGGATTTTTCGGACTTCTATTCCGTAGGTCATTGAAGTAAACGACACCTTAGAAGCAGTAAGAGTTTTGTGTTCTTCGGCGCTAACTGAAAGTCGTGAAATTTTTTAATTTAAGGGGATAAATCAAATCGGTAAAGATCTTCTGCACGTTTCAACTTAATCTATGAATAAAAAAAGGCGATTAAAAAAAAAAAAGGTCCGCCAATTTGTTAATTTTTGTGCGAAATTAATAATCCTAGTTCATACCAAAGCCAAACATGTACTCTTCCTAATCCCGTTGAAATTTTTGGTTTCACATGTTCCAGTGAGCGGAAATCACATGCGACGCCGAAAAGTTTGTTTAACGACAAAAAACACAAAAAAAAAAGAAAAAATGATCTACAATTTTTCTTTTTTAAGACTTCAAATAAATAGATGCAAAGTTACAAGCCTAAAAAATAGTATATGTTCATTTACCAGCCTTATGAAAATAAACTGTCACTTGGGGATTAAATCGGTCACACGTCTTTGAAGCTCGGAGTGAAACTCTATTTTGAAGTTATTTTTCCATAACATTATTAATTAATTAGTAACATAATAAAATCGAAATCACGAGACAAATAAAATGTATTCGTTGTTTTCAGTTGTTTGGTTTTAAAATTATTTTCAAGTTTGTTTTGTATTTTTATTTTTTCTAACATATAGTCAAATATCCAAGTATAACTATTTGTATACCCTTAATTGTAACCTACATGTATAAGCTTAGCCTAAGAATAAATATAAGAAAGAAAGACATTACAATAAAAGCTCGGATCAAGTAGTCGCGTACAGACCGCACAAGTAACAGCTCGCTTTAAATAAATCATCTCTTTGAAACGATTTAAATGAGATTTAATAATTGGAACTTAATCTTTGCTAGCAATTAGACTTGTAACAACGATTCGATCGAAACCGGCAATTAAAATTGGCTAAGAACGCCTTTTTACCCAAATCGATACCCTCGAGAAAGTCAACTGACGGTGTCGCGTATAATGGGCCAAGCCGCGATCTAACTGGCGACGAGGATCCAAAAACCACCGATTTTGGAATTACATTTTTCAAATTACCACGTGTATTTAAGTGCACACGATATTGCGTAATGGTCTGAGACAAGCGGCTTGAAAACATTACACCAAGCTCCACATACGTCATCCTTATCAGCAAAAGATAAAGCTCTGTTTTTGCGCTCAACTTATTCACCGATTTTCGCTACGACGAGCCCTAGCAATTACCATCGTTGTCGACGTCATCACTTACGGTATCATCTATTTCGCATTATTTTGGACTTCGGAGAAGACGACGCTGGTCAAAAAAAAAAACTATTCTGAAAGGAAAAGTTTCCGCCTAGGAATACTGAATAATCTATCATTGTGTATTACTTTCTTTTCTCGATCCAGAAGTAATTGTTAATCTTAAGTAAGTTCTAGTTTTATTTTACATTTAAGTTAAGAAAAAAAAACTAGGCCTAAAAATGAATTCCGAAATAACTGTTTATTTAAATTGTACAAAAAAATCCAAGATTTTGATGGCTCAGATAAAAGCCAGCTTCCCGACTTTATAAATCAAATCAACTTATTAATGCCATCTTTTCAAGTGTTCGACGAGCAATCGAGACAAGTCCTCTTTAACTTTATAAAAAATAAATGTTGTGGACTAGTAAGACCCGTTTTGCATAGGTACGGAAACGTTACGTCCTGGGAAAGACGAAAAGAAATACTAATAAAACATTTTGGGGAAAAGGAAAGTAGTGACGAATTGATGGACGCATTAAAACTATGTAGAATAGAATCCACAATAGAGCATTATTACGACAAAATAAATGAAATTGCCAATAGACTGCACAATTGAATATTAACACATTCTGACGGGACGTATACCACTGAAGAAGTAAACAGAAGTATTTAGGGACAATCTTCCTGACCCAACGAAAACAATGATTTTTGCCAGAAACCCTCCATCATTGGACGACGAATAAAAAATTATTGAAGATGCCCGTCATCAAAGTTATACCTTGTATGGACCAATTCGAAAACAATTTAGCAACAAACCTCCTTTTAGAAAATTTTTGAGTAACGATAGTAACAATCGAAATGAAAGCACTCCAAATGGATACCATAATCAACCACAAGTAGAGGAAAATCCTGGCAGTTCCAATAGGCAAAATACAAATAGGTATGAAAATAGGGCCAGTTATAATAACAATTACGCCGCTAATCCATCTAGTAATTCTAGAATGTCCTATAACACTATCCAGCCTCAACAGGTAGCTAGCCGTAACACTCAAAATAATAATTCGGTAGGTCAAATGGACGTAGGTCATATTAATGCAAATTTTCAACTAGGGGACCAGCAAGACTACCCTATATAAAACTTCGATCAACTCAAAGAGACCTCCTATTCATTGTCGACACTGGAGCGGAATTCAGTATCATTAATGAAAACATATGCCACCCAAAATGGAAAACAAACATCGAAGTTCAAGTAAAAGCAATGGGAAACATTATTCAGATACATAAACTATGTAGATTTCCTTCATTTAAAGAATTTGAAACAAATAATTATTCGTGTGAGTTCTTGGAATACAACTTCCACGATATATTCGATGGCATAATAGAAGGAAACATATTAAATGATTCAGAACAGACAATTACTTTGAATAATATTAAACTAAACTTCTACACAAGGCACCCAAATACGTTAAATAGTCCGAAACTTAACACTAGCCATAGCGTGTCGTTAGAATATATAAATCCTATTTCTCAGAAACTACTCACTCCAGTTTTAAAACGGTTTGAAGGTATATTTTATAAAGAAGGAGATAATTTAACCTTTACGAGTGAAGTTAAACACAAAATTCATAGAAAAAATGATATTCCTATCTATTCGAAAACCTATAGGTATCCCTACGCCCATAATGACGAAGTAAACAAACAAATATCCGATATGCTTAAACAAGGAATAATAAGACATTCGAATAGTCCGTACAACAGTCCCTTATGGGTTGTCCAAAAGAAATTGGATAAATCAAATCAACCGAAATGGCGACTCGTTGTCGACTACAGAAAATTAAACTCGCAAACAATTGAAGATCGCTATCCTATTCCTAATATAGATGAGATATTTCAAAAGCTGGATGGATGTAAAATATTTTCTTCCTTAGACTTAGCAAAGGGTTTCTATCAAATTGAAATGAGCGAGAGCGATATCCAAAAGACGGCATTTTCAACTGCTAGCGGGCACTACGAATTCTTGCGTATGCCATTCGGTCTTCGAAATGCTCCCGCAACTTTCAACAGCTTATGAACCACTTACTCAGAAACTATATAGACCATTTTTGTATTGTATACATGGACGATATTCTTATATTTTCGAAAACAATCGAAGAACAAATTGAGCACCTTACCAAAATATTAAATTGCTTGGAGAATGCAAACTTAAAGCTTCCAATTGACAAATGTGAGTTTGCCAAAAGGGAAATAGAGTTTTTAGGGCACGTTCTAAATTCAGACGGTCTGAAACCCAGTAAAAAAAAAGTTGAGGCAATCGATAGGATTAAATTGCCAACAACGCAAAAACAAATAAAAAGTTTTCTGGCCATGACTAGCTACTTAAGGCGATACATAAAAGATTACTCTAAAATTGCAAAACATTTAATAAAATACCTGAAAAAAAATTCTAAAATTAATTCAAATGATTTAGAATTTATAGAATCTTTCGAAAAGCTAAAAGTCTTAATTAAAAGCGAAGCAATTGTAGCCTACCCTGACTTTTAAAAAACAGTTTACACTTATTACAGACGCTAGCAACCATGCCTTGGGAGCGGTGCTAATGCAGGATACCAAAGTAATATGTTATGCTAGCCGTACTTTAAAAACCCACGAACTGAACTATAGCACGATTGAAAAGGAACTTTTAGCTATTTTCTGGGGCGTCAAACATTTTCATTATTATTTATATGGGAGAAAGTTTTTAATAAAAACCGACCACCGCCCACTAGTATGGCTAAACAACTTAAAAGAACCCAATTTAAAGCTACAGAGATGAAAAATTCAACTAAATGAATATGATTTCGATATAGCCTTCATTAAAGGAAAAGAAAATGCTCTAGCAGACGGACTAAGTAGGATATCCACGCGAGCCACCAAAATCTTGTATAAACGAAAAATAAGACACATTATAGAAACAATAGGAAATAAGACCACCATTTTAGAATTAATGCAGGAAATCTTACCAGATAACGGCCTAGTAGCCATTTATTGCGAAGACGTTAATTTGTACGTGAAATTCCAGGAATGTTACAGACAATACTTCGCATGCAACGAAAACTTAAAACTAATAAGATCGTTTATTTTGCTAAAAGATGTAACAGATAAAGAACAAATTTAAAAAATAATAAATGAAGAAAATGTATTACTATCCGAATCTTTAGAAAAAAATTCAGAAATATGTTAATAATTGTAATATTTGTAACTTGGCCAAATATGATCGAAACCCCTTAAAATATAAGCTAAACATAACCGATATCCCTTCGCAACACAACGAGATAATCCATCTAGATATTTGGTTCCCCATGCGAAACATTATGTACCTTACTACAATAGACAAATTCACAAAATACGCTACTGCTTGTTATATCAAAGATAGATCTTGGGTTTCGTTGCTAAATGCTATACAAGAGAGAATCCAGTACTTAGGCAAGCCCAAGCTTATTATAACGGATAATGAATTTAATATAAATTGCATAAAACAGTTTCTTATAGATAATAATATAGAAATCCATTTCACGACACCGTATAAAAAAACAGGTCACTCAGATGTTGAGAGACTACACTTGACATTGAATGAGCACATCCGACTTTTTAATGCAGACGAGAAAAACAATGATACGATTCAAATCAAAGTATTTAAAGCAATGGTATGCTATAATAATACTATTCACTCTATTACAAAAATGAAACCAATCGATTTCCTAAACAACATCCTAAGAACAACAACAAAACATCGCAAAAAAAATCAAACATAATAAGGAACTCTTAAATTTAAAAAATAATAATATTAATAGGGAAAATTTTGAAAATGATTATGTTAAAAATTATAAAATTGGTAGGTCAAACCCTAAGTATAAGCTAGTTCAAAACTATCATCAAGATGGAAACTACCTAATATCAAATGAAGACGCAAACGCAAAAATATACAAAGACCAAGTCAAAAGAAAATACACATTCCAAAATTAAAATAAGTTTATAAGAGTTATACATGTAATTACAATTTATAAATTTCTACAATTAAGATTGCAGAAACTTGTCGTGGGGGAGTCACATAGCCAAGTATAACTATTTACTATAACTATAACTATTATACTATAACTATAGTATACCCTTAATTGTAACCTACATGTATAAGCTTAGCCTAAGAAAAAAGATAAGAAAGAAAGACATTACAATAAAAGCTCGGATCAAGTAGTCGTGTACAGACCGCACAAGCAACAGCTCGCTTTAAATAAAACATCTCTTTGAAACGATTTAAATGAGATTTCATAATTGGAACTTAATCTTTGCGGGACCTAACTAGCAATTAGACTTGTAACAACAACTCGATCGAAACCGGCAATTAAAACTGGCTAAGAACGCCTTTTTACCCAAATCGATACCCTCGAGAAAGTCAACTGACGGTGTCGCGTATAATGGGCCAAGCCGCGATCTAACTATATAGCAAAAGTTCAAAACAACATTTTTAATATTTATGATCTTTTTAAAAAAATTAAGCCGCAGCTATATAAAAATAGGTGTTTTGTAATGGGACTCGTCAAAAATTTGTAGTTACTTAAAGAGCTTAAAAATGTGTTATTTCATTCTTTTTTTTTAATTAGCATTATCTAACTTAACAAGAAAGGAAAGCTAACTTTGGGCGGAGCCGAAGTTGATATACCCTTGCAGAATACTCTGTAAATTATATTCTCCAAAATTATTCATATAATGCATTCTTAATACTCATAAAAAATCTTTAAAAACAGCAAAGTTATGGCATTTTCAATCGTTCAGTTATATGGCAGCTATAGGATATAGTCGGCCGATCCTTATGAAATTTGGTAGGTTTGATTGATTGGCCAAAAATAAAACCATAGAAAATCCCAAGTTTCTAACTTAACAAACACCAAAGTTATGGCATTTCCGATTAATCAGTTATATGGCGGCTATAGGATATAGTCGTCCGGTCCTTATGAAATTTGGTAGGTCGGATTGTTTGGCCGAATATAAAACCCATAGAACATCCCAACTTTCTAACTTTACAAACAGCAAAGTTATGGCATTTCCGATCATTTATAACAGTGATTATGGCAACTTGGTGTATAGTTCGATTTTCTATTTTATTGCCATATAACTGAACGATTAATGCTATAACTTTGTGTTCTTAAAGTTAGGATGTTGGGATTTTTTATGAGTATTAAGAATGCATCATATAAATAATTTTGGAGAATATAATTTACAGAGTATTTATAACTTTCGCCCGTTCTTGCCTTCTTGTTTTAAGAAATTTTTTTGAAAGTAATATGCGTTGAATACGAAGTTTGTCTAATAAAGACACATTTATGATTTTCTCTAACTCTTACCGAGTTAAATCTAAAACAAAACAAGAGAGAACGCTATAGTCGGGTGCCCCGACTATCAGATACCGTTACTAGGTAAGGAGTCGAGGAGATGGATAGAAACTTTGATCCATAACTTTTTAACGAATGGTCCATTTGAAATTTTTCTACTTTCGATAGGTATTGATAAACACAATAAAACTGCATTTTTACTTTTCCGAAATATTTAAATTTTTAAAATCGTATATAAGCGATTGTGGGCGTTAAAGGGGGCGTGGCACCTTTTTGAAACAAACTTGCGCTGCGTAGGAACTCCTAGAATCTGCATGCAAAATGCCAATCTTTTAGCTTTTATAGTTTCCGAGATCTCAGCGTTCATAGGGACGGACAGACGGACATGGCTATATCGACTCGGCTAGTGACCCTGATCAAGAATATATATACTTTATAGGGTCGGAAACGCTTCCTTCTAGCTGTTACATACTTTTGCACGAATACAATATACCCTTTTACTCTACGAGTAACGGGTATAAAAATACTAAACGAATAGTGGGCCCATCAACTTAACCGCTATGGTAGGCGGGCGGCAACACGTCAGAGTTATCAGTAGTGTCGTCGACACCCAAGCATTTATAATATGACACTTTTCACGCCATGACTGCCAGAAATGCAGGGATGTATGAATTTTTAATATTTTTGTTGTTTTCGTTACCAAATTACAACAAACAAAATTTTGGGACCCCTCAAGTTTTGATTAAAGAAAAGAAAGCTTTCTGAGTCTCATATAGCAGCCAATGATTTCAAAAGCTTTCAGTATTTTTAAAGTTATTTTTGTGTTGTTATAAGTAATAGAATTATTAGTTCTAAACTCTTTAATCTATGAAAATTTAGTAACATAAATCCATTTATATCCTAATAGCTAATCTAGGGCTTGATAAATTTTCTTTTAACAATGGTTTGAGTTTAAAGATAGACTAAATATTTTTATGACCAAATATTTGCCAAATGCTAGAAATCATGCGCGAAAAGTTATAGCAGCCTCAACGGATGGAAAAATCGATAAGTACTAACAGAGCACTTAATGCACTTCCGTGTTGATTATTATGGACGACGAACATTATGGAAACGTTTATAATGCGCTATTAAAAACATTCCGAATTTAACAGAACATAGGATAGCTACGACGCACAAAGGTAAGTTTAATGAGAATTAATATTCATTAATGGAATAAATGCAGTACAATTATATATACTTATATATATTGAAAAGAGAATATTTACGTACACTAAAACATGAATCAAAGTTCATTATTTATTGGCTAAATAAGAAATCTATTTTTTAGCTTTGCCATACATGGGATTTGTGGACTTAAAAACCTGTTGAAATAAATGTCAATACATAAAAGTTACTAACATGATTAAGTAGACTATTAGCAATACAATCGACAAAAATTGGGGTGTGGTTAATCAAAAAAGGTGACCTACATGGTCCGACATTTTTTCAAATTTTCCTGGTCTAAAATAACTTTAAGTGTTTAATATTGTTATGACAAAAATTGAATGAATTTTTAAGCAGAGGTTTGAAAAATCAAATAATCAAAGAAGAAAATGTACTGAATCTGTGCTGTGCTGTGCTGAAAGCGCGAAATATCCTTCAAAATAAAAAATTCTTAAAAACGAATATATACTGATTATTTATTTTTATTGAATTATTCCAGAATTTCCGACTTACAGTTTATCAAGTAATTGTTTGTCGTAGAAATTTCATTTTTTAATCTAAAAGTTTTAAACAAAAACAAGATTTTTTCAATTTTTTTGTAACATTGTTATAGTAGGCATTAGCTTAGCATTAGTATTATTCACAAAACAAGAAAGGAAAGCTAATTTCGGGCGGAGCCGAAGTTGATATACCCTTGCAGAATACTCTGTAAATTATATTCTCCAAAATTATTCATATGATATATAGGATATAGTTGGCTGATCCTTATGAAGTTTGGTAGGCGGGATTGATTGGATAAAAATAAAACCCATAGAAAATCCCAACTTCCTAACTTTACAAACACCAAAGTTATGGCTTTTCCGATCGTTCAGTTATATGACAGCTATATCATATAGTAGCCCGATCCGGCCCCTCCCGACTTATATACTACCTGCAATAGAAATACAACTTTTAGGAAAGTTTCAAGCAGATAGCCTTAAAACTGAGGGACTAGTTTGCGTAGAAACGGACGGACGGACGGACAGACGGACGGGCAGACGGACATGGCTAGATCGACTCTCCTGGTGATGCTGATCAAGAATATATATATATCGGGGGCTCGTTTGGTGACGGATTCATTTTTATTTAATTTCCTAAGCACAGCAAGTTCTGCTCGTGTCTATGCCGCAAATCGAACTGACCTCCGAGAACGCAGAGCTCAATTTTACCAATTCCTTCTTTGCTCCTGCCTCTGTTCTCACTCAGTTCGCGACATACGATCAGACCTCACTCAGTAGCAGACACTCAATTTCCGCTACTATGCTTCTTTCCCTTTAACTGCGCATTTACAATCCAAAGTTCCAAAATATGTCCCGCCTATGCGTCGCCTACTTTTAATGACGTTCTAGGAAATGCACTTAAGCGAACACACACTGACCTACAGAGAACATGTACCAGCTCTCCGACACGGCCTTCCTGACAAATCACACGTCCTCGTGTGCTATCATTAAATCACTCCATGTTCACACGTCAGTTGTTATTCATTTTTATTCTTTAAAACATTTCATTAACATTTCTTCAATTAAACATAATCTCATTAATTCATTTAGTTATTCTTTAATAACATTATTCTCTTTTTGTAAAATAAAACATTAGTGCATTTCCTTTGGCACATTTTAACAATTGTGTAATTCCTTTAACACATCTTACTATATAACATTAGTGTAGTTCCTTTAACACTTTTTAACATTTGTGTAGTTCCTTTAACACATTACAATAACATTAGTGTAGTTTCTTGATAACATTCTTTACATTACTTTTATTTCTTAACCATATTTAACAATTCATACTAACTTATGAACTTTATCAACTTGTGCATTTTCATTCACACCAAATTACCGACCCCCGCCATAGCAAGTCCTTCTGCTATGGTGCGGTCACCACTGACCCCCGCCATAACATGTCCATCTGTTATTGTGCGGTCATTAAATCCCCTCTTGGGATTCCAAAGCACCTACAGTGCCATCCATATCTTCATTTCCCACTTGGGAATCAGACTCAGCTCCTTTTGAGTCGTCGAATTCTTCATCAACTTCTTCACATATTTGTCTATTCGGCAATGCTCTCAAAAATTCATGCGCATACTTATATGTTCTCTTACTCATCTAGTAACTCAATGATTTCAAACGGACCTTTATGTTTTGGGTCAAGTTTTGTCTGGTGTCGCTCTTCCTTTCTCAACAATACATGGTCTCCAACGTTAAATTTAATTATTTTTGCTTTGTTCTTATCAAATCTACGTTTGTCGTAACGAGCATTAACTTCCATATTCTCCTTAGCTTGTTTTCTTACGGATTCTCTATTAATTAAATTATCCTCTTCTTCACCTATTGGCAATAGGCCGAAAGGTCTAGCTTCCCTACCGATAAGCATTTCTTATGGGCTGACCTTGGTGACTCGATTAGCTGTGGAATTCATTGCCAACTGTACTTCGGCCAATGCATCTTGCCACGATCTCTGACTTGTTTCGACAGCGGTCAACATACTTTTAAGTGTGCTCATAATACGTTCAACCTGGCCATTTGCCCTACTCGCGCCCGTTGCAATTAAGTGAAGCTCAATTTTTTTGGGAAGAACAAAAATCACGAAATCCTGAGCTGGCAAAGTTACGGCCCTGATCCGCTATAATTCGAGTAGCCACACCAAACAAACACACGACGGCTTTAAGGGCTTTAATAGAACTTTCTGTGTCAATATTTAAGATATGATGAAAATAAACAAATTTTGTGAACGCATCCACCAAAACAATTACATACTCCTTTAGGTCGTTCTTTCCACTCAACTTTGCAGTAATATCAATGTGCACTGTGTGCCACGGAATTTCGACCTTCTTAATCGGATGTAATTCCACCTGAATTTTCCCAACCGGTGGCTTGGCTAGTTTACAGGTAATGCAGTTTTCGACAAACCTTCGAACGTACTTCGACATATTTTCAAACCAATAAAACCCATATACCTTATCCAAGGTTTTTTCCCAACCTAAATGCATAATAGATTCGTGGACGTGATTAATCACTGCCCATCTAAATGCCCTAGGTATTACAGGTAAACACTTGTTTTTGCCGTTCCTTTGTATTTTTCGATATAAAACGCCTTTTCTCAATTCATAAGTTTTATCTAAATTTTCCGGCAATTCGTTATTTTTAAGCTTAGCTAATAAATCAGCTATTTCAGGGTCCCGCTGTTGCTCAGAAACTATCCAATTGTCAGTTACCTCAGTCAATTCAATTCGCTTTTCAACAATTTTCTCTATGCTCTTGCATTCTTTAATCATCGGATTCCTTGATAAAAAATCTACGTGTGCCATTCTTTCTCCTTTCGTGTACTGAATGTCAAAATCAAACGACTGTAGAAAAGCCCACCATCGATGCACCCTTGGTGAAAAATACGATTTTGTTCGACTAGCTTTTACCGAATTGCAATCAGTAAATACAACAAATTTACGCCCCTGTAAATAATGACCAAAATGTTTAATGGCATTGACGACTGCCAAAGTCTCAAGCTCCTATGTGTGGTATTTCGATTCAGCAGGTGACGTGAATTTACTAAAATATTCAACAACATGAGGCTTTTTGTCGATTCTATGAAGCAAAATGGCACCATAGCCAATTGCGCTGGCATCTGTATGAAGTTCAATCGAATGTTGAGGGTCGAATATGGTTAGCACAGGCTCCTGGGTTAAAACGGATATTATTTTCGAGCGAATTCTTTCATGCTCTAACAGCCAAACGAAATCTGAATTTTTCTTTGAAGTGAGCGAATACAGTGTTTTTAAAGTCTCAGAAAATTTTGGCACAAACTGCCGAAAGTAAGATGCTAGCCCTATAAATTGTCTTAATTGCGTAACCGTTTTTGGGGGTGGCAATTCTGTCAGCGCTTGAATTTTGCGTGGATTAGGGCGAATCTGTCCTTTGCTCACTTCAAACCATAGATATTCTATCCTAGTTTTAAGAAAGGAACACTTAGTTACATTGAATGAAAACCCAGCCTTGCTCAAAGTTTCTAGTACAATCTCCAATCGATCTAAGGCTTCATCCTTAGTTTCGGCCACAATCAAAACATCATCGATGTAAACGATGGCGTAAGTGTAAGCAAGACTTCCCAATGCTGCAATAATAGCGCGCTGAAACACGGACGGAGCGTTTTTTAAACCAAACGGCATAGTCAAAAATTCATATTGACCCTCGGGGGTGACAAAAGCGGTGCGCTCAATTGAATCTGTTTGTACCGGTATTTGGTAGAAGCCGCTGGCCATATCGAGACATGAGAAATAACTTGCCCCACGTAGCCTAGCAATCTGATCAGAAATCAAAGGCAAAGGATACTTGTCTGAGACTGTGTTCTCATTCAAAGCACGGTAATCTACACAAAGACGATCACTGCCATTTTTTTTTTAACGAGCATCATAGGACTAGCGAAAGGTGAACAACTGGGACGAATAATATTAGATTTAAGGAGCTCATCGATTTTAGAACGTACATGCACTTTCTCATCTTCGCTAAGTCTATATGGCCGGCGCTGCACTGTCTTTTGTAGATCTATTAACCTAATTTCCAAGTGCCCTGTTGTTACCCGAGTCTTTGGTATTCCCTCTATAAACCAATCAGAATAACGTTCCAGAATATTCCAGTCGCCATCGGAATCTACAAGGTTTTTATAATTGGCAAAATTTACGACATTCACTCTTTTAGTTTTGTAAATACTAAATTTTTCAGCGTCTATTGCTACACTAAAGCCCTGGCTTAATATTTCGAGACCAATCAAAACATCGTAATTTAGGTATTTGTCCATTACAACATGCAATAAAGTTTCTACGCAATACTGTTCAATATTTATATTAGAAAGGATTTGCATTGTACTATAGATAGAGTCGTTACAGATGCCATTTAGTTTCACAATATTGTTTAGTCGCTTTCCTTTAAACTTGTCTGCAACGCTTTCCTTTACCAACGAACATTCAGCTCCTGAGTCGAAGCAAAATGGAATTGACTCACCGGATACATTTATTATTCCCTTGGTCGGGGAAACAATGCAAATGTCCTCACGCTTCTCGAAGGAGATCTCATTTCCGCTGGTCCGGATTTTAGGACATGAACTAGCGTAATGCCCCAGTTCGACGCACTTAAAACATCGTATATTGGAGCGATCCTTCACTCCAGTATGCCTGCTCCCGCACAGAATTAAATTTCGGCAAAGCAACATGTACAGGCCTTGCATCTGCTACCGGCCTTGGATTCTGCATGGATTTGATAATGTCCATTAGATTCCGGTTCTGTGCTTCAAGAGCTGCGAGGATCTGGTTTGAATCTTGAACTCTAGGCTCAGCCGATCCCACTTCTGATATCGGGGGCTCGTTTGGTGACGGATTCATTTTTATTTAATTTCCTAAGCACAGCAAGTTCTGCTCGTGTCTATGCCGCAAATCGAACTGACCTCCGAGAACGCAGAGCTCAATTTTACCAATTCCTTCTTTGCTCCTGCCTCTGTTCTCACTCAGTTCGCGACATACGATCAGACCTCACTCAGTAGCAGACACTCAATTTCCGCTACTATGCTTCTTTCCCTTTAACTGCGCATTTACAATCCAAAGTTCCAAAATATGTCCCGCCTATGCGTCGCCTACTTTTAATGACGTTCTAGGAAATGCACTTAAGCGAACACACACTGACCTACAGAGAACATGTACCAGCTCTCCGACATATACTTTATAGGGTCGGAAATGTCTGAAATTATGGTACCTTCTGCAAGGGCATAAAAATACCGTATTTCAAAATAAATCATAACAAAAAACGTAAAAAATAAAAAATAAAACCAAAATTCGCTGTCAATTAATTGTTTGCAAAACGCAAGCACAAGGTTAATAACTATTGATAACTTAAAAACTAATTAAGTTTTTGGATTTCTATTTAGTGTGGTGTCTCTTAGCATCCAGTACAGCTAAATTTGTTTGTCATTATATCATTACAAATTCGGATCTCTACAACGCCTTTGGATAAAATACAAACCCATACCATTAAAAAAAGCTTGCCAAACTTAACTGTTGGTATTTTATTCTTCTGTTGCAAGGCTGTGTTTGGTTTTCTAGTAAAACATTATATTAGTTTTGTCATAAAAAATTATGTTCTTCCAGTACTTAGCCGGCTTGCTAGCGTGGGCAATAGAAAATTTAAGACGTCTTTCTATGTTGATAGCAGAAAGCATGGGATTCTTTCTGACTACATGTGATAAATACTTGGGTGTGAATATTGAAAAAAAGTTTACCCAGCCTCAAAAAATATCATTAAAAATGAATTACAATTTACAATTATTTAACCCCTAATAATAACTTTGTTATAGGCATGACCGCCTTGTAATACATGACATAGGTTAACCTTACTGTTAATTAAATCTAAAAAGCATATACTAGCTTGTAATGCTATTGTATCACAAAAAAATAGTTATTTTAGCGTGTAAGAATCCAACCAATCCAAGTTAACACTGAGAGGAATTCTAAGCCACTTTCCCATTGCCAGCTTTTATTTTAACTTTTAAAACTTTAGCAAATGTTAACGTCCAGGCCCATTCACCACTTTGGAGCTTGGTACTTGCTTTGCTTTGCTGTAAAAATTTCAATGCCTCAAAATCAATTTATGTTAGATTACAGTTTTAAAGACTTAAAATACGTTCATGCTTTCATATTTGTTTGTTGGTTTATGAATTATATGTTGTTCCTTATATGTTGTTCTGTGCTCTTTTATGTTACTTTTTGTCTGCTTTTATAATACGATTTTTAAGAAATCGTAGTTCGCTTTTATTTGTTGAATAAATTAAGAACTTATTACGTGGTCTAGAAAAGCATTGTCTTTTAAAATTCTTATATGTGGTTAGATATATTGATATATATTAAGAGTCTTATGCATCTATATGCTATACTTATTATAATTTTCTTTGGGTGATTTGATGAGTATAAAGATGAACAAGAGAGAACGCTATAGTCGAGTGCCGCGACTATTAGATACCCGTTACTCAGCTAAACAACTTTAGATTTTGCATTAACATAATGTGAATTAGAGTGACCACAGGAAAAAAGGACAAAAAGTTAAAATTATTAATTTGAATTCGGCGATCTCTTAGAGCTGGCAGCTTTACACCACGAACATCAGCACCAGCACTGCTTTAGCGCAGGCAGCCTGCACCAGCATACACACGTACCCCATTGTTTGACTCAGACCTCCAATTTGGCTAACTTGATTTAATTTGCATAGTTCTTGGGATATAGTTCGGTATTGACAAATGAAAACCATCGCAATTTCCTTTAATAGAAATCCTTATCGAGAATTAACGTTGACTCTGTTGAGCACCTTGGCCAGCTGTTCCAAAGTCATCCGTTAGATGGCGCTATTGTATTGCGCCATCTACCCAAATACATTGGTACCACGGGCCATTAAGGGCGGAAATGTAGGCGCTAGCCAGGCTTAAACGTTTAATGGGTTTTTGGGCGTTAGAGTGGGCGTGGCAAACTTTTATTAGGCCAATCTATATTTATTGACGAAACAAATACATATCAATTAAAATTTCATAATAGCATAAAAACTGTGGCCACAGCTTGTGGCTTGTGGGCGTCAGAGGAGGCGTGGCACCATTTTGAAACAAACTTGCGCTGCGTAGGAACTCCTAACATCTACATGCAAAATGCCAGTCTTCAGCTTTTATAGTTTCCGAGATCTCAGCGTTCATGCGGACAGACAGACGGACATGGCTAGATCGACTCGGCTAGTGATCCTGAACAAGAATATAAATACTTTATAGGGTCGGAAACGCTTCCTTCTACCTGTTACATACTTTTGCACGAATACAATATACCCTTTTACTCTACGAGTAACGGGTATAATTATACTGATGCCGTTCATTTTGTATACCGTTTCTATTTTTACGGTGTCCAAATATACTCAATAAAAAATATAATATTTTTATACCCTTGCAGAGGGTGATATAGAATTGGTCAGAAGTTTGTAACCCATTTAAGGTGCCATTTCCGCCCAAACAAATTAAATTTCGATTTTTTTTTTTGTGTACTCAAAAAAGTTTGAATAAAGATAGAAAGAAAATTTACAAATCGTAATTTGTTCTCTCCTCGTGAGAATGCTTATGCATAACATAGTTAGATCTTCAAATAGTAAATAGTTATTTTATAAAGACTCTATCCGGTCTATATGTACACCATACTGGGGACTCCAAACTGGTGAACAGTCTCCAGGATTCGACGGACTAGTGAAATGTATGTGACATAGGGATCATCATCATCGGAAATGCGATAACTTTGGTGTTTTTAAAGTTATGATTTTTATGAGTATTAAGAATGCATCATGTGAATAATTTTGAAGAATATAATTTAAAGAATATTCTGCAAGGGTATATCAACTTCAGCTCCGCCCGAAGTTAGTTTCCTTCCTTGTTTTTTTTTTTAAATTTTATAAATCATTTCTTCCGGTTTTGTTAACTTGCTTTTGATTCTGTCGCAAGCACGCTCAATTCTAGATAAGTAATAGTAATGCGTAGACAGAGTCCAAGCCGACGTGCTAGTGCCGGGCACTATAGCGTGCCCTGCCAACATAGGTCCTTGGAATCCTTTACAGTATTGAACTTTAGTCTAACGTTACAAGATACAGTGAATAAGCTGGCTTAACTTTTGGGAGATCTAAGAGAAGGGAGCTTTCTCTCTAGTTAGGATAAACTATTAAGTCTAACTTAGATATGTCATATGAATAAGATGGATTTGGACGGGATAAAGTTAAAAATGTTGTCTGAAAAATATTGGAAAATAGATAAGCAATGGACTGATCAGCATTTGCCGTGGAGTTTTCAAATGTTTACTTGAAATAGCGCAATGTCAAGAAAGCCGTCAATAAATTCGTGCTGCGCTAAGGGAAGTAAAATATTTAAGTTTTCGTCTAAGAACCAATTTCCACCATATATATTAAAGTGGGGTAGAGTATAGTTAATTTCCTGCAAAATTTGTAATTTTTTAGAAATTGTTATTGGCGATACGTATAATCTCAGTTCGATTTTTGTTTTTCTATTGAAAAGTAAGTAAGATATAGACAATCTTCGACTTTGAAATGGGCAACTTTTCAGGACAGCGTTTTAAAGTTTTGGACACCCAGAAATTGAATATAACAAGAAAGGAAAGCAAACTTCGGGCGGAGACGAAGTTGATATACCCTTGCAGAATATTCTGTAAGCTATGGCATTTCCAATCGTTCAGTTATATGGCAGCTATATGATATGAAATTTGGTAGGTCGAATTGATTGCCCAAAAACACGAGGGCAAACCGATAAGTACTTAGACTCACCTCCCGATGGCGTCTCTATCGCAAGAGAAATTTACATTCATACATTTTCGTAGACGGCTTACTGTCGAAATTTCAGCCGAATCGGGCTCGTAGTTTTGTTTTGACTGCGTGTGGAATCGGACATGTCCGCGGATTTTAGAAAATTGGAGAAAGAGCAATATCGGTCTGTGTTTTGGAAGGGAAATCGCGCAGCGAAATCAAAGAGCCCTTGGATGCTGTCTTCGGTGACTCTTCTCCTTCGATGGCGACCGTCGAAAATGGGTTTAACGAGTTTCAACTTGGTAGCACGTCGGTTTTTGATGAGCCACGCCCAGGTGCCCCGAAAACGGCTACCACGGAGGATAACGTGACAAAAAACCACGATCTCGTATTGGTAGACCTCCGATTGAAGATAAGTGAGATAGCTGAGACAGTAGGCATGTCAAAAGACCGCGTGGGTCATATCCTGCATGAAATTTTGGACATGAGAAAGCTTTTGGCGCCATGGGTACAGCGTTTGCTCACTCCGGACAACAAACGCAACCGTAAAACCACTTCAGAGCAGTGTTTAAGCCCAATCCAAAGGAGTTTCTGCGTCGTTTCGTGACCGTCGACGAAATATGAACAGTCGAAACAGTCTGCTCCGAAGAAGACGAAGACTGTCCCATCGTCCGGAAAGGTGATGGCCACCGTTTTTTGTGATTCACAAGGTGTGATCTACATCGACTACCTGGAGAAGGACAAAACGGTCACAGGGCTGTACTACGCCGAATTTGGCGAAGATAAAAGTGTTCTTCCATCATGACAGCGCACCGGCTCACACTTCCCCCCTCGCCAAGGCCAAATTGGTCGAATCGGGCTATGAACTGCTACCCCATCCACCATATTTTCCAGATTTGACTTCTTTTTGTTTTCAAACTTGAAAAAGTCACTCGCTGGACAGAAATTTCCGTCGAATTAGGGGGTCGTCGCCGCCACAGAGGCCTATTTTGCAGACCTCGAGAAAACGTATTTTTCAGAAGGGTTAAAGAAGTTGGAGCATCGCTGGGTCAAGTGTATCGAGCTAAAAGGAGATTATGTTGAGAAATAAATCGCCACTTTGATATCTTTGAAGCTGAGAGACTAGTTCGCGTAGAAACATACAGACGGACAGACGGACAGACAGACAGACAGACGGACAGACGGACAGACGGACATGCTTATATCAACTCAAGAATAGATATACTTTATAGATATAGATATACTTTATAGATGTAGATATACTTTATGACCAAAATTATAATACCCTCTGCAAGGCTATAAAAAGCGTTAACTTACCTACGTTTAACTACCCATAACTTCGAATGTTTTGCTCGGATCAATCTAAACTTTTAACGCAATATTCCTAAAATGTTGTGCATTCAAAAAAAAAAAAACAATGCCTATCCGCTCGAGGGGGGTATTCCAGGACCACCGAGGTTACGGTGACTTCGGAACACTAAGTCCTCTCGTGACGGAAAATTCGACGGGCTGGACCTTCGGGCGAGGCCGCAGCCGGAATCTGTCGTGTCGGCTAGAAGCAAATTTGATTAGTCAAAGTCGGAATGATCTGCCCTTCCCCTACGATGTGGGATTAGTGATAGTATATATGTATGTATGTGGTGTAAATAATTTACTGCTCCCAATTGCTGGTCATCGGTAACCTAAATCACTCGGGGGGAAAATGGAGTGCGTGGGGGGTAAAAATAATATATGTTAAACAGGCTTGTCGTTTTTTCATATATGTATGTACCGGCTCGAGGATCTTGTCTGGTGCACGGCTGTTCGTCGTCTCCTCGAGGTGCGTAATACCGTGGCTCCTGTGAACGACGACCTCTCATGTAGTCTTGAGGCTCGTCGCGTTCGTCGCTGTCGCTCGCAGTGCTGGAATCGTCCTCTACGTGCTACGTTGCCGAGGGTCGAACGGGTCGTCGCGTCTCGCTCCACATGCCCGCAGGCCGTGACCTACCCGTGCCCTCAGGCTCCTGGTCGTCGGAAGACTCTGCGCCGTCATATGCGTCCTCTTCATCTTGGCCGCCATCGTTGGGCGGTTTTAAACTTCTGACTCGACTCGCAGCGCTGAACGTAGCGTTTCGCGTCTCTTAACATGCCGGGCCAGAAATACCCCTGGGACAGTCGAAAACGGTCCTTCGGACCCCCAGATTTCCAGCCGTGGGCGCCTCGTGGCATTCTTGGAGGACTCGGATTCTACTCGGACTAGGGACGGACAGTTTCCACAGGAAATAGTCCTCGTCATCAGCTCTGTGTCCTAAGTTCCGGTAGAGTTGTCAATTTTCCACCATGTAATCCGAGAACTTCTCGGGGTTTTCTCTTATCTTAACTTGCATACCTTGGATCCATTTTCAGGGTGTCTCTACTTCGGCCATCTGTTACAAGACTTCACATGGTTTAGTTTGCCTCGGCGGTACCGCACGTCGAGTAGCTTTCGGGCTTTCGATGGAGTTCAACCACTTGAGGGCTAGGTGGCCGGTAACCACTTCGAACCGATATCCTTCCAAGTAGCACCGCATTTTCCTAATGGCCCATATAATGGCCAGACACTCTTTTTCTGCCGTCGTGTAATTCCCCTCCGTGGCCGTGAGTCGACGGCTGGCGTACGCGATGACTCTCTCCCGGCCTTCGATATCTTGCGACAAGACTGCTCCTGATCCCACGTCGCTAGCGTCAAATTGCAACACAAACGTCTTGTCGAAGTAGGGACATCCTAACACGGGGGCTGTGTTAAACCTCATTTTCACCTCTTTTAGCGCGTTCTGTTGTTCGTGGCTTCATGCCCACTTCCGACCCTCCTGACCATCACTTTCCCCGGGTCGGTCTGGACTCCTTCAGCACTAATTACGTGGCCTAGGTAAACTAATCTCCGCCTGAAGAACGCGCACTTCTTTGGGTTTACCTTCAGGTTCGCCCTCCACAGCCTACAAAAGACTTCGGCCAGGTTGGCCAAATGTTGTTCCTCCGTGGCACCTATAACGATGATATCGTCCATATAGGCGACGGCGAACGGCTCCATGACCGCGCCAATCACGCCAATATCGGGCTTAGCGTAGCCTTTCCAGGATGTGGTTGATCCTGACGGGGTAGGCGTCGGGCACTGAGTGAGCGTTCAATTGTCTATAATCAACGCACATGCACCTGTCACCCGTCTTCTTTTTGACCAACACTATGGGTGCGCTATGCGGACTCCGTGAAGATTCGATGGCGTCTTCGCGGAGTAGTTCGTCCACTTGGGTGTCGATCACGCTCGGCATTGACGGATTCTTTGAGTAGTACCTTTGTTTCAAGGGTTTATCGTCTCGCATTATACTCCGATGCTCCGCCACGTTTGATACACCTTGAAGCTCCTTGAAAGGCGCTAACTCACGGGTAATGAATTCCCGCTGGTCGGGTCTTAGGTTATCCTCTTCCGTCATTGATTCTCCACCCTCTGCTTCGTCGATTTCGTCTGGCCGAAAGTCCTCCAAAGCCCTTCCCGGCTCGTCGCACCTCCTGGTATCGTCCCCTCCGTGATAGTTATTTCGCTCTCCTGTTGACGTATGATCCGGTTGTGCGAGGGGACCTCACTCTGCTCTGTATACATAGTGTCCTTATCGTCGGATACCTGATTCCATAGAGCCGTCGCACTCCTTCCTTCGAGTACTTCCGGGCTCGTATCCTCTGACGACATCCGATCGATTTTACTTGGCCGCAGTCGGGGGTCTTCCGCCGACGGGCTCAATTTTACCTTTAGGGTGGCTTCTTCACACAGTATCCGTGATCCCATCGCCGCCAAGAAATCCATACCTTATATCACGCGATCCAACATGGTTGGCATCACCAAGAATGCCATCCACACTCGCGTGCCAGCTAATTCCACGCGAGTACGCCATAGCTTCTTCACCGCCAGGCTTGACCGATCAGCTAGGGGGGAGTAAGCAGAAGAGTGAGGGGATCCTCCGCCTCACTGCGCATGTAGGTTAGTGGATGAAGGTTAGAAAATCGTGATAGTTTATACATATGTATGTGGTGTAAATAATTTACCGCCCCCAATTGGATCGCCGGTCATCGGTAACCTGAATCACTCGGTGGGAAAAAGGAGTGCGTGGGGGGTAAAAATAATATATGTTAACCAGGCTTGTCGTTTTTTCATATATGTATGTATTTCACTTGTATTTATTCACAGTCACTTCCTGTTTAAATATCCTTTGGTCTCACTGCGCCGATTACACTTGTTCTCTAACCTTGTTCCCTACCGACCGCGCTTTTCTGTCCCGCGTGTTTTCGTTTTCATCGTACGCGTGCGCGACCGCCTACCTCGAGGTACCAGAGCAGAGAGCGAGTCCGGAAGCCGCCGTGTGATCCTCTCGTCCTCTCTGGTCTTTTCCTTGCCAGATAAGTTTAGTATTTTCTCTAGTTTTTCTAGTATTTTCCCCTATGGTTCCCACCACGGGCTGATGGTGCGGAACTAAACTTGACCTATTTCGGTTCTGTACCCGAAAATTCTATAGGTTCGCTTTCCAATTACTAAATAATAATCCTTCATTTCGTATCTCTTACATACAATGATTATAATGATGTTAAACTTAATAACTATTTATTGTGATGGCCAAACCGTCAGGCAGGATCATAATACTATTCTGTAAGCCTTTCCGAAAATTTAGGAAGAAAACTCAGAAGATTTGAAGACCGAGTCATCAAATTACTCTATAAGAAGTTTTTAGTGGACTAACCCAATCAGTATTTCACAGTTGTCTTGAATAGAGTCTTTAAAATTATGCAGAATTGACTAAAATTAGGTTCTACAGAAATCATTCGGGCCCCTATTTCGCAGGCAGACATCCAAGAATGGTGTAAGTCTGTATTTGCCTCGAATATATCTCGAATATATATTTTAGTATTCAGGTATGGATACGGGATGTTAAAATAAACAACACTTTTAAACTAAGCACTTAAAAGTAAGTAAAGTTATCGCACAAATATTATATCACCCAGCCGACCTAATAACTCTAATCACTGTAATTTCCAAACAAATCATTAAAAGCTTTAAAAAGATTAATGTTTTCAATGCTTAAAGCTCCGGGGAAGGTGTTAACTTTAAAAAATATGTGGAATATGTTTCGAAAACTGTCTAACTTTTAGTTAAATTGTGTTCACAGAAGAACAACAGTCGGTAAAGAACTGTATACCAAATGAACAATGCAAAATATTTAATGTATAAAGGCTGAAACAAAATATTGGTTGCTTAGACATATTCTACACTTACATACATAATTGATTGTTATTATTAAAAAAATGTAAAAACAAAAAAAAAAGAATATAATAATATACTTAATAAACATAAAAAAGTTTAATAAAATTGTGCAAAATAATTTTTTTTAGTTGACATAAAGATAAAAATTTTTCAATTAAAAAAAAAATTTATAAGAACATATGAGACGTTAATCCAGACTCAAACTCTTAAAGGTCAAAGAGTTATCTAGTATGGTATATGCCAATTAAAAATACCGATTTGGTTTAAAAGATGTGATGTGTTTGCAACCAACAGCCAACATTGACGCAAATGAAACTTTCAACTTTTGGGTGTGCCATTTAAGACTCTACTTTGTGAATCTGGCGAATAGATCCTTTTGGCCCAAAGTTCATTTATGGCTCGAACACTCGTTCAGATTAAATTTGTTTTGTAAGTCTTTCTTCAAGCGTTCTTAGAAAGGCGCTGCTGTTTGTTCATATAAGTAAGATTAAAAGTAGGCAAGCAGACATGTACAGTAACGAACTTAAATATTGGCACAGCATGCATGGTAAACTTCAAGACTTTAAAGACCTGGTCACTCTTCAAGTTCTATTTCCGGGGATCGTTCTCCAGCCCGAACTTTTTTATTTACTTTTCCAGCTCGTCGGCCAGCTCCATTAAGGTGTCCATCTTCGCCATGTATCCTCGAGAAATGAGGTCGACCTGAATGCTGTAGATGAAGACTCACCAGGGGTCCCACTTTTATGTTAGCTATGAACCACTTTACGGCTCTCCCTGTAGCAGATCTGGTATTGCTCGTGGGATTTAGTTTATGGCGAGACCGTATGTCACGACCAACCATTCTACATAGGAATTCCAGGTTCTTATCGTGTGACGGCTCCACCGAGATTTTTGGATGTTATGCAAGCCACCAGCCAGGTGTATCGAACTGCGTTTTGCCTTATCACCTATATTGCAAGTTCTCGGAGTTGGATCTGGACTTTATCGGCAAACTGTATCGCCTAGCATGCGTCCTTATCGCCAGACTTTAGTTCGATTTATCCATGAGCTAGCACCGTTGAATTTTAGCGTTGTGGCATCAGTCTTCAAGACTCGTCTCGATTTTGCGATCTTGATCCTTGTGCGCTTGACACTTGTCTTCACATGCACTCGCTTTGATTTTTGCACTCGTACCTGCTTGGAAGTCTGTTACCGTTCGACCTCGTTGCTGTTGACGTGTGAAGTCTCTCCACCTTGCGTGGGTCCCAGTTCCGTTTGTCAAGATCAAACATCTTGACAAAAATGGTGCCCAGTGACTTCGACTGTATAGGATCAAAACGATCTTTTAGAAGGTCCGCGATTATATGCTCCAGTAATCGAGGCTTTGCTCGAAAGCATACACTGCCTTGTTTGCCGTATATTGAACTTTAACGCTATTGCACTGAGGTGGTGAATATCAGCATATCAGTTTTAATCTTGAAAGCTTAATCTCTGAATCTATGAGTCGATTGACTCAGCAACAAAACTGTCTTTCGTAAGCCTTAATGCCTGATATTTCTGCAATGAGCCTAGATACGTGATGAGCTCCACCAAGTTGCAGCTTATTATGGTGAATATTGTCCAGCAACAAAACTGTCTTTCTGCAATGAGCCTAGATACGTGCTGAGCTCCACAAAGTTGAAGGTTATTGACAGTGTTTAAGGGAGCTAAACGAGATTTGAACAAAGTAACTGATAGTGTAGATTGTTTCGTCGCAGAATCCATAAATCATCACCGCTGCTGAAGAAAAATGTTCGATATCGTAATCACAAGGCCAAACAACCCAAGAGGATCACATAACCGCGTAATCGTAGACTGATGCGCCGAAAACTAAATTAAAAGATGGTCTGACCTCGGATCCCAGCCAAGACCTAGCTTTTTGGTTAAATCAGTTCCATCACCAAATTTCAAATAAGACTCTTGTCATCGTCAGGAGTTCTTTCTAGCCTCTAGCTAGAATTCGAGATATCTGCTTCGTAATGATTGTGGCCTCTACTTCGGACTTGGCGCCAGATATCAGATTATACCCTTAAAAGTCATGACGAAAGACCTCGGCTTAAAGTGGAAATGCTGTCTGCTCCAAGAATATCGACAGAAATACATATCAGCGGTTGGAACTAATGACATGTGTCCCAGATCAGTGTATTTCTTAACGGTCAGAATTTAAGACGCTGTTCCTGTTAGGACTCCTAGTGTATCGTAGGACACGATTCGCAAGAAGGTAGACGCGAGATATGAAAGTATAGGTAAAAGTCCGGGTAAAAAAATAAGATCAATTTGACGGGAGGCCCATACTCCAGAATCGAAAGACATAAATAGAGTCTTAGTGACATAGGGATCATCACCTCTGGCTTTATTAACCATGGGTGGATTAGAAAACTTTAAAATATATTTTCCTACGATATAAGTAAGATTTAAAGTAGGCGAGCAGACATGTACAGTGACGAAATTAATTATTGACACATCAAGCATGTTAAACCTTAAGTCTATTTTTATATTTATTATACCCGTTACTCGTAGAGTAAAAGGGTATATTGTATTCGTGCAAAAGTATGTAACAGCTAGAAGGAAGCGTTTCCGACCCTATAAAGTATATATATTCTTGATCAGGGTCACTAGCCGAGTCGATATAGCCATGTCCGTCTGTCTGTCCGTCTGTCCGTCTGTCTGTCCGTCTGTCTGTCCGTCTGTCTGTCCGTATGAACGCTGAGATCTCGGAAACTATAAAAGCTAGAAGATTGGCATTTTGCATGCAGATTCTAGGAGTTCCTACGCAGCGCAAGTTTGTTTCAAAAAAGTGCCACGCCCCCTTTAACGCCCACAATCGCTTATATACGATTTTAAAAATTTAAATATTTCGGAAAAGTAAAAATGCAGTTTTATTGTGTTTATCAATACCTATCGAAATGTAGAAGAACTTTTTCAAGTCGGACCATTCGTTAAAAAGTTATGCGTGATCAAAGTTTCTATCTCCATCTCCCTCGCACTCCCTTTACCTGAGTAACGGGTATCTGATAGTCGGGGCACCCGACTATAGCGTTCTCTCTTGTTTTTTTATTACATTAAAGTTAACAAATATCTGCCAACATAAACATAGTACCCGACTCACATCAAGTGGGAGAGGGCAAGGACAGGTGGGTTAGGATGTTTGTTACAATTAAATTAACAGAGCATTCAGAATATATAAAAAAATACAGTTCGTTATATTGCGAACATAAAACGCGAAATGTGTCATGTATAGGTCGAAAGTAACGAGTATACCTTACAGGGATGGAGAACCGTATTTGACCCAGTAGGTAGCTTGAATTTACAAGACCAGTTATTAATTTATGAAGGAACATGACACCGTGACAGGTTCGACAATCTTCGAGGGAGGGCAGTAGACGCAGTCTATCCACGTAATATGGTAGGTGACGATGTGTTTCCCAGTTTAAACCACGTAAAGCAAACAAAAGGAACTGTTTCTGTACCGATTCGATAAGGTCATGATGATTGATATATTGAGGACACCAAACACACGAGCAGTATTCAAGAATTGGACGAACCAAGGAAACATATAAGTGTTTCGTGGTATAGGGATCATCAAATTCCTTAGACCAACGTTTAACAAGGGCAAAAACCCCTTTAGCTTTACTAACAATAGTGCCAATGTGATCATATAAGTTTAAGTTGTGGTTGACTAACACTCCAAGGTCTGTTACGGAATTTATGCGTTCAAGATCATTCGGCCCAATAGAATATGAGGAGAAGTCTCTTCCGATAAAAGCACATAAATTTACATTTCGAGTTGTTTAAAAACAGCAAATTCTGGATGCACCAAGAATGAAGGTTGTTCAGATCGGTTTGCAAGAGATCATGGGAATTAAGGTTCGATAATGGCAAACAAAGTTTTACGTCGTCAGCATACATCATAACATAAGAAGAGAGAACTACTTGGGGGAAGTCATTTATGAAAATTCAAAACAGTAGGGGTCCTGGGTGGCTCCCTTGCGGAACACCAGAGTTCACATGAACAGAGTTTGAGATTGTGCTTTTGAAAGCTAGTCTCTGAGATTTTGTAAAACATCATCCTCACTAATTAAGGGCATGAAAATATAGTTGGAGTGAGGAAGAGGGTAGGGGTAGGATGAAGTGTTATCGTAACTAAAAGACGAGTACGTGGACTGGAAAAATTTTGCAAATAAATTCGCAATATCGGCGTCACTAGAGGCAGATGTCGTATCAAGGTGAAGGCAATATGGAAATTGTTGCGATTTTCGTTTCGAATTAACAAATGCGTAGAACTGCTTGAGGTTGTCTTGGAATTCTATTCTGCAACGGTTTAGGTAACTATTGTATCATTCGGAATTGTGGACTAAGAAATTTGAACGAGATATTAGAAACATCGAATGGTCAACTTGGAGCCCAGTTCTCTAAAATTTCTTAAAAAGTCTAGACATGGCATTTTTCAGAAAAGAGAGTCTACGAGAGAACCACGGGGGCTTACGCGGCGCGTTTGCAAAGGGAAATGAGGGAACAAACGTATCGAAAGCAGAATAGAGTATACCATAAAACTGTTCTACAATATGTAAGGGATCATCATTTGAATCCATAAAAGACCAGTCGAGTTCCAAAAAACGCCTATTTATTTCTGCGAATTTAGCTCTTCGGAAACAGCGAAAAGATGCTGTTTCGATTTTGGAACATGACTGTAATGGAGCTGAATCTTCTAAAGTAACCTCAAGTGTAGGATAGTGCATCTTCAGGATTGGATTTTATTGACTTTAATTTATCTAATATGCTGATATTGCTTGTCGTCTGTCCACTCTCTTTTTAAACTCCTCAGTCACAAAACGCATGTACCACGACGCCACTGCTTGACTGCCAGTACTCCTCCTTTAAGTCGAGGCTGCTGGCGCCCTCCCTTCTATATTTTTAGGATAGTACCGCTTTTTGACCTGCTGAGCCGTCATGGTGATGTATACTGCCACTTTAAATGTTTCTTTCCGGTCTTCCTGGATCTCCAAGACGTTCTTTAGGAACCCGTATTTATCCTCTTCCGCAAACCTCTCCTGCGTTTCAACGCTTGCCACAGACAGTCTTTCCTCCAGCTCCTCCACAGTGTCAGTTCCTTGCCGGCATTGACACGCTGTGACTTGAGCATTCCACTTCGGCTTCGATTCTGGTGAGGAAAGTCCATTCTACCACCAGTACGTCAATCAGTCCCGGAAGGACCAGCAACTCCATTGAAACTGTTCTCTTACCTTGCGTCGCCCTTGAGAACTGTGGCGGACAGTTGCATTTTTGACGCCTTCAGGTCGCCCAATTATTTCGATAAACAGCACCTTGCGATCCCTGGCCGGCCCTTGGAGGCTGGGGTTGCTGATTTCGGCACTTCTTAGCATAGTAGTCTGGGCCAGTATCTGCGGCAGGCCTGGACTGTGTTCCTCACATATCCGCTGTGATCATGTGCTGTTCCGTGCCTTGCGGCGTATGCCTTGGTGGTCCGTCAGTGTCTCCCTGACACCGCGATTGGCCCTGGCACCGGGTGGCTCTGCAAGTGCTATTTCTGGGGATTGTTCTCCAGCTCAAACTTTTTCTTTACTCTTTCGGTTCCTCAAAATCGTCTGCCAGCGCCATCATGGTGTCTAAGTGCTAACACTCGTAGTGATGAATGAACATTCGGCTTGCTGCTTTATCCTCTCCACAACTTCCTTTTCGACATACCCAGGGGTCGCATCAGGGTCTGCATATTAACCATAGAATCCTTGAAGCTTTCCCACCAGTTTAGGTCTCTTCCCTGTAGCAGCTCTGGTATTGTTCGGGTATCTATAGAAGACTGATGCGGCTATCACTAAATTGACCTCGGATCCCAGCCAAAACGTAGCTTTTTATGAAATCAGTTCCATCACCAAACTTCAAATAGAATTCGAGGTTCTGCTCCGTAATGATTATGGCCTCTACTTTGAATTTGGCTCCAGGTATCAGATCATACCCATAAAAGTCATGATGAAAGAACTCGGGTCCAAGTAGAAATGCTGCCTGCTCAAAGAATATCGACAGAAATACATATCAGCGGCCGTAACTAATGAAATGTGTCCCAATCAGTGTATTCCTTAACGGTTAGAATTAAAGACGCGCCTGCTGTTAGGACTCCTCCTATAAATCCAGATTGAACTGGAACTTGGTGTCAGCGATTTGTATGAAGCTTGGGACTTAATCTTCTTAACTTGAAGCTGGATTGTGAATCGGAAACACTTAATAACAAAAGTATTTGAGAGCCAGAATCGAGAACCACTCGGAAAGGAACGAATAATTAAGTTGTGGCACTCAAGCTTTCCTTTCCACGATTCACTTTGCACCACCTTTAGCTCAAGGATCACAGTATCGTCGACTATAAAATCTGTTTTGCAATAAGACCAAATAAATAGTATGTCAAGCTTGTCCAAAAACTTTTTAAACTTTTCTCGTAGCTCATTGATCAACTTCAACCAGCCATTAGCTCTACTCGTTTATCAAAAATTACATTACATGACAGAACAATGGCAAGCAAAGACTTGAAATTTGGCAACAGCGGTAAGATGAGCCGAAAAAGGAATTAGGCAAGCTAAGCAAGCTAAGCAATATGTGCATATAACAAAACTTTCAAGCAGTTGAAACTCAGTTGTAAATTTTTGAAAGAATTTTAAACATGGTGGCTTGTACCACGTGTTCGTCAGTTTCTAATGTATCGTGCTATTCTTTTAACTTAATGTTTTTAGTAGCTCTTTAAATGCAGGAAATTATTAATGAAGTTTCATCTCAGAAAAGAGAAATTATGTGAGTTTTACCTAGTTTCACATTAACATTTTTTATTTGTTCTTGTTCATACGAATTAAACCTTTTTATGCCATGAGGTAAAGTCCTAAAATTCTGAATCCTAAAAAAATGCCAAGCAATAACCTTTGTAAATGAAAGTAACAATAAAATGTGACCTCGTCAATTGGATTATTTTGACTTTGTATTTTAAATTTCAGAAAAAGAAATTATTTGCAAAACTACACATATGCCTTTTAAAAATATTGTATACCACCTTTTAATAAAACCAAGTACCCCTCCAGCTTTATGACGAAATATTTTTTTTATACCTTTGCAGAAAAAATTAAAATTTTGGTCAGAAGTTTGTAACGCAGTGAAGGAGACGTTTTCGACCCTATAGGAGAGTCGATACAGCCATGTCCGTCTGTCCGTCTGTCCGTCTGTTTCAATACCGTTTGCAAGCTCAGTTTAAAAACCGATCTGAAACTTTCACAGTCGTCCTAAAACATGTAAACGCAGATCAAGTTTGAAAATCGCCGAGGTCCGATCGTCTATATCCTATAGCTCCCATAGGAACAATCGGATATATGTTATTATGTTATTATTATTTATTTATCTTCCTAGCGCTAAAGTTAACAATTTAACTTAAAAATAAAGCACTAGTCACAAAACAAAGTTTACAATCTTACAGAAAGTTTTACTATTTGTAAGTTTTGATTATTATCCGTAGTACAATTTTGAATTCTTATCTATAGTTAGTTCTTGGATTTATAATTAGTTGTGTGTGGTTGTGGGTGTGGGTTAGTTATTTTTTAACATTAATAATAATTCTTTCCGAAACTGTCTAGCACTTCTTGTATTCTTTAAACTGTGTGGTAAATTATTCCAAAGCTTAACAGCCAATGCAAAGAAGTGATTTTCACTTGAGGAATAGTTGATTCTTGTGGGAATTATATTAATCGTTCTGGCTGATTGTGCAAAGTTGAGAAACGAAAACAAGTAATTTGGTTCCTTGGTCGTGACTATTTTGTGAAGGAGAATCAGTGTCCTAAATTCAACTAATGTGGAAAAGTCTAGTCCAAAGATTTGTTTAGCATGACTTGAAATTGAATCGTGTGGTAAAAGCTATTGACATACATTTTTTCAAATCGTATTTTTTTATGCATTCCTTGATCAAGGTAAAAGCGCGTGCTGATCGGACGTCAATATATTATAGCTCCCATAGGAACAATAGGGTGAAATCGGTCCAAATTTGATGTTTTTTAGATTATTTCCTTTTTCGGGATTAACTTAAGACGCGCTGTACTGCGCGAATGAGAAGACCTGGGTTTCGAGAGGCGATGACCGTCGCGATTTATTTCCAAAATTCAAACAAATACTAAGTACATAAATTCTTATAACGAAAGCTAGGCCTATGCCCTGAAAGTGCTGACCCGACGCCCCGTGTTTGGTGTTGGGTAGCCGTCGGTTGCATCGCAGTGCATTGTCCGCTGATAGTGCTGACCGAAGCTTGGGCTTCTGGTACCGTCGTTGTGCAATATCCGCAGGTGTCGCTGGCTTTGCATTATTCTCAGCTTGGCAACTTCTCTATTGCCGGGTGACCGTGTTAACTGCTCCCCCGCTTAGATGAAGGACGTCCTCGGACTTCTTGAAACAGTCAATAATAACTTGAAAGTCATGCTGGCGACGAACTCGCTGGCGTCTTTGGGAGAGCTTGAAAATGATAAAGCAGATGGCGAAGAAAGCGACCGTGGCCACTCCAGATATTAGAGGCCGGTTTACCAGTCTCTTTTTTATTTCGCCAATGTATCGTATGTTTTCCATGTTTAATTTCGGTAAGTATGGTAAACTCAGAATTTCCTGATGCTCTGTAATGTTTAGGACCGTTGATGCAGCGGGTGATGGTAATTTTTTTTACGTAGCTCTTCAAGTTTCGGTATAAGGTGTTGTTTACTTTTACCTCCTCGTCGAATGCAACGAGAAACGTTCCAGTTACCAGTTGTCTATTGACCGTAGCTGTTCCGTCATTGAGAATAATAACGCCGTCATCGATGATTGTTAGTGGCTCGAGGTGGCTGGTGCGAGTCGAACAGTGTGCGTTGCCTCCTGAGTGGAGTTGTTGTGCGCATGTTGTATAGGGCATTTCTCTGCAGAATGTTGTCGTAAGGGCAGCGCTGCAGTTTCCAATCGGCATGATTTTGTTACCGTCAGCTATACTATTGCCTTCAGCAAAATTAAGAATAGTGCCGTTGTGTTCAACGGGGTGCAAGATTATTTTCTTACAAGATATGTAGGGCTTATGATATTTTAATATAAAGTGTAAAAAATTATTTTTTAATAAAACTTTAATTTTAGCTACTTCCATTAAATCAGTTATAGTAACATTTGTGGAATGTTCATTGATTAAATTTTGTAAGCCATTTGAGTCTAAAATCCGATCTGTAACCGACAACATCAAGGCTTCGAGTTCGGAAATAATAATTTTATTTCATTGATAGCAAGTTCTCATATAAATTTTCTGTATTTATCCGTTTTGCTTTTGCATTTTTTATTAAATGTTTACCGTGTTCGTTAGGATGTTTATTTGTTCCTGGGTCTTTGTGTTAATATTTATTTGTCTATTTTCTAATTCTATGAGTTCTGTCTGCTTAAATTTAAGGTTCTCGATGTCATTAAAATCCAGAGTACCGGCTACGATTTTTAATGCGGTGCCTAATAAATGTATGCTTGCGTGTCTATGATGAACATTTACGGTATCTATGAGAGTAATAATGAGTCGTAAATAAAAAGAAAAATAAGATTTATTTTAATTACCTCAAATTGTCCTTATGGACCACCCTCCCTTTTATTAAGACTGTGGTCCCCAAGTCAGCTTCGACGGTTTCCTCGGTGTACAAATTTAAAAGTTTGTTTCTGTCTAAATTGTCAATCACCATGCGTTTTGTGTAACGAAATGTGGTTGTCGGAAATGTTTCTATTAATTTATGCTGGAGAAATGCCAGTACTGGCAGTTGGCAAAAAATTGCATTGACAACGTCTTTCTTGACCACATCGCATACTCTCTGTATAAGTGTTTCTCTATCCGAGAAATATAAGAGATGTCGAGTCTTTTCACCAAACATAATGACCGTTCTAACTGAAGCAGTTCCGCTTTCTTCTATAATGATTTGGTTTCGAAAGCAGTTGACCGGTTTGTCCGTTTTTTCGATGGTGCAGGTTAGTGATAATTCGTATTGTATTGTGGCAATATCTGACTGCGCATCTTCTTCTAGCGGGTGGTTGTGCGGTCGGGACAGCGCGTCAGTAACGTAGTTCTCCTTTGCTGGGAGGCAGGTAGTTATGCCTAAAAAATGTATTTCGTCATATTCTACAAGGTTATCGTCTACGTCTTCTACTTCTTCCTCTGCTACTGTAGGGTATTCGTCATTGTTTTCGTTTGATAAATCCTTGTCTAACGCCAAATAGTTTATTCTTTGGTGTTTCGGTCCTGTGTACCTTGCGCTACTATTATTGGGTCTTTTACTTGTCAGTCTCTGGTTATTGTAAGCGTTCGCTTGGAAACTTTGTGGACTTGTCTGGCACTGACTGTTTGGGGCTGTCTTTGAAACGGACCACTTTGTTGATTTTGAGTTGGTTGTCTAAAGCGAGATGAGCTATGGACGTCCATTGGCTGGACTGGATTCTGTCTAAGTGGCTGTCTTGGCATTTTATTAAAATGGGGTTTTTTTCCCTCCGGGTGAAATCTAAATTCTGTTGCTGGATTTCTTTCTCTGTCTAGTTGTCTTTGTTCGGACCTTTGGATTTTTTCCTCCGTGCTACGGGTAAAATTACTTGCGAACATATATCGCTCATGGCTAGCCTCTACTTCGTGTGCTAGCGCTAGAGCGGAAGGAAGATCAGATGGTCTTGCTGAAGAAAGAACATCGCTTAGCGATTTTCTTGTTCCAGAAATATAAACGCGTAGCGCATCCGCTCTGTATTTTTCGATCAGTGGAGCAGCTACGGTGTTGTCGTAGTTCATAATTGTCCTATTTATTAGCAGAGCCAATTTTTTCTCTACTTCGTCATAGTACTGCAAGAGTGTCATGTTTCCTTGCCGGAGCGTTGACATCTCTTGTTCTATTAAGTATACCGGTCGCTTGTCCGCGTATGTGAAGTCTAGTCGGTTTATTATGGCCCTAAAGTTCAGAGGTGTGTCGAACGACGAAAGAACCATATCGGCTGAACTTTTTCTTTTATTTCTTAGTATTCCTAAAGCTTGGTAATGTTTGGAACAACCATCGTATTTTTCGTACACTTTATATGCGGTGTGCGCCGCTTTTCTCAATGAGACGTACGTATCATTTTCACCCTCGAAGTCCGGCAGGGACTTCATAATATCTAAGGTCTCATTGCATGTAATACCTATTCTGATCTCTGCATCTCTATATGTTTCTACTTCTGGTGTACCGATATTAACACCACCTAGGCCCTTCTGAACGTCCTGTTCTTGCTCGAAATTTTTTTCCTGCGCGGCGAGTGCGCTCTCAACTGCGCCCTCTATAATGGCCTTTAATTGGTCGTTGGTCACTGCCATATTTATATTGTTTTGATTTACTTGAAAATTGTCCGCGCCTTTTAGCTTTCGGAATTCTTTTAACAATTCTTTTATCTGATTATCACTCATATGTTTTAACACAAAGAATTTTGTTCCCACTGTATTTAATTTCTTAGTCGAAAAAAATTTTCAAAATTATTTTCCGAGCTTGTGCTCTTTTTATTTCTGCTACTCTTGAAATATTTTTATAATCATATATTTATTTTTTTATTTTATAATTGCCAAAATTATTTTTTGAAAAAAAATTGTGATTTTAAAAAATTCGGGGAAAAATATCAATGAACACTAAACTTACATGGTTTTTATTAAATTGTAAAAAATTAAATTGCTGCTGATGCTGGTTATCTTCCGTTATTTAATTGTAAAAATTGCTGCTGATGCTCGTTATCTTCCTTCTTTTGGTTGCTGCTGCCGGTTCCTTGTGGTACGACGAAGTTGGCGAATTGGTTTTAGATTTTCTTTATTTTTAACTGTTCGAGGGTCTTACGAACGCGTTTTTTTTTTATTTTTATCTTAACGAAGGATCGAGGGTCTTACGAACGCGTTGGGTGCCAATTAATTAAATCCTTATTCGGGATTTACTTAAGACGCGCGTTACTGCGCAAATGAGAAGACTTGGGTTTCGAGAGGCGATGACCGTCGCGATTTATTACAAAAATTAAAACAAATACTAAGTACATAAATTCTTATAACGAAAGCTAGCCCTATGCCCTGAAAGTGCTGACCCGGCGCCCCGTGTCTGGTGTTGGGTAGCCGTCGGTTGCGTAGCAGTGCATTGCCCGCTGATAGCGCTGACCGAAGCTTGGGCTTCTGGTACCGTCGTTGTGCAATATCCGCAGGTGTCGCTGGCTTTGTATTATTCTCATGCCGGCTACGCGTGATCAGCTTTGCAACTTCTCTGTTGTTGGGTGACCGTGTTAACTTATAAGCTATTGACAAAGTTTTTCCAAGTCTTATTTATTTACGCATACCTTGATCAGTATGAAAGCGCTTGCCGATCGGACGTCTATATCTTATAGCTTCCGTAGGAAAAATTGTTAGGTTGCGAAAATATCCCTTTTTTTCCTATTTGTATATGACATTTTTGCAGTATAAAAGCTATTGACATGAAACTACGCAAATCTAATTTATTTATGTATAACTTATTTTTTTCGCTACTTTTTCAATTTTAGCAATTTCTGCAAAGTCTGCAAGGATATTAAAACTTCGGCTTGCCAAAGCTAGATTCCGTCCTCCTTTTTTTTTTTTTTTTTTTTTAATTACGGTATTTTTATTTATCGAATCTTCTCTCTTTGAGACAACTTATTCTTTTCACTACTTTTTTAATTTTAGCAATTTCGGCAAAGTCTGCAAGGGTATTAAAACTTCGGCTTGCCGAAGTTAGCTTCCGTCCTCGTTTGGTTTTTGTAATTACAGTATTTTTATTTATCGAATCTTCTCTCTTCGAGACTAACGACAAGTATTCAAATCTTAGCCTAATACATAAATTTATTTAGTTAAAATTAAGTTTTCTTGAAGAAAGGCCCTAGCTATTGTGGCTGGGTGGGGAGATCTCTTCGCCTGAGACGTGAATGGCTAGTGTTCCAGGTTCCTATTTGGATAAGCCTGTAGCTTGATCGTATACTTTGATTTTACATTGTCGATTTCGTCTTTTACAGATCCCACATTTAAATCTCTGTGAATGTTTTCATTCCGTATGTACCACGGTGCACCAGTTATAGTTCTCAGTATCTTTGATTGAGCTTGCTGTATTACTTCTAGGTTGCTAACGCATGCGTTTCCCGGAGCTCGGAGCCATATTTCCAAATTGGCTTGAGAACTGCATTGTACAGAAGTACCTTGTACTTCAATTTTAGCGGAGAACGGGCATTTATTAACCAATGTAATTTAAGTGTGTTCTTTTAGCTTCGATGTGCTTTCGCCAAGTAAGCCGTCTATCAAGGTGGACTCCAAGATATGTTACTTCAGTTGTTTGTGGAATATGAATGTTGTTCAGAGATAGTGGGGCGCAAGTTTGTCTGTTTAGGGTAAATTTGACGTGTTTACTCTTTTGCTCGTTAACCTTTATGCGCCAATCCGCTAGCCATTTCTCTAGAAGCCTGATATGAGCTGATAACTGTTGCGTTGTTCTTATGGGGCACTTAGATCGACTTAGAATGGCAGTATCATCAGCAAATGTTGAGGTTGTTGTAAGACTGGTTGTCGGAAGGTCTGCTGTGGTCCAAGCACGCTACCTTGAGGTACTCCAGGTTTAATTGGATGGTAATCGGAGAGAAAATCTTTACATCGCACTGCGAAACTTCTATGCTCAAAATATGACTCCAGTATTTTATGGGTGTTCTGTGGTAGGAAGGTATTAATTTTATAAATTAAGCCGTCCAGCCAAACGCGGTCGAAGGCCTGGGCGACATCCAGAAAGATTTTCAAATGTATTTCGTATCTTCGGTTATTCGGTTTACTTGTTCAATGGTTACGTGTTTCTCACGGAAACCAAATTGATGGTTTGGAATGGCATTATGGGACTGTAGGTGTTGCTTTATACGATTCAGGAGCGGCTTTTCAAATATCTTTGATAGGCACGGCAGGAGACTGATTGGCCTATATGATGAAGGCTGGGACTTGTCCTTTCCGGGTTTGTGGATCATAGCGATGACAGACTTTTTCCATTGTTGTGGATAATAGCCCAATTTCATCATGCTCTTGAATTGTGTAATGAGAAGGCTTTTTTTTGGCGCTTTTTTTTTTGAGCCCTTATCATTTTTATCACTTCTCTTGATTGAAATGTGATAGGCAGGGTAGGCTCTGGAAAGATGTTTGTTGGAAGCACAATGCTATTTGTATTTCTAGATGTGCGGCAAATACATTTGCCCTCTCCTCATTGCTGCGAGTTCATTCTCCTGTTTAGGTGTGTAATGGCGACTCACTTTCGATTGGTGGACATATTCCTGATTTAGCTTTATACAGTGGATATCGTTTGGGGAGAGATGCTGCAAATAGGATAATTGAGATTGATTAGATTCATCTTCTAAGGCTGTGCGTAGAAGATAGTTCGCTGTTTTAAGCCGCTCCTGCGAGGAAGGCGATCTATGGGCTTGCCACTTATTACGTAGCAGTTCGTTAATATGCCCAGAAGTCCGACAGTTGTTATCAGAATTACAAGCCGGTATAATAGGGGTGGAGTGTTGTGCAGCTAGTGACATAACAGACACTAGTTCTTCAACTGAGCTGTCAATCTCTTCTTTTTAGTACATGTTTGGCAAACCATCAATAGGGGTGCCCTCGTACATTCTGTGTTTAAGCCAATCTGTTTTACGGGAGGTTAGAACATATATGCGTTCTGTAAGCTGTGGATGATCGTATAGATGAAGTAAAATTGGCTGGTGATCCTATGACAGATCTGTTAAGTGGTCCACGTGAACATGATCTCTAGCCACTCTTCTTGTGACGGCAAAATCAATCAAGTCAGGCTTCTTATTAGGATCTGTTGTCCAATATGTAGGCTTACCAGGAGAAATAACAGCAAGCTTGTTTCTTGGTGTTATTATAGCGTTGTACAGCTGTCTTCCTTTGGGGTTGGTGAGAGAGAGAGATCCAGTGGGTGTGTTTTGCATTGGGTGGGTGCAGTGGGTGTGTTTTGCATCACCAGCCGCTGAAAAAGGGTCACCTAATAGGTCAAAGAACTGTACAAATTAATCTTCGAAAATGGAAAAGCGTAGAGGGCAGTATACAGCGGATAAGTTTAAGAAACCGCTTCTCGTATCGATGTGTATTGATGTAGCTTGTATACAGGCTGTTGCAAATGATGGCAACTCAAAGTGCCTGATGCGTTTCTTGATCAGTATGCCAGTACCACCATGAGCCTTGCCATCAGGATGATTTGTTTCATAAAATGTATGCCATTAAGGTGAAAATAGTTTTTGTTTGTTTGATGAGTCTCTGATATAAGCATGGAAGCCATCTAAGCAGATTTCTGTTTGATTAATAGCTCCAAAAGGAGATTTTGAGAGCGCATAAGTTCCTGCAGCGTTTGCTGTATTGCTACCATTGTGTTGGTTATAGTTACCAGCATTGCGTTGTATGTTGGCCAGTAGTTTCTGGATTCTGGTTCAATATTAGTTGTCAAACTGTATCAGCAGTGGTTTGCTGACCTGTCAGCTTAGCTGCTGAGGCATTAGTCCCTTTGTTATAACTTAACGCCTGTGCAAAAGAAACTCCCGGGGTCGTGGTCGATGGTATATATGGATACTTGTGCAGGATTTCGAGCTGCAATTATATGTTGGCCTAGTCGACTTCTTAACTCTTTATAGATAGGACAACCTCTGCAATTACTACATTTTTTGTAGGGCAGGCCTCAGTTGAATGTGCATCCCCGTAGGCAACGCAGACTGCGCGTAGAGTGCAGTAAATTTTCGTGTTTCCGTATTCCGGACAATTCATGCATTGCACAGGCCCATTCCGCTTATGGGGTACCTCAACGGTGATCCTCAATTGCAATAGATATTGAAGCTAATAGATTGGGTGAACTTCATTGTTTTTCAAGTGCATACTTTCCGGCTCCAACTCTACCTTGAACATTGGCTTTGGAACTTTGTTTTTATTTAATATATTCCTAACATGTTTGTGCAGTTTTGTCATCGCTAGTTTCTGGCGAGAGAGCCGTGAGATTAGGAAAAAACAGAATGGTTCGAGTTGGACACAAAAAGAAGAACTTGGAATTGGAAAGAAGACACCCGTGAATTTGATCCGCGAATCTAACTTGAATATAATAACAATATATTATATATAACACTATATTTTAGTATAAACCCCAATCTTTTTCATTGTTTGCCTCTTCAGTAAGACACAAACATATGGTGGCCCATGAGGGGAGCTGAAAGTCTGAACGTCGCCAGCATATAATATCTAATATGTGCGTTTAATTCATTCAAGACTATATTTATATTCTCCAACATAACCGTGCAAAATCCGGACACAATTAAACCAAAGTAAAATATTCTTATTCGGTGTCCAATTTCAACGATACAAAGGGAGAAGCAACTCGCAATATCGACAACCGCAAGATTTACCGCAAGTTCTAAACGACCGTTCTAACTCTGCGGCACGCGGCTATGTCACGGAAAACAGTGATTTATTTCCAGAAGCGACTTCATTTGAAGGCGAACTTTTTAGAGACACACACAAAGATGGTATGCACCGAGGGATTCGAGGAGACGCCTTATTATCTAAAAGATTTGGCCTCTGAGTTTAAAGAACGGTATTTGGAAGTATATTGCACTATCGACGAGAGCTACAAACAGATTCATGCACCGGAACCACCTCTCGTAACACCCCAGCCAGTGCATAAAGCAGAAGCGGCAATACGTGTTAATTTGCCCAAAATACCTGTACTTCTCGGGTAACATCATCGAATGGCCCGGGTTTTACGACGCATTCTCCCGGCTGATTCATGATAACCAACAATCTAGTGACAGTCAAAGATTTCATTTTCTAAAATATTCCCTTCCTGCAGGTCGAGATTGCGACTTCCAACAGATCCAGCTGACCGACGCCAATTACCAGGTGGCAAGGTCGACGCTCATTAAACGGTATAATAACCCACGCATCGTATTTGTACCCTACATAAGGAGAATTCGGAAGATCTACGATCTCTGCTGAGTACCGTAAACGCCTGCACGGGAGCACTTCAAAGAACCCACTCATTGGCTCGCTCACTATGTGTCTACAAAATTGCCGAAGGAGACGCATGCGGCTTGGGAACATTATCTCGGCAGCAACACAGAGGTGCCATCATTCCTCAAACTGGAGCAGTTCCGCCTCGTCACGATCGATACTATTGAAAAACCGAAACTCCTCGTTTGCGCAACAGGTTCGCCAGGACTCTTAAACTGTATCTTAACTGTTTGGGAACCTCACACACGCACAATGTGGTCAGCGTCACCATACGCTCTTGCACCACCCACAGCGTCCGCCACACACACAAGAAACTCAGTCTACACCTGTACCGAACGCCTCCGGCATCCAGCCTACATTGAACGCAGCACAAACTCCACAGTTCAGCAATTCCAGCATAAACTGTCTCACTGCAGTTTCTTCTAACGCACCAATACGGAGCATTTTACTAGCTCATGCAAAGGCATAGTTAGATCTACAATGATTTAAAATTAGGGGAATATAATTTCTAGTTAATCTACTTGGCACAGAAAAGTTTAGGCGACTTACCAAGTCGGGGGAGTCAATATCACCATGAATAATACCAGGCATCGTTCTAGGGTAGGCTAGGGAGGGTAAATTAATCAACAGAAGTCTACTAGAATAAGAAGGTAAGTTAAGATTTGCATCCCAGTTTAGGCGCCTTAAAGCAAAAAGAAGAAAGCTTTTTGGAATGATTCAATACGACCAATATGTATTCCGTATTGTGGACTCCAGACGGGAGACCCATACTCGAGACTCGGACGGACTAACGAAATAAATAAAGTTTTAGTTATATAAGGATCATCGAATTCTCCCTGGCACTCCCCTGGCTTTATTAACCATGGACGAAATGTGGTTTGAAAATTTTAGTTTAGGGTCCAAGAGAACGCCAAGATCGTTTACAAAAGCTTTTTTATCCAAAGAGCTGCCACTTAATGTATAAGTTGCTTATATCGGATTGACCCGATAAAAAGTCATCAGCTTGCACTTGGATGCGTTTAAATTTAGTAAATTATCTCGGCAACAGTTTTGAAAATTATCTAGATCGCATTGCAAGTCTAAATGGCTGGAAATGTCCTTATACTGCAGGCACAACTTAACATCATCTGCGTACATAAGTACGCGAGAATGACTTATAATTGAGGGAAGATCGTTAATAAATAATGTAAAAAGTAACGGACCCAGATGGCTCCCTTGTGGGACACCGGAGGTAACACGGAGAATTTCAGAAATTGAATTTTTAACAAGAAAGAACGCTATAGTCGGGTGCCCCGACTATCAGATACCCGTTACTCAGGTAAAGGGAGTGCGAGGGAGATGGAGATAGAAACTTTGATCACGCATAACTTTTTAACGAATGGTCCGATTTGAAAAATTTCTTCTACATTTCGATAGGTATTGATAAGCACAATAAAACTGCATTTTTACTTTTCCGAAATATTAAAATTTTTAAAATCGTATATTAGCGATTGTGGGCGTTAAAGAGGGCGTGGCACCTTTTTGAAACAAACTTGCGCTGCGTAGGAACTCCTAGAATCTGCATGCAAAATGCCAATCTTCTAGCTTTTATAGTTTCCGAGATCTCAGCGTTCATACGGACAGACAGACAGACGGACAGACAGACGGACAGACAGACGGACAGACAGACGGACAGACGGACAGACAGACAGACGGACATGGCTAGATCGACTCGGCTAGTGATCCTGATCAAGAATGTATATACTTTATAGGGTCGGAAACGCTTCCTTCTAGCTGTTACATACTTTTGCACGAATACAATATACCCTTTTACTCTACGAGTAACGGGTATAAAAAGGACCCTTTGTGACCTGCCATTCAGATAACTTGAAAGCAGATCAACTGGAAAACCTAGAAGGTCAAGTTTTTGAATAAGAAGTAAGTGATTTACAGAGTCAAATGCTTTACTAAAGTCAGTGTAAATGACGTCTGTTTAAAACTACTATTGAAGTCTTTTATCACAAATGTATTGAGCTCTAGAAGGTTTGTGATTGTGGATCTACGTTTAATAAATCCGTGTTGACTCGGAGAAATGATTGATCTACGAGGGTGCTGCAAATGAGGAGTAATGATTTTTTCAAATAGCTTAGGAATAGCTGACAACTTAGAAATACCTCGGTAGTTACTGGCTTCTAACTTGTTACCTTTTTTTAAAAGAGGAATAACAAATGATTCCTTCCAAATATGTGGGATTTGGGAAGTTTCTAGAGATAAGGTAAACAACTTGTGAAGAGGTTTGCACAGGGCCTTAGCGCAATACCTAAGCACGCACCCAGGAATACCATCGGGCCCTGGCGAATAAACAGGCTTAATACGAAGAAGATCCAAAAGAAGAGAGCTTTCTGTTAAAGTGGGACAGAATATGAGGTTTGACTTGGACATGGTGTAAGAATAAAGCTGTGATGAATAATCTAAAGTAGAGTAATTCGTTTGAAAAAATTGGGCAAATAAATCGGCTATTGCCTGATCTGTGGTTGCCGTCATGTTTTCGAACGACAGCGAGGAAGGAAAAGAATTAGATTTACGCTTGGTGTTAACGAAATTATAAAACTGTTTCGGGTCCTGAGAGAACAGGAACTTACAACGGTTTAAGTAACTATTATAACACTGAGCATTAAGCACGGTAAATCTTGACCGGGCACTTAAATATCTAGTAAACACAGATTGAGAACCGGTATTGTTATATATCCTAAAAAGTCTGGACTTTACATTTCTTAAGTGTGTCAACTCTTTGCTAAACCAAGATGATTTATTGGAAATTGACGGATAGTACCACGGAACACAGGAATTAAAAAATGAGTTTATTGTAGTGTAAAAAACATTAACTGCATCGGACATATTATTGCATAAGTAAAGATCAGACCAATTAAAGCCAGAAATAAAATTATTAAGCCTCAGAAAGTCTGCCTTGCGAAAACAAAGTATTCGTTTGGATTTTTCTGATTTTTCTTCTATAACTCTACCCGTATCAAATGAAAGTTCGATTGTTGGGTGATATGGATCTTCAGGTTGCGTGAGTGGTGCTCTGGTACTCTGGACAGAAACACACCTTCAGGATTCGATACAAAACACAAATCAAGTAGGCGACCTAATGAATTTCGAACATGGTTTACTTGAGATAGAGATATGTCAAGCAGGCCATCAATAAAATCATGTTGTGCTATAGGTAGTAAGACATTCGATCCATCCTCAGTGGACCAAGTAACTCCAGGTATATTAAAATCACCTAGAACTATCAACTGATCCCTATCGGAAAGCTTATTTGCAACAGACTTAATAACGGATAGGTGATTTAAATAATCAGGAAGTTCAGACAACGGCGGAATATAAGAGCAAGTTATGTATGTAGAGCTACCAGGAAGCGACAACTTTACATCAAAAAATAATTCCTCAGACGGGAGGTTTGAATCAATTCCAATTAAGACTCCACCTCCCCGTCTAAGGGGACGGTCATACCTATATATTGTGTACTTACCTGGAAACTTAGGAGCTAAAGATCTTCGGCTTTAACCCGGTTTCTGTAAACACATTAATATGAGGAAAGGCTATCGGAATACAATTTAGTGAGCTGGCTACGCAAACCTCTTGCATTCTGATAGGAAAGAAGTAGGTTAGAAGTTAGTTTTTTTTAAATTGGTACACTGGTTTGGCCTCGACTAGGAAGTTTTACTCCCACGGGCCCCTTCTTCTTTATCTTAGCCTCGAACTCTTTTACAACCATATTATCCGGCCAAAAGTCGCCCGAGCATATGGCTTCAAAAAGCTCATTAGGGACAGTTATCTTGAAAGATGAAATGTCTCTAGCATAAGAAAACTTAAACTTTTCCACCTTTACACTATTACAATCGGCTTTAAGAGGAGCATTTCTCGCCGTTGAGCTGGTACGATGGGTATAGGAAAATAATACATGGCCAACGAGCCCATTCCAGTATTTTACTGGACGGATGCAACGATCTTCTTACATTGGATAAACGGGGATCCAAACCGTTGGAAAACATTCGTGGCGAACAGGGTGGCATATATCCATGCACACTCAAACCCACACCAATGGAGAGCACCGTGAGCACCAACGAAAATCCTGCCGATCTTGCCACACGCGGGAGAAGTCCCAAGGAGCTTTCCACATCGTCCCTGTGGTGGAAGGGTCCCGCTCGGTTAAGTCTCTACGACAATGATTGGCCTACCAATTCAATTCAAATTCAACCTTTAGCCGTCTTATCTGCATAACCGCCTATATTCTCAGGTTTAGTATAAACTCGCGGCACAAGGCTGATCGATTTAATGGTCATTTAAAATTAAGAGAACTCAATGACGCCCTACTGTGCATAGTTCGATTGGCTCAAGCTGAACCGTTTAAAGCGGACCTAAAGGCAATTCACTCTTCCAAACCACTTCCGAAGCTAAGCAAACTCCGAAATCTAAACCCATTTATCAAAGATAACGTTATTCGCGTCCGTGGCCGCTTAAGTCACGCGTATTTATCGTTAAATCGTAAACATCCGATAATCTTACCAGCACAACAATCATTCACAGATCTTGTCATTAAGGATGCACATCATGCCACGCTTCATGGAGGAGTTTACGATTTTGGATTGTAAACGGACGGATAATGCTAGGATGCATGCAATGTTTCCGTGCTTGCCCAACAGCTGGCAAGCAACTCATGGGGAATTTACCAACACATCGAATCAACCCGCCATGTCGTCCCTTTTGGGCTACCGGCATCGACTACACTGGAGCCATTGAACTCAAGGCTGCCCCACTGAGAGAAACAACAACGTATAAGGGTTATATCGCCATATTCATCTGTTTGGCGTCCAAGGCTGTCCACCTGGAGGTAGTCACCGGACTCACATCGGATAATTTTCTTTGGGCACTGGATCGGTTCATAGGACGACGCGAACTATGTCGTCACATATATAGCGATAATGGCAACAATTTTGTGGGCGCAGACAAAGCACTCCGGAATGAGCACTCAAGGCAGCGGGACAACGAGAACACCGCCGCAGCGATCGCCCCGATCGCCAAATTTTGGAGGAACGGAGAACGGTTCGAGATGGACACAAAAGAAGAACTTGGAATTGTAAAGAAGACTCTCGTGAATTTGATCAGCGAATATAACTTGAATTGTATCCTAAGTGCCCAATATATAACAATCTTTTTCATTGTTTGCCTTTTCAGTCAAACACAAACAATGTTTGACGTTAAAGCCCTTTTCTTTAAGTACAGCTATAATCTCATGGATAGGGACGGTTGCTTCAATACCTTTTATAACTACTTGTAATCCTTTGCTACTTTTTAGTTGGTAGGTGTAGTAGTTTATTTTTCCGTTATCGAGGTGTTTGGCCATTGATCGGTAATCTTTCTCGTCGTTCACTTGTATTTTGTTTCGTTGATGTTACCCCTTTTTATGGGCTTACTTTTTATTGATTACTTGTCAGCGCATTGTTTCCAATTTTCTTGCTTACTTTTGATGCATTTTTTTTTTAGCTGCTTGTGGGCTTAGTTTTCTTTTTATTTGCACATATCGATCGATTCCTGTTTGTATTAATGATCCGTTAACATTTTTTATATTTCTGGGTTGGGTAAGGGCTAGCTTGTCAGTAAGAGCTGACGAAACAGAAACTGCAGTTGATGTGGTTGTTGTGGTGGTGTCTGATGTCGTTAGTGTCGAAGTCACCGTTTTGAACTAGGGCATTGTCGTTGTTGTAATGAGCAGATCGTTGGTTATGTTGTAGGCGTAGGGGGACCGGGGACGGGCATTGGGCACTCCCCGGCTGTTTTTGTGATGTGCCGCTTGGACATAATAAGCCGGGAGAGAGCTAGCGTACTCTCTCCGTATTCGCTTGCAGTTGTTGCCGGTTCTGTTAACTCTTTCGCTCTTATGGAAAAGTAAGTGTTATTTCTGATTGACGTGAGCCGACGTTTGTCTTGTTGTTGCTGCCGAGTCTTGCTCATTATAGCTTACGCTCTTACACGTTGCCATTATTTGATTATCACTTATCTTAGTAATTAGAAGACTTTGTAATTTATCATTTCCAAAGCACATGAGAACAAGTACCCATGCGTACACTCTGAGTGTCTTTTCGCGAAATAGAATTCGGCTATTTGTGGTGTATTTTTAGTTTCACTTCTGACGAAATATGATCATACAAAATGTTGGTTTGGGTCCAACAGGACGCCAAAGTTTAGGGATAGCAGACATCAGATATAATTTTTCAACTAATGCCTCTAACTTGTTACCCTTTTTGTAAAAATTAATTAAATATGATTACTTCCAATAATGGAAAAGTTGGGAAATTCCTAAAAATAACGTAAACAATTTAAGAAGGGCTTTGTACAAAGCTTTTAACGTTGTGTGTTTGTCCTGTAGGGTTTCAAAAGTATAAGGCTTTGCCGTGCAATCGACTCCAAGATTTATTGGAGCATCCGCACCTACTAAAAGCCGAAGCCGTCTTTGAGATCGATCACTGGTTCTAGAATGTTATCCTTTTTCGTTGTAATCTTGTTACAGGACTCTCGCCAATCTCTGACTCAAATAAGTTATCTGTGCGTGCTGCTTCCTACTCTTTCCCGTGCTGTTTCTCAGGACCCCCATTGACGGGTACTCCTTCCGCTTCCTGTGCTCTGCATTCCCTCATAGGCCGATCTCATTCTTAGCGTCTCCTTTTCCTCGGGTCCACTGTTCACGGCGTTTCCGCTTGATTTCCTGTGCCGATTGCTTTCCAGTCATACAGCTAATTTTATAGTTATAGCTCTGTCCCTGCGTTAGGAAATTGGCGAGTATGGTGTGAGTTCGGTACTCTTGAGTTCATGGCTAACATGATTTCCGGCGATTTCTCGTCCCATCATCTCTGATTCCCTATCATCAAACTGTACTTCACTATCTGTAATAAATACCTTTGGAGCCCCGAACCTCGCTATTATTCGCTCTCTGAACGCCTTTTAAAATAACTCGGCTGTTGCTGCGTGTAGGAGTGCTCCCTCCGTCCATGTATTAAATCGGTCGATTAGTACCAGCAGTATTTGGTTTCCATGTATCGACCTTTGCACTGGACTGATGGTATCTGGGTCAGCATTTGCCAGCTACCTACAACTGATTGGGTTAATACATCGTGAACGGCTTTTACAGTGTCTAGGTGGGCGAGTCGTCGTTCTCATTGATGACGGTTTCCCTTGCGGTTTTTGGCACACAAATTGCAAGCTACCAAGATATCATTTCGCCTTCAATTAAATAGTCCACGAATTTTTGTGGCAGTGTTTTGATCTTTTTTGTATGTTGTAGATCCAATAGCAGCTCTCAATATCTATTGTTCTCCTGAATGTCTCGGAGCGAGGCTGTGTTGACAACGCATCTGTTAATATAATTTTTGTACGCAATCTCTAGGTCATACTGCTGCAACTGCAATGCCCACTTCAATCACCACCTTAAGTTGTACCGATCGATATTGTTGAAGCTGCTAATATACTGCACTTGTAGGAGTTAGTCCAGAATATAGTTGATCATTAGCATCTGAAAAGCATTCTTTTTATACTCAGCGGAGCTCTGCCCAAAACCCACGCACAGCCTTCCCTTTTGAGTGCCCATATCTGGCCACTGTTCGAAATTTTCGTAGATCTCACATTGTACATTTTTTGTATGATCGGCTTGTCGTCCTTATCCGCTGGATTGACTTGCTTACCAAACCCGCTGAGGCTCCCGTGTTCGGCGGTAAGTGTGCTCTGACCAGCTCTTTTTATTCCTTTGCAATTGGCATCAAATATTCCAAGTTATTGCACTTGATTGTTTTGTAACCTTTGCGTTATTAGGTGGGCTTGAGTAAGGATTTCTTTTGCCTTGTCTTTCTTTGCGTTGTGCCCAGTATTCTTCCTTTTTGGGGTTTTTATCCTTATTTTTACCATTTCTATGGATTTGTATACTTCCTCAATCAGAAATATGCCGATTTGGGCGCCATTAAAATTATATGGCTAGCTCAGTAGATTTTATGCTCGTCCCACCAAATTTATTATAAACGTGATTGATCAAAGCAAACAAAAGATTTTTCGCGCTCGGTTATTGATCTCTGCCGGCACAGATCTTGCTGGCCGATCTGTGCTCGTCATAGCAGCACCCTGCAGTTTCATTCCCTTCTTAATCCGGGACAATGTTCACGGTTTACCGTATGTCCTCTAAGACCTCTGCGCACGGCACCACACATTACAAGCACAGTACCGTTAATCCTTGGCGTCCTATTATAACCGGGTCCAATAACCACATTTTACAGTAAGCCTTGGGTACCTTCATTTGACCAGCAACCGGTCACCTCTTTTTTCTGTACCTTCTGCCCATAAACGAGCTTTACACAACAACATCCCAAAAAAGAGGACTTTCGGCTAAAGTAGGACAGAAATTAGGAAAACAGTTTATTGCCTGACATGTGGCTGCCGTCATCTTTTCAAACAATAACGAAGAAAGATAAGAAATAGATTTAAGATAAATAAATAAAATCCCTATTTTGCTATAGGTAGTACGACTTTGGATTTATCTCATGTGAACCACTTAACCCCAGGTAAATTGAAATCTCATAAACTACTAAATGATCTCGGTCGGAATAAAATAAAACTAGATATATAAATTACCTTTTAATTTAAAACATTAAATAGTAAGCCCATCAAAATTTTAAACATAGGTAAACAATGGGCAACAAAAGTAAAGCATCATATAACGCTCTACTGTATCAAACCAATTCAGAAATTTTGTAAATCTTACCAAAATCTATTTCCGGATTTTTTCCTTTATATATTCGAATTCTACTCCATTGACGATATCCAAGCTGAACGGAATCGCACTACGCCTCTTTGAGACAATTTACCAGACGATGATTGACATCAAAAACTTAGATCTTCTAACATAACGCAGCTAGAGCCAGTTGGGAATTATAGCATTGCATAAGGGGTAAGCTTTTAACATCTAAGCATCTCCTTTGTATCTTATTGTCGGAATTTCTTTAGCTTAGACTTAATCAGAGTTTCCATTGCAAATGGAGCAAATTAATGCATAATTTTGGATGTATTAGGTAACCAGTCAGGCGTGTTTACCAAAAGGTAGCCAAAACCAGTTGGGAATTGTTAACTTATTTAAGGTATTTTAAAGCCAAAAAAAACCTAACTGTCTGCTTTTTTAAAAGAAAAAACCGCTTAATACAGCTTAAGTATAATTTTGTCTTATGTTTTTAGAACGCTTAATTCTCAAAACAAATTTTTTCTTCCATGTTGAAAGAGGAACCAAGTTGCAGTCTCCAGTTTGGTAAACATATAGACCGGATAGAGTGTGTGTAAAAAAACTTTTTACTATTACTATACATCTTACTCTAGTAAACTTCTTTTAATTAAGCCTATTTGTTTATTTTATACTTACGACCAAAATTTTCTACTCCATGAGACGCGTCGCAAAGTAGGGCCGAAGCTCACATTTCCCTTTTTAGCTGTAGCTTTCGAGTCGAAATTTGGTCCCAGCTGGTGTAGATGTGATTGGAACGATCAGACTGTAAAGTGTCTAAAGTAGGAAAAGACGCCCTGGAGTCTATGGTCATATGTATGACTTCACGGCTTATGATACGAATTCCTATTTACCTTTTGTACAACTCTTACAAATTAGCTTATTCGCTAATCGTTAATAACCGCTTGACTGAGTTAATCACTACAAAATCAAATTGTATAGATGGGTAACAGGGGGTTTAGATATTAGCACTTAGGTAAAGGTTTTACTGTCCAACGTACTAACTGTTTAATCCTACTATTTTAAGCTGGGTGCGACCGTTCTGGTTATCGCAAATATTGTTGAATATTCAGCTACATCTCTTAGCTCACTATCGCTAAGAGATGTGAGAGTTTCAATTCAAATCAATTCAGTTGGTCACAACACTATGTGCACATAAAAAGAAAATTAAGAAAATTTAACTAAGAAAACTTACGCATCCAAAGTAAAGAAAGCAATTAAAATGATTGCGCCAAATAATGAAAAAACAAGAGAGAACGTCATAGTCGAATGCCCCGACTATCAGATACCCGTTACTCAGGTAAAGGGAGTGCGAGGGAGACGGAGATAGAAACTTTGATCACGCATAACTTTTTAACGAATGGTCCGATTTGAAAAATTTCGATAGGTATTGATAAACACAATAAAACTGCATTTTTACTTTTCCGAAATATTTAAATTTTTAAAATCGTATATTAGCGATTGTGGGCGTTAAAGGGGGCGTGGCACCTTTTTGAAACAAACTTGCGCTGCGTAGGAACTTCTAAAATCTACATGCAAAATGCCAATCTTCTAGCTTTTATAGTTTCCGAGATCTCAGCGTTCATACGGACAGACAGACAGACAGACGGACAGACGGACATGGCTAGATCGACTCGGCTAGTGATCCTGAACAAGAATATATATACTTTATAGGGTCGGAAACGCTTCCTTTTACCTGTTACATACTTTTGCACGAATACAATATACCCTTTTACTCTACGAGTAACGGGTATAAAAAGATTCTATGATCTAAGAGACCCAAACGATGATTATTGAACTGCTTAAACACACAAGGCAAATTTTGATAAATTGGTTTTAAAAATAACTAATTTAAGTGTGGAAAGATTCTTTGCCATTGACATTTAAAGAAACTACTGCAGAAATAAGGCAGCCCAACACACCTCCGAAAATACATCCCAATTGCTTAGTAGAATAGAATCAATATCGCTAGCTATAACGAACACAACGGTAGCGACAAAAAAAACGGAATAAAGCACCTAATCGAACAAAAATTATTTAGATGCTTTTCTAAATACGAGCTCTTGCAGTTCCAAGATCAGCATGACATTGACGCAATGCTCATATCAGAGACTCACCCAACAAACAACATATATTTTCGACTAGTCATCATGATGGTAAGGCTCATGGATTGTAGCGTGTAACGTTCGTAAAGTACTGTGAATGATTCCAAGGATCTGTATTGGCGGGGTACGCTATAGGGTCCGGCACTAGCTCGTCGGCTTGGGTGGTGGAGGTCTTGTCCGTACAGATCTGGACACTTTCCATGTATTACTATTATTGGAATCAGAATTGAGCTAGCATGCATAGCATAGCATAGTTTTAAAAAGCAAGAAGGAAGTTAACAGAGGGGATAATGTGAAGTAAAAATGGGAGAGATTTGGTATTTGCAAAGCCTTGGATGCAATTGGGCAGCCATATTGCTCACCCTACCTATGACCACCTGCCGCTAGAACATAACTCTGTTGGTCCCCTTTATACCCCATGACCGTCGAGACATCAGCTGAGTTCAGTAGATTGTTTGTTTAAGCTTCCCTTTTAATTCAGATAATTTGGGTCCCTTATTTTTTTCTAATTAAAAATGCTTTCAAAAATAGTAATTATTACCAAATTAATTTTGCTTATTATTCTTTTTCGCTATGAATTTCACTAATTAAATTTATGTTTAGTTTATGAAATTTACAAAAAAAAATTATATAAATTTTCAAAGGAGAGCTGCTGCAACATGTGTGAGCATAGTGCTTGTAGTTAAGTCAAAATATTCGGGGTAATAATAATTATTATAATTTTATTCATCATATCCATCGGCGAAAGATCGATCTCCCGGCGTGGTGGGCTGAAAAAGAATTCTAGGATGTTGTGTAACAATCCCAAGTTTAGTAAAGACTCACTTTCACACGGTTATTTTAAATAAACGTTTGGCCTATTGTAACGTGCAACCTTATGTTGCACAGTATTGGACACAGATCTGACCTTGCGGGGCACGCTATAGTATCCGGCTCTAACTCGTCGGCTTTGGGGGTGGAGGTCTTGCTAATTCAGATCTAGTACTTGCCTATTATTATTAATCGAAAATTGAGCGTGCTTGCAACGACGAACGAAATTATATCGTAGACAATGGAGAGAAACCGGGAGAAGGTAAATTGATTCCAGTAGAAAGATAGATTAAACTAAGAGAAGGAAACAGGAAAAGGAAAATTCAGTAAACGAGACGCCGATGTTGGTACGCCTGTAGCTCGCCCTACCTAAGATCACTGGATCCGATTTATAATTCGCGTGATCCCTTTAGATACCCTCTTGCATTATAAACAAATGTCCCCAAACTCCAAAAAGCTTTTATCCCCCAATACTGTAAAATTGCAGACGCAGCTCAAACCTAGATCGCTCTCTTGCTCAGTGCTCTCATTTTGGACACTCTCAATTTATCAATAAAGTTCTTTCTCCCAATCGAAGGTTTGATAAGCGCCAGCTTAGTTTTTAAGTTTGAGTTTTAAGTTGAATCTTGTAAGGAGTAGACCTATCTCTCCCAGTTCGCGTTTACACTATTTTGATAAATAAAAATTATATTTTTTTCAAAGTGCTAAATCCCGAATTTGTTATTGGCGCAGCCGGTAGGATATAACTTTTATACGGTTATATCCTTAAAGAACCCAAACGTCGTTCGTCCCAGTGCAATTATAAACCAGCTATCGCAGTGTCGGTTTGTGTCGCTAATATACGAACGGAAACCTCAATTTGTGCAACACGCTATCGAAGCTCAGGTTGCGAGGTTTTTAAAACATAAATCTTGACCCGTGTGACTGTCAAGTAACTAAAACAAATTTTTTGCAAAAACCCGTTTTTTTGTAAAAGCTAGTGCCTTTGTTCGTAACACAAGGGTTACTAAAAAATAAAACACCTTAGTTCTCCCCCACCAGTGGTAAGAGACAAGGTATAACAAATTTAAATCAAATTCATAATACAAAACTTTTAAAATTGTGAAAAATTTATAAAACTAAATAAAATACCAAAAATGGCAGAACCAGTGATATTATTGTCAGAAAACCATCTAAATCAAGCCCTGAACCAAATCAGGCAAGTGCCGCAATTTGGAGGCAACACGCTCGAACTCAGCCCGTTTATCAGGAGGATAGACTTCATCCTGGAGTTGTACCCCACAACATGTATACGCCAGTCAAGCGTATTCTTCAGTGCGATTGAAATGCAGCTTCACGGAGATGCCCAGAGGATATCTCAATTATCAACAGCCAGATGCTGGAGGGATTTAAGGAACGCCCTCATCAACGAATATAAAACCCAGACGCCCTGCGAAGAACTACTAAGACGTCTGTATAACACCCCCTTTCCTGGGTGTATACGTAAGTTCGTTGAGGACATTGAGTCCAAATCTTTTGTAATATTAAATAAATTAGCCTTAGAAAATAACGCTTCAAATACAATTTTATACACAAATGCTCTTAATAATACAGTTAAAGATGTTATTATGAAAAAATTGCCAGACAGACTTTTTATGACATTGGCTAGGTATGATATTACTAATGCTAATAAACTAAAATGTGTAGCACAACAAGAAGGTTGTTATGAAACATTTTATTCAGATCGAACAAAGAATTCACAAAGTCAAAACCAAGATAAGAGAAATTATCAACCCCAACAAAATACTAATAAACAACAAAACTATAATTCCCAAAACCAATACAGACAGCAGAATAATATTTCCCCAAATCAATATAAGCAACAGGCAAGTACATCTCAAGGCCCACATAAGCCTAATTATAATAAAAATAACAACGAAACTTTTTATGAAAACCACCCATTATATCAAGCAACAAAACAAGAATTCCAACAAAAATTAAATTATAATCAGGTTAGGAACCCTATAAATTATCAATCACAACAAAATGGGGCTAATGCTCCTAATCGACCAATAAAAAGAAATCGCAAAAGTACGAGTGGCCATATGAAAATGGATACCGAAAATTTTCATCAACAAGCCTCGGACACCGAACAGGAAATAGAAACCCTTACATACGAATCATCATGAATAACCAAGAGTTCCGATGTGTTGTAGACACAGGCTCTTCTATTAATTTAATTAAAGAAAATTACTTTAATTTTCCAACCAAAAATACACCCCTTAAAGTTCATACCATAAATGGTAATATTCAGTTAAATACATCCGTGTCTTACCATGCAAGTAAGCTTTGTCCGACCAAACAAACATTTTGGGTCCATAATTTTTCCGATAGATATGATATGCTCATAGGAAGAGAATATCTCGAAGCTTGTAACGCAATTATTAATTATAAATCAAAAACAGTTAATTTAAACGGTTATCAATTCGGAATGAGATTTAATTATAACGATTTCGAATATAAACAAGGAGAAGCAGAAATTGATTGCTGCGATCCCCCATTTTCAACAGATACACCTTTTAATTTTGCAATAAATAATGACTTGCAAGAAACCAATAAGTTTAGATTAGAACACCTTAATGACGAGGAAAAAGATAATCTTAAGAAAATTTTATATGAATTTAGCGACATACAGTACAAAGAAAGTGACAATTTGACTTTCACTAGTACTATCAAGCATGTCATTCATACAAAAAATGAGCAACCGGTTTACAAAAAACCATACAAATATCCTCAAGCTTACGACCAAGAAGTCGATTCGCAAATGAGAGATATGATAAAACAGGGAATAATTCGAAAGTCAAATTCCCCTTATTGCTCACCCATTTGGATAGTACCAAAGAAAGGTGATGCATCTGGAACAAAAAAGTTCCGTATCGTAATTGACTATCGTAATTTAAATGAAATTACGGTAGACGACAAATACCCTATCCCGGTCATGGATGAAATATTGGACAAACTTGGTAGATGCCAATATTTTACCACTATTGACCTTGCAAAAGGTTTTCACCAAATACAAATGGATGAAAATTCTATTCCAAAGACAGCTTTTTCCACCAAAAATGGCCATTACGAATATACTCGAATGCCCTTTGGATTGAAAAATGCCCCTGCTACCTTTCAAAGGTGCATGAACAATCTCTTAGAAGATTTGATCTACAAGGATTGTTTGGTCTACATGGACGATATTATCGTGTACTCCACTTCATTGGAGGAACATGTATTATCTTTGCGAAAGGTATTTGAAAAATTACGAGAAGCTAATCTCAAGCTTCAACTCGACAAATGCGAGTTTATGAAAAAGGAAACAGAATTCCTTGGACATATTATAACAACAACTGGTATAAAACCAAATCCTCTTAAAATAGAAGCAATACAAAATTTCCCTATACCCAAATCCCCAAAACAAATAAAATCCTTTTTAGGTCTTTGTGGATTTTATAGGAAATTTATCCCAAACTTTGCTAAAATAGAAAAACCAATGACAGCAAAGCTTAAAAAAGGCGTAACTTTAAATATAAAAGATAATGATTATGTACAAGCGTTTGAAAAACTTAAACTTTTAATAATGTCCGATCCAATACTTATATACCCAAATTTCGAAAAACCATTTTCATTAACAACAGATGCAAGTAATATTGCTATAGGAGCAGTATTATCGCAAAATCATAAACCAATCTGTTATGCCAGCAGAACTCTTAATGAACACGAAATTAATTATTCGGCAATAGAAAAAGAACTTTTAGCTATTGTCTGGGCCACCAAATATTTCAGGTCCTATCTTTTTGGCAGAAAATTTCTGATCCTAAGTGATCACAGGCCTCTAGTATGGCTCCTAATATGAAATTACAACGCTGGAAAATCAAACTAAATGAGTTTGATTATGAAATAAAATATTTGCCCGGTAAAGAAAACCATGTGGCAGACGCCTTATCTAGAATAAGAATAGAGGAAGCCTATTTAGGAGAGACTTCCAGTAATTCAAATACAATAACAACAATAGCTACAGTGCATAGTGCACCAGAAGATAACCAAAACCACATTTCAATAACAGAAAGACCACTGAATTATTATAACAGACAATTAGAATTTATAAGAGGAGACTTAAATGAAGTCGAAGTAATAAATTATTTTCATAAAACAAAAATCATAATAACATATAAAGAGATGACAATAGAATACGCAAAACAATTAATAATTGAATACTTTTCTAATAAGAAAAGCGTAATATACTTTCCATTTGAAATAGATTTTTTAATTTTTCAAAAGGCATACGTTGAAATTATTTCCCCAGATAACTTAACTAAAACAATGAAAACTAATAGTAAATTAATAGATATTAACACTTACGCAGAATTCAAAGAAATTATTATTAAAACACACAGAGAACTATTACATCCAGGAATAGAAAAACAAACAGCACTTTTTAAAGAAAAATATTATTTTCCCGATCACCAAAAATTAATTCAAAATTTTATTAATGAATGCGAAGTATGCAACATCGCAAAAACAGAACACAGAAATACTAAATTAGAATTCGAAATAACCCCAGAAATTTTTAATCCAAGAGAAAAATATGTCATTGATTTTTATATGATAGATAATAAACAATTTTTATCTTGTATAGACATTTATTCAAAATTTGCCACCTTAATAGAAGTCAACAGTCGAGATTGGTTAGAAGCAAAAAGAGCATTAACTAAAGTTTTTAATGAAATGGGTAAACCAAACCAAATCAAAGCAGACAAAGATTCAGCTTTCATGTGTGCAGCATTGCAACTTTGGTTAAAATCCGAAGATGTTCTTATTGATATAACAACAAGCAAAAATGGAATTTCTGACGTTGAGAGATTTCATAAAACAGTAAATGAAAAGTTAAGAATCATAAACAGTGAAACAGACATAGAAAATAAGCTAACAAAATTTGAAACTATTCTTTATGTCTATAATCATAAAACAAAACATAACACGACAGGCAGAACTCCTGCAGATATTTTTATTTTCGCTGGAACTCCAAAATATAATACACAGTCAAATAAAATCAATAAAATAGAAAAATTAAATGAATCACGAAATAAATTTGAATTTGATACTAGATATCGACAAGCCCCACTAGTAAAATCAAAAACGACTAATCCGTTTAAAAAGACAGGAAAAATCACAAAATTAGATGATAATCATTACGAAGAAGTTAACAGAGGAAGAAAAATAATACATTATAAGTCTAAATATAAGAAAACAAAGAAAATTAACGAAAATAAATACGATAATTCCAGATGCACGCCAAATGAAAACCAAACCTAACTTGTTGATCAACACTATCAAAATCTTATTAATTTTAATACACTTTACAAAACTTACCAATGGCCAAAATTTGGAAATCAATCCCGTTCAAGCAAAAAACGGTTATTTAATATTTAAAACAGGAACCTTGGACTTACCAACTAATTACGAATATCATTGTTTAACCGTCAACTTAACCAAAACTGAACTAACGTATACTAATTTAATTAAACAATCAGAAGAATTTTCAGGTTTAAAACAAATTATATACTTAACAGAGAAATTAAACAGAGAAATGAATGGAATTAGAATTGCAAAACGTAGCAAAAGAGGTCTTATAAATTTCATAGGCACAACATACAAATATCTATTTGGAACATTAGATGAACAAGATAAAGAAGAATTAATAAATAAAATTGAAAATTTAGAACAAAACACAATTCAAGTTAATGAACTTAATAAAGTAATAGATGCGGTAAACAAAGGTATTGAAACAATAAATCATTTAAGCTTGGTAAATGATGTAGACGAAAGGCTAGCATTACTTATTTTTAATCTACAAGAATTTACTGAATATATAGAGGACATAGAACTAGGAATGCAACTTACTAGACTAGGCATTTTTAACCCTAAATTACTTAAGCATGATACTTTAACACAAGTTAATTCAGAAAATTTATTAATAATAAAAACCTCTACTTGGTTACAAGCCAATACTAATCAAATATTGATAATTTCTCATGTCCCAAAAGACATTATAAAAACTTCAATATTCAAAATTTTGCCTTACCCAAATGAATTTAATGACATATTAACAGAACCTTTAGAAGACAAATATTATTTTCAAAATAATCAAATATTTTCATTTAACACAAAAGAAAGAGTTACAAATAAATGCATTATAGGAATATTAAACCAAGCCAATGCCGAATGTAAATACACAAAAATGTATAAAAAATATGAAACAAATTATATAGAGCCAAATATTATAATTACTTGGAACTTACCGAAAACTATTTTAAACCAAACATGTATAAATCAAGCAATAGTTGTCGAAGGAAATAAAATCGTAAAAGCGTTTAATTGTTCTGTACAAATTGAAGAAATCTTAATAACAAATACTATAATGGATTACACACAAACTATTTATGTTAACAACAATGTAACAATGATAGAACCACTGTCAATAATTGAGCAAAAGATATAATAAGAATACATACAAGAAATAATAACACATTTCAAATTATAATACTTACTATTTTAATTGTAATAATTATAATTTTAAGTATTTACTTCATCTATAAATTTAAGAGTATTCCGAGAAACATTGTAATTAAATATCAAAACAAAAACAATACTAAGAACCCAGAAAATAAAACAGAATTAAACAATATTGCACCAAATGAAAATACCCTACAATTAAACGAAAATACTACACAAACTAATATACCCACTCACATATAATACCCTAATATATCCGCCTGAGGACAGGCTCTTTTCTAATGGATGGGGAAGTAACATACCCACACCCACATATCTACCACATAAAAGTAACATACACACACCCACATATCTACCGCATAAACATATTTACATTACGCATTTGTCACACCCAAAATCATCGGCTCCCAAGAGTCGCCAATTAATATAAACATCCTCTTGAGTTATAAACAAATGAAAGAACCCCAAATTGTCGGCTCCCACGACTGACCAATTTATGTAAACATCCTCTTGCATTATAAACAAATGTCCCCAAACTCCAAAAAGCTTTTATCCCCCAATACTGTAAAATTGCAGACGCAGCTCAAACCTAGATCGCTCTCTTGCTCAGTGCTCTCATTTTGGACACTCTCAATTTATCAATAAAGTTCTTTCTCCCAATCGAAGGTTTGATAAGCGCCAGCTTAGTTTTTAAGTTTGAGTTTTAAGTTGAATCTTGTAAGGAGTAGACCTATCTCTCCCAGTTCGCGTTTACACTATTTTGATAAATAAAAATTATATTTTTTTCAAAGTGCTAAATCCCGAATTTGTTATTATATATATTTTCCATTATTTGGTTCTAAAGGTTGTATTTTTTTTTTAGTGTATTCATTTAATTTTATTTCCTCACTAGTATTATTATTTAATTATTTATTATTTTTAACTATTCTTCTAATAATGAATCTCGTTCGGCTTTAGGACAACAAATGTTTTAATAATGTTCATAAAAAAAAATCTCCAATTTAATTTGCTTTTAACATGTTCTCTTTAACTTTTGTTTAACTATTTTATTAATCAATAAATTCGAATGCCGAGTATAAATTAACCAAAGAATAAAAATTGTTTTGTAGTGACTCACTTTGTATTCTCCACGACGAAAGATCGATCTCCCGAGCGGTGTCTGTAAAAGAATAGCGACTCTGGATCGCAATGGGTTAAATACATACAGAGCATTCACATGTTTTAGCCAACAACTATTTTCTTAATTAACAATTTCCTAAAACCGACCTGTTCCTATATTTCCTGTTACTAAAATAATTTTATTTTATTTAATATTTAATTTAATTTAATTTCAAGCTTTTCTCTCAGTGCATAAGTCTGCGCATATTTTATGACTCTGGCCAATCTAGCAGTCATCTGGGGTGTGTTAAATGTTAAAGAAATTCTAACACTGTGCAAATTTATATTCTTTTAGAATAATTAGGAAGCTGCGAATCCATGAGTTATTTGTCGTAGCACGGCTATTCATTATTTGCGGCGATGGCAGACGTCAGCTGCGGATTCACTTTCTGGCTCTCCCTAACCCCGTTGGGTAATTTTCCATTGCACGTGATCGAGCCTTAACACTAGCGTTTTGGCCAAGTTAAACTTGGGCCGACTGATCGGGACTCCTGGGGGACTACATATTCACTGTGCACGAAATAACTAGATAGATGCTGCTGCTCTTGTTTGTTGCCTAATTAATTGCTGCTGCTCTTAACTACAGAGGGGGAGCCGGCTGAGGCGGTTACAAAAAGAGCGGCTTTTCTGTCCGCTAAGATTAACTGAACACTCAGAGAACTCTAGGCCTTAGATTGCGATGTGAAGCTACTGGTGCTTGGTTGTCCGCTGAGGGTGCTCCCGTGGACGCGGAGGGTGCTCCCGTGGACACGGTGGGCGACCGCGTGGCTGCCGGAGGGTGCTCCTGGGGACGCGGAGGGTGCTCCCGTGGACACGGTGGGCGACCGCGTGACTTCAAGTACGGCGGAAAAGGGGTGCTCCCGTAGACACTGTGGGTATCCGGTGTTCGCTGGGCGCGTCCCTCGATGCACTTGCCGCAGCCGCAGGTGGTCAATGGGGCTCTCTGATCCAATAGGGTTTAAGAAAATGCCTGGATTGATTGCCGACAATATAAACATATATCCCACTTGATTTATATAACTTTTCCGCCTACCTTTTTGGGGACTTAGCGTGCTGCACTCGATTTTTAAAACTTGTTTCACTTTTTGGACTTAGCCTGCCGCACTCGAATTAAACGCGTGTGATCGCTTTGAAAACTTTAAAAGAAAAGAACGTGTCCGGAATTCGGATGTGGGTCTGTAAAGTTGGCTGCGGTGCGGAAGCCGAGCTTTGTATTGCGACTCTGTTGCAGCTGACTTATGCCAGCTGATCTAATGCAGCTGCAGCTGAGGTCCACCAATTTTGGCAACGCTAAAGCTAAGTGCATATGTACCTATGTATTTATAGAGCCTACTTTCAGGATCACTACATATATACGTGGTCGTACAAACGCTTCAGGCGCTGTTACAAAACCCCCCGCCGAAATCCAGCTAGGGTATTTGTACCAGATACCCTAGATGGATACCGCCTGAAGCTTGGTCACTGGCGAATATCCTTAGCATGATAAGTGCCTAACAACCGACCCTGTGGATCTTCCAATTCGTAATAGCAGTTACCCAACTTCTTACGCACTCGGGCTTTGACAAATGAAGGGCCAAACTTTGCGTTGTATCCAGTTTGGAAGCAACTCTGCTTAAAATTACGTCGAAACACCTCTTGACCGGCTTTGAAAGATACTACCTTGGACCGAAGGTTGTATCGCTTTTCATTTTCATCATGCATCTTCTGCATCCGCTTCTTAGCTTCAGTATGAACAATTTCGAAAGAGTCCGGACGGTTAAATAATACGGAACGATCGTTGAGCAAGTTAAGCTTTCTAAGCAGAGAATATGTTGCACCCGATGTGACCATATGTTGACCATAGACCATGTAGTAAGGTGACGTTCCGATACTATAATGCACTGAGGAACGCAAAGCGCAACTAATCCTACTCAAATTCTCGTCCCAGTCCTTTTGGTCTGAACGTACATAAGCCCTGATTCCTGAGATAACAGAGCGGTTAACGCGTTCTGAAGCGTTAGCTTGAGGAGCATGCACCGCTGTTAATACGTGCGTTACTCCGTACTGTTGCATTAGTTTCTTAAAACCTACAGCACGAAACTGGGAGCCGTTATCTGACACAATGGTCTCTGGCACGCCGTATGTCATAAAAAGTTCACTCTCAAGATAGTTTACTACCACAGCGGTATTTATCTTCTTAACCGGCTTCAGGAATACATATTTCGAAAAGTGATCAAGCACTATAAAAATGCCAACATTTCCGCTTCGAGAGCGCGGATAGGGTCCGAGGAAATCAATAAAAAGTCTCTGGAAGAACCGTTGTGTCTCCGGAGCTTTTCCTAAAGGCGGACGTAGAGAACAATTCGGCGACTTGGTGGATTTGCACACTTCGCAAGCATTGACATACACTTTTACATCTTTTACTAATCCGGGCCAGTAGTAGTAGCGCCTAAGTCTCTCAATAGTTTTATGTATCCCGCCGTTCGAGCATAAGGAACTGTCATGAGCGCGAACAAGGACATCTGGGATCATTTCTTTGGGTACCCACAGCTTCCATGCGTACTCGTCATGAAGGGTTTCTCCCGTCAGATGTTCTGCCTTTCTATATAAATACCCACCATCGACTTTCAAATCCGGGAAATTGGCCTCGTTAGCGCTGACACTATCGACTAATCCCTTGTATCCAGCAGACTTGAAATGATCGGAGTTTAAATCGACAAGTAACCCATCTTGTAGATCTATAGCAGCAAGCTCATCTTCGTTGACTCGAGACAGTGAATCGGGAACTACGTTTAATGAACCCTTGCGGTGATCGATACGAAACTTGAAAGGTTGTAAAGCAATCGCCCATCGACCCAGTCGGGAATTTAAGTCGCGATCGGCCATAAGCCACTTAAGAGAAGCGTGATCGGTGACAATTTGAAAGCTGTGACCTTCGACGTAAGCTCGGAAATGTTTAAGAGCAACAATTGCTGCCAAACACTCTTGTTCCGTGACAGTGTAATTTTTCTGAGCCTTGTTCAACTTTTTCGACACGAAAGCAATCGGACGCTCGTCTCCTTCTTCAGAAACCTGAACCAAAACTGCTCCTACCCCGCTCTTGCTGGCATCACAATGTATTGAGAAGGGCTTAGAAAAATCTGGATTGCAAAGTACAGGCGCTTCCGTTAAACACTTCTTTAATTCTTGAAAAGCTATTATTGCTTCAGGAGTCAGACTAAATTTACGCTTTATCGTCATCAGGTCTGTTAAAGGGGCTGATAGAGCTGCAAAATTGGGAACGAACTTTCTATACCAGCCACAGAGTCCCATAAAGCTTCTTAGTCCACGGAGGGTTTTCGGAATCGGAAAATCTGTGATAGCCGCCACTTTTTCTGGATCTGTGCGTATTCCGCCATCACCAATACCCGTACCCGTCTCATGCAAAAATGGCTTTTGCTAACGTTGATTGTTAAGCCTGCTCTTTTGATGTGCACAGCCAACTCTCTGAGCACCTCCAAATGCGTCTCGAAGCTTGAAGAAACCACCAGTAAGTCGTCTAAATAAACGAAAACTTCATTGCGGTAATGCGGAGGTACCACCTTGTCCATCAGTCTAGACATGGTACTCGTCGCATTGCAAAGGCCGAATGGCATCACCTTAAATTGGTAAAGCGGCCTTCCGGGGACAGTAAAGGCCGTTTTGTCGCGAGAGTTGACTTCTAACGGCACCTGCCAATAGGCATCTTTCAAATCTAAGCTAGTAATAAACTCTGCCTTCTGAAGTCGACTCAAAATCCCGTTTATCTGCGGCAAGGGGTAAGCGTCTTTTTCTGTGAAGCTATTTACCTTTCGGCAGTCAAGACAAATTCGGACTTTACCGGGCTTGCTTACCATAACTATTGGCGAAGACCAAGCACGACTCCTCTATAACGCCTAACTGTATCATTCCGTCTATTTCGGTATACATAGCCTTTTCTACGGCCGGCGAAACCGGAAAATGACGTTGTTTTATGGGTTTTGCACTACCCACGTCTATTGAGTGTGTGATTAAATTAGTCTTCCCAAGACCTTCCTGCGTGAAAGATGGAAAACAATTGATAACTTCCGAAAGTTTTTTCCTCTGGCCTTCAGATAATACATGGGTATCGACACTACTGCTGTCAATGGCTTTGGCTTTGGCTTCAGCTAACTCTACTTCTTCAATCGCTAGACTTTTGGGAAGAAGGTCGTAGTGCTTCCAGAAATCTATTCCCAGGTATAAGTCGTGTTTCAAAGAAGGCACAATGTAAATAGGTAAACATTTCCTAACATTTGCGTATTCTATTTCAACCTTGATCCGCCCTACTACTCGCTGAGGACTTCCATCAGCCGTCACAGCATTACTTTCCATCGCTCTAAAAGGCACATTTCCGGCCTTTACTTCGGCTGCTAAACTCCCACCTACACAACTAATAGACGCCCCTGAATCGAGTAAGCCGTATACAGTCCGATCCAACAGCCGAACTGGTATAACTGGTCGAGGATCCCGAGCTGCGTAAGGATTAGCACAAATGTATTCTAGGCCGAGTTCGCAACGCTTCACGGTTTGCCAGAAGCTTTTCATACGCCTTGAACTACGCGATTTGCGCTTTTGTAAGTCAGGTAAATAATTGTATTTATGAACAGCTGGTGTTTTTCTTAATTTATGAATTTTGTGATGGAGCAGAGAACTATTATTACTAATTAACACATCTAAAGAACTGGGATTATCGCCTTTAAACAACGTTCTTCTCACTCCAACGTTGTCACTTGATTTCGTAAGGCACTCAAAGGCGTCGATCTGAACGGCGATCTCGACGTGCCGGCTTTGGAGTTTTTTGCGCACTTAGCACAACTTGGCTTATATGTGTTGGGGGCTCCACAACCATAACAGAAAACTCTCCTTTCGGACAAACAGTCCTGGTATCTGTGGCCCTCTTTCCGACAGTTCCAACACACGAGTGAAAACGCTTCTATTTCTAACTCCGTCTCAGCTTCTTGCTCGCTTCGCTTCCCAGAATCTTGAACTATTTCTGGCTGGTTTTTGCATACCCGTGTATCTTCTTGACTTCATCCAAGAAGACCTCGCGTCTTCTGCAAGTTTCTCTTAGCTCCTGAACAGTTCTGATTTCTACGTTAAGGATTTCATGCCTAATCTCTGGGCGTAAATTATTCTTTAGGACTCGTACAAGCTTACGAGCAGACCATGGAACTTCTAATTGATCTACCAATCCCGATATGCTATCGTAAAAGCTGTCGAAAGATTCACTGGTCTTCTGCTTCCTATTTCTAATGAGCTCTTCAACATCTACGTCGTCCCTTTCTTCCCGAAATTGTGTACGTAAGGCTGAACACAACAAATCCCATTGAACTCTACTCACGGACTTGTGGTAGCGCCAATAGAACTCATAGGCTTTACCTTCGAAAAGAACACTGGCATTTCTGCACAGTATTGCGAAGTTTCCCTCCAATGTCTGGTGTGTAAGTGCCTCAACTCTATATATAAAGTTGTCTACTGACACTCCGACTCCAGAGTACTTCAACTTCCACCCATTGAGGATCTGCACAACCTTATCCGGTCGGTTATTCAAATCGGATCCAATGCTCCTGTGAGAGATGGGTGATCCAGCATTGTTTGCTGCTAAGTTATCGTTTTGGTTGCTTAACTCTCTTTCGTAAGGTCTGTAACCTTCTGTAGCTCGTGAAGGCGAAGTAGATCTTATCCCGCTATTATCATTTTCATTAGATGGCGTTACTGTCAATCGTCGAAAGCTTTCTTCTACCGAACTCTGAACTAACTCTACAAGTTTCTCAGAAAGAGTCGTGAGCAATCTTCGCTCCATATGTAACCAATTACTGGGCCCTCTCTCTATACTTTTACTTCCCCGGGCCTTCTCTGCGGCTGAGGGTTGGGCCAAGCCTTCTTCTAAGACTGGACCTTTAGCACGCGTTTTTGGACCAGCTGGCCTACAAGGCACTAGGCAAACGGGACACTTATCGTTCCCCTTGAAATGAGTCTCAATACATTTCTTGTGATACTCGTGTTGACATGAAGTAGTATACGAGTCCGCTGCACCTTTTATTTCCCTCTCGCACAATGGGCATACTCGTGCCGAAGCGCCTAATGGAGAGTGTATCATTTTAGAAAAAAGAGCAACTGACGATCGAATAAAGACAACCCTATAAATTGATACTAAACGCGTACTTTATTGCGTTTAACCAAAGCGAAAAAGATAACTGATCTATAATCACAAAAATACTGATTGAACTCTGCACTTGATGTCTAGCGTGTCGTAGGGTATTAATAATTATTGTTTACTGAAATTCTCTTCGTTGAGATTTAGATTTGAGAGGTTTTAGCAAGATAGCAAAAGATGATTGAAGATATTTTGAAGATATTCTAATGAATTATTCCGGACAGAACGCCGTTCACAATAAACACTGTCTGTATTCCGGTTTTCTTCACATCAAGAAAACTTCATACGAAAACAAAAGAAAAATAACAACTTTCCCTAACTTTGAGTGGCTATGACCCTCTCGCAAGACAGGTCGAATATTTTCCAAATCTCTCAGTTTTGGGAAAATTTTACTAGAAGTTGTGTAAGACTAACTGTGTGTTAATTGCTCGTGGCCAGTAGATCGACAAAAGTTCCTTACTGTTTTCCGCAAACAATTTAAGTTCAAATAAAATAGCTCTAACAAAGTAAGTAAAAGAGGGTCTAATGTTTTTACCGCCTGTTTTTTTAGCTCTGGTCAATGAGAAACACTGAAATTGTACCCCTCTTGCACTCCAAAACATAAGCAGATTGCACGGTGAAAATCAACTGATTCGACATAAAAGCATTAAGGAAATAAGGAAAAGAAAGGAAATTCTGGAATTTATTTACGATGAGTCTTATCGAGTGCAAAAAGTTACACCCATTAAGGCCCCACGTTGGGCGCCATTCTTTTTAATAATAATAATTAATTATAACTGTAACGTGCAACCTTATGTTGCACAGTATTGGACACAGATCTGACCTTGCGGGGCACGCTATAGTATCCGGCTCTAGCTCGTCGGCTTTGGGGGTGGAGGTCTTGCTAATTCAGATCTGGTACTTGCCTATTATTATTAATCGAAAATTGAGCGTGCTTGCGACGACGAACGAAATTATATCGTAGACAATGGAGAGAAACCGGGAGAAGGTAAATTGATTCCAGTAGAAAGATAGATTAAACTAAGAGAAGGAAACAGGAAAAGGAAAATTCAGTAAACGAGACGCCGATGTTGGTACGCCTGTAGCCCGCCCTACCTAAGATCACTGGATCCGATTTATAATTCGCGTGATCCCTTTAGATACCCTTACGACCGCATAATCATCAGCAGAGTTCTAGTCAAATAACTACTCCATAATTTCGTTCAAATTCATTTTTAATAATCTAAATTAAATTCTATGCCTAAGTTGTCAGAGCAACATTGAGTGTGCAAAGGCTTAAGTGAAATACAAACGCAAACGTTAATAATAAAAGGGAATAAGAACTTCATGAAGATAAAGATAGTAGTATAAGGTAATCTTAAATTTTAATAAGGGCTTAATATATATAAAATATTTAAAAATTTCATTGTTTGTTCCATAGATAAGTTTTACTTAATATACAAAATATATATATATTTTCCATTATTTGGTTCTAAAGGTTGTATTTTTTTTTTAGTGTATTCATTTAATTTTATTTCCTCACTAGTATTATTATTTAATTATTTATTATTTTTAACTGTTCTTCTAATAATGAATCGCGTTCGGCTTTAGGACAACAAATGTTTTAATAATGTTCTTAAAAAATCTCCAATTTAATTCGCTTTCAACATGTTCTCTTTAACTTTTGTTTAACTATTTTATTAATCAATAAATTCGAATGCCGAGTATAAATTAACCAAAGAATAAAAATTGTTTTGTAGTGACTCACTTTGTATTCTCCACGACGAAAGATCGATCTCCCGAGCGGTGTCTGTAAAAGAATAGCGACTCTGGATCGCAATGGGTTAAATACATACAGAGCATTCACATGTTTTAGCCAACAACTATTTTCTTAATTAACAATTTCCTAAAACCGAACCGTTACATGATTTCAATTTTATTCTTTCATTCGGTTCTACCTGTTCCTATATTTCCTGTTACTACAATTTTTTTTTTTTTATTTAACTTTGCTTTTATTTATTGAATCTTCTCTTAATTTTGAGACTAACAATAAGTTTACGAATCTTAACATTAAAATTTAACTAACAGTATAATAAGACTGCATTCTGGTTGCGCGTGCCTCAAGTCGGTCGCTGGGTGGGTAAGTCATTGCGACGAAGACGTGATTGGTTGATCAACCTTGTAAGACCTCTCGCCAGGTGGTTAGGGTGCAACGGTAGCTTGGTAAAGTACTTTTCCTTCTGTTCTGCGATCACTTCTTTGACTGGTAGAATGTTTAAGTCGCGATGTATGGTTTCGTTGCGAACGTACCACGGTGCCCCGGTGATTGTTCTCAAGATCTTCGACTGAGCTCGCTGGACTATGTCAATATTGCTATTGCTGGCATTCCCCCATAACTGAGAGCCGTACATCCATATAGGTTTTAGTACCGAGTTATACAGCAGGACTTTATATTCAAGACTAAGGGGAGACCGAGCGTTGATAAGCCAATGAAGGCTACTGGCTTTTAGCTTTAGGTGTGTTCTTTTGGCTTCAATGTGCCGGCGCCATGTGGTTCTTCTGTCGAGGTGTACTCCTAGATATGTCACTTCGTTTGCTTGCGGGAGTAGAGTATGGTTTAACATGAGCGGCGGGCAGTTTTGCCTGTTCAGGGGGAACGTAACGTGCTTGCATTTTTGTTCGTTCACTTTAATTCGCCAATCTGATAGCCACTTTTCTACATCGACCAGATGAAGAGCGAGCTGCGCAATTGCTTGCATCGGGCATTTTGAGCGGCTGAGAATGGCTGTATCATCAGCAAACGTAGATGTTGTTAGTCGTGTGCTTGTTGGGATGTCTGCTGTGTAGAGGACATATAATGTTGGCCCAAGCACGCTTCCTTGAGGAACTCCAGCTCCAATAGTGAAATCGTCAGTTATAGCAGTGTTGCATCGAACAGCAAATTTTCTGTCGTAGAGGTAAGACTCTAGAAGCTTATGGGTGTTGTAGGGGAGCATTGTCTTGATCTTGAACATTAGACCTTCTAGCCAAACTCTATCAAATGCTTGAGAGTCGTCTAAAAATATGGCAGTACAGTACTCTCGTTTTTCGAACGCGTTCCGAATTTCTGATGTTATCCGGTTGACCTGCTCAATTGTTCCGTGCTTTTCACGAAACCCAAATTGATGTGACGGAATTCCTTGCCTGGATTCTTAGGTATGTGTTTATCCGAATCAATACGCATTTTTCAAAGAGTTTAGATAAGAAAGGAGTAGGCTTATAGGTCTATACGACGTGGAATTGTGTGGTTTTCTGGCTTTGCTATCATTATTATAATCGACTTTTTCCATCTCACTGAAATGGCCAAGTTTTGCGATGGCATTAAAAAGCTGGGTTTGTGCAAACGGCGCAATATGGGAGCTCAATGATCATTTTGGGAGTTATGAGGTCGCAGCCCGGGGATTTTTTCGGATTCAGCTGATTTTTGATGATGTTAACGGCAAGGTCGGCAAGGTGAACGCACTAGTGGCAGGATTTGGTTGGAAGACATTTTTAAGGTGGTTGGCAAACGTGCTGGCTCTGTCTGCATCGCTGCGCGCCCAGCCGCCTGTGGGGTTTCTAATAGGCATCACGGTTACTTTCGGTGAGCTTAGAGTAGGGTGAGCTCTCCATAGTGAGTGTTTTGTGCTAGATGTTGACAATTGCTCTATGTAGCGTCGGTGGACATGTGCTTCTTCTTGCTGTAAAGCTTTTGTGAGTTGACGTGAGGCATATTTGAAGCTTTGCCTAGCAGATGGTGATCTGTGGAGTTGCCACTCTCGACGTAAGCGTCGCTTTTCGAGGACGAGCTGTTCTATTTGTAGATTTGTCTTCTTTTGGTTGCTTTGTGTACTTGTAGTTTGGGGTGTTGAAACTCGAGCTGCAGAGACGAGTACAGACTCCAGTGTATTAACAAATCTGTCTACGTTGGCTTCATCGTTGAGATGAGGACTTAGCTCAATGTGTGAGCTAATGTATTTCTTGTACTTAACCCAATTGGTTTTCTGAGATGTCAATTTAAACGATTGCTCCAATGCGCCTGGATGTCGGAGAAGAATAAACAGGACAGGCGAGTGATCCGATGAAAGATCCGAGAGGCATTCGGCGCTTATCAGATTTTTAGAAATGTTTTTGGTAATTGCAAAGTCTATTAAATCGGGTAGTTTCCTTGGGTCTGCCGGCCAGTATGTTGGTCTGCCAGGAGAAACATAGTCCAGCTTGTTCTTGGCTTTTATAACTGCATTATAGAGCTGTTTTCCTTTTGGAGTCACGAGACGTGATCCCCAGTGTGTGTGCTTGGCGTTATAGTCCCCTGCTGCTATGAAGTGGTCTCCTAGTGAGTTGAAAAACTGCATAAACTCATCTTCAGCTATGGTGAAGCGAGGGGGGCAGTATACGGCGGCTAGTGTAAGTTGGTTGCCAGTATTTGTTTGTATATTTATAGATGTGGCCTGTAGATAATTTTTAGCAAATTTGTTATGATAGTGGTGCTTAATACGGCTTCTGATTAGAATTCCAGTCCCACCATGTGCTTTACCATCTGGATGATTTGTTCCGTAAAATGAGTAACCTCGTAGTTGAAAATTGTATTTATTTGTAAGGTGTGTTTCTGAAAGCAGCATTACGTCGATATGGTTGTCGAGTAGGAATTGAGCTAACTCAAGTTTATGCTGTGAGACGCCGTTAGCGTTCCACGTAGATATCCTTAGGGAAGTCATTATTTGGATTGTTGTGAAACCAGCATTTGAATCAGTAGATTTTGGTTTCGCATTAAATCTTGCATAGTTGTGCGCATAAACGACATAAACTCCGTAAGGCTTTGCTGCAGGCTGTATATCATATCTTCGAAGTTGCTTTTTGACTGCTCCGGGAATTGTTGCTGCTGAGCCGTGTTCGGTTCTTGGTATGCTGATTGCAGAAATGAACTTTTTGAGACAGGGTTAGCCAGTCCTGATTTTAAAGCGCTTGCGTAAGTCACATTTTTATCAGAGTTTAAGGGTCCTAGTGAGGATCTGGCTGCAGTCGAGAAGAAGACTTCAGGGTTTGTTCTGGAAGCTGTCATCTGTTTATTTTGGGTGCGGGCGGCAGTTCCTCTCTGGTGGATGCGACTTTTCAGCTCCTTGTAAACAGGGCAGCCTCTGTAGTTAGCAGTGTGATTGCCACCGCAGTTGCCGCACTTTTTCGAGTTGCAGTCATCTTTGCTCGTTGGGCAGTGTGCGGAGTCATGAAGATCTCCACAAACTACACACACCGGGCGCAGTTTACAGTATGACCTTGTATGGCCATATTCTTGGCAGTTCGCACATTGTACCGGGCCATTGCGTTTGTGCGGTTCCTCAACTGTAATTCTGCGGTGCAGCAGGAACTGAAGATTGTAAATGGGGTGCACTTCGTATTTCTTTAGGGGCTTATTTTCTGGTTCGAGCTCAACCTTAAAGAGTGGCTTTCTATCCCTGTTAAGGATGTTGAAGACTGTCTTAGCGTTAAATCCCTTCTCTTGAAGCGCCTTTGTTATCTCTGCAGGCGTTACGTCGGACTCTATGCCCTTAAGTACGACTTGCAGGCCCTTGCTACTTTTTAGCTGATAAGTGTAAAAGTTCTTTTTATTCTCGGAAAGATATTTCGATAATACTCTGTAATTATCTTCAGACTTCATTTGAACCTTTGTTTCCTGGATGTTTCCCTTTACTAGAGGTATTATGTGGAAGTTATCCTTTCCAATAAGCTCGATAATTTTGGTGACAAGAACATTGGAACTTTTTTCTCGAATATAAATAGGCGGAGGTTTTGGCTTCCTTTTCTCGACTTCAGTGGATTCGGCCGCCTCAACGTCATAGGCGTCTTCCAAGATTTTAAATCGGTTTGAGTTCGTGGGCGTTTCTATTCCAGCTAGGCTAGCATTGTTACGGGTTATTTTGCGTTGAGAATTTAGAGGGCTCAGCTTCCTTTTGATTTGGATGTATCGATCCATACCAGTCTGCACAGCCGGCTTAGTACATTCATTGGTTTTGTTCTGTTTTTCTGGCAGCGCAGTGGCAGACGTATTAATATTTGCGCTGCTAGCTGATGATGTCATTAAACGAGCAGTCGATACGGTTGCAGTTGTTGTTGTAGTTACAGTTGACGTTGTTAAAGAAATTGCGGTGCTAGTTACTGCTGATGAGCTTAGGTTATTGCATACCTGCATTGAGGCACATTCAGCGCTCTTTGGCCGCAGAGACGTCGATGGTAGCGAGGGGGAGCAAGAACGCGCTCTCTCGCTCGATACGTTTAAGAACTCGGTCAAGTTGGGGGTAATTGCCCGCGCTTGATCAGAGCTTGCATTATTTTCGGTTGCTTTAAAAGAGAAGTACGCGTTATTTCTTTGTACTGAGAGCCGTCTCTCGTCTTGCTCACGTTGACGTTGTGTACGAACGTCGTTCAGACTCATTGTATTCGTGGTAAAGTTAATTAGAGTTTTAAGTGTTAAGTTTTATATTAATTAAATGACCAATCAATATAAACATTCGCGATTTCATCGCAGAAAGCGTCTTTTCGCGTTATAGTAGATTTATTAAAACGGTCACTGCACTTTTGTGATTTTATTGAATATTTTTTCCCGGAGCACAATAAATACACGTCTGCATGCGACGACGGTTTAATATTACTACTGTTACTAAAATAATTTTATTTTATTTAATATTTAATTTAATTTAATTTCAAGCTTTTCTCTCAGTGCATAAGTCTGCGCATATTTTATGACTCTGGCCAATCTAGCAGTCATCTGGGGTGTGTTAAATGTTAAAGAAATTCTAACACTGTGCAAATTTATATTCTTTTAGAATAATTAGGAAGCTGCGAATCCATGAGTTATTTGTCGTAGCACGGCTATTCATTATTTGCGGCGATGGCAGACCTCAGCTGCGGATTCACTTTCTGGCTCTCCCTAACCCCGTTGGGTAATTTTCCATTGCACGTGATCGAGCCTTAACACTAGCGTTTTGGCCAAGTTAAACTTGGGCCGACTGATCGGGACTCCTGGGGGACTACATATTCACTGTGCACGAAATAACTAGATGATGGTGCTGCTCTTGTTTGTTGCCTAATTAATTGCTGCTGCTCTTAACTACAGAGGGGGAGCCGGCTGAGGCGGTTACAAAAAGAGCGGCTTTTCTGTCCGCTTAGATTAACTGAACACTCAGAGAACACGCCTTAGATTGCGATGTGAAGCTGCTGGTGCTTGGATGTCCGCTGAGGGACACTGTGGGTATCCGGTGTTCGCTGGGCGCGTCCCTCGAGCACTTGCCGCAGCCGCAGGTGGTCAATGGGGCTCTCTGATCCAATAGGATTTAAGAAAATGCCTGGATTGATTGCCGACAATATAAACATATATCCCACTTGATTTATAGAACTTTTCCGCCTACCTTTTTGGGGACTTAGCGTGCTGCACTCGATTTTTAAAACTTGTTTCACTTTTTGGACTTAGCCTGCCGCACTCGAATTAAACGCGTGTGATCGCTTTGAAAATTTTAAAAGAAAAGAACGTGTCCGAAATTCGGATGTGGGTCTGTAAAGTTGGCTGCGGTGCGGAAGCCGAGCTTTGTATTGCGACTCTGTTGCAGCTGACTTATGCCAGCTGATCTAATGCAGCTGCATCTGAGGTCCACCAATTTTGGCAACGCTAAAGCTAAGTGCATATGTACCTATGTATTTATAGAGCCTACTTTCAGGATCACTACATATATACGTGGTCGTACAAACGCTTCAGGCGCTGTTACAAAACCCCCCGCCGAAATCCAGCTAGGGTATTTGTACCAGATACCCTAGATGGATACCGCCTGAAGCTTGGTCACTGGCGAATATCCTTAGCATGATAAGTGCCTAACAACCGACCCTGTGGATCTTCCAATTCGTAATAGCAGTTACCCAACTTCTTACGCACTCGGGCTTTGACAAATGAAGGGCCAAACTTTGCGTTGTATCCAGTTTGGAAGCAACTCTGCTTAAAATTACGTCGAAACACCTCTTGACCGGCTTTGAAAGATACTACCTTGGACCGAAGGTTGTATCGCTTTTCATTTTCATCATGCATCTTCTGCATCCGCTTCTTAGCTTCAGTATGAACAATTTCGAAAGAGTCCGGACGGTTAAATAATACGGAACGATCGTTGAGCAAGTTAAGCTTTCTAAGCAGAGAATATGTTGCACCCGATGTGACCATATGTTGACCATAGATCATGTAGTAAGGTGACGTTCCGATACTATAATGCACTGAGGAACGCAAAGCGCAACTAATCCTACTCAAATTCTCGTCCCAGTCCTTTTGGTCTGAACGTACATAAGCCCTGATTCCTGAGATAACAGAGCGGTTAACGCGTTCTGAAGCGTTAGCTTGAGGAGCATGCACCGCTGTTAATACGTGCGTTACTCCGTACTGTTGCATTAGTTTCTTAAAACCTACAGCACGAAACTGGGAGCCGTTATCTGACACAATGGTCTCTGGCACGCCGTATGTCATAAAAAGTTCACTCTCAAGATAGTTTACTACCACAGCGGTATTTATCTTCTTAACCGGCTTCAGGAATACATATTTCGAAAAGTGATCAAGCACTATAAAAATGCCAACATTTCCGCTTCGAGAGCGTGGATAGAATCCGAGGAAATCAATAAAAAGTCTCTGGAAGAACCGTTGTGTCTCCGGAGCTTTTCCTAAAGGCGGACGTAGAGAACAATTCGGCGACTTGGTGGATTTGCACACTTCGCAAGCATTGACATACACTTTTACATCTTTTACTAATCCGGGCCAGTAGTAGTAGCGCCTAAGTCTCTCAATAGTTTTATGTATCCCGCCGTGCGAGCATAAGGAACTGTCATGAGCGCGAACAAGGACATCTGGGATCATTTCTTTGGGTACCCACAGCTTCCATGCGTACTCGTCATGAAGGGTTTCTCCCGTCAGATGTTCTGCCTTTCTATATAAATACCCACCATCGACTTTCAAATCCGGGAAATTGGCCTCGTTAGCGCTGACACTATCGACTAATCCCTTGTATCCAGCAGACTTGAAATGATCGGAGTTTAAATCGACAAGTAACCCATCTTGTAGATCTATAGCAGCAAGCTCATCTTCGTTGACTCGAGACAGTGAATCGGGAACTACGTTTAATGAACCCTTGCGGTGATCGATACGAAACTTGAAAGGTTGTAAAGCAATCGCCCATCGACCCAGTCGGGAATTTAAGTCGCGATCGGCCATAAGCCACTTAAGAGAAGCGTGATCGGTGACAATTTGAAAGCTGTGACCTTCGACGTAAGCTCGGAAATGTTTAAGAGCAACAATTGCTGCCAAACACTCTTGTTCCGTGACAGTGTAATTTTTCTGAGCCTTGTTCAACTTTTTCGACACGAAAGCAATCGGACGCTCGTCTCCTTCTTCAGAAACCTGAACCAAAACTGCTCCTACCCCGCTCTTGCTGGCATCACAATGTATTGAGAAGGGCTTAGAAAAATCTGGATTGCAAAGTACAGGCGCTTCCGTTAAACACTTCTTTAATTCTTGAAAAGCTATTATTGCTTCAGGAGTCAGACTAAATTTACGCTTTATCGTCATCAGGTCTGTTAAAGGGGCTGATAGAGCTGCAAAATTGGGAACGAACTTTCTATACCAGCCACAGAGTCCCATAAAGCTTCTTAGTCCACGGAGGGTTTTCGGAATCGGAAAATCTGTGATAGCCGCCACTTTTTCTGGATCTGTGCGTATTCCGCCATCACCAATACCCGTACCCGTCTCATGCAAAAATGGCTTTTGCTAACGTTGATTGTTAAGCCTGCTCTTTTGATGTGCACAGCCAACTCTCTGAGCACCTCCAAATGCGTCTCGAAGCTTGAAGAAACCACCAGTAAGTCGTCTAAATAAACGAAAACTTCATTTCGGTAATGCGGAGGTACCACTTTGTCCATCAGTCTAGACATGGTACTCGTCGCATTGCAAAGACCGACTGGCATCACTTTAAATTGGTAAAGCGGCCTTCCGGGGACAGTAAAGGCCGTTTTGTCGCGAGAGTTGACTTCTAACGGCACCTGCCAATAGGCATCCTTCAAATCTAAGCTAGTAATAAACTCTGCCTTCTGAAGTCGACTCAAAATCCCGTTTATCTGCGGCAAGGGGTAAGCGTCTTTTTCTGTGAAGCTATTTACCTTTCGGCAGTCAAGACAAATTCGGACTTTACCGGGCTTGCTTACCATAACTATTGGCGAAGACCAAGCACTTTGCGACTCCTCTATAACGCCTAACTGTATCATTCTGTCTATTTCGGTATACATAGCCTTTTCTACGGTTCTGCACTACCCACGTCTATTGAGTGTGTGATTAAATTAGTCTTCCCAAGAACTTCCTGCGTGAAAGATGTAAAACAATTGATAACTTCCGAAAGTTTTTTCCTCTGGCCTTCAGATAATACATGGGTATCGACACTACTGCTGTCAATGGCTTTGGCTTTGGCTTCAGCTAACTCTACTTCTTCAATCGCTAGACTTTTGGGAAGAAGGTCGTAGTGCTTCCAGAAATCTATTCCCAGGTATAAGTCGTGTTTCAAAGAAGGCACAATGTAAATAGGTAAACATTTCCTAACATTTGCGTATTCTATTTCAACCTTGATCCGCCCTACTACTCGCTGAGGACTTCCATCAGCCGTCACAGCATTACTTTCCATCGCTCTAAAAGGCACATTTCCGGCCTTTACTTCGGCTGCTAAACTCCCACCTACACAACTAATAGACGCCCCTGAATCGAGTAAGCCGTATACAGTCCGATCCAACAGCCGAACTGGTATAACTGGTCGAGGATCCCGAGCTGCGTAAGGATTAGCACAAATGTATTCTAGGCCGAGTTCGCAACGCTTCACGGTTTGCCAGAAGCTTTTCATACGCCTTGAACTACGCGATTTGCGCTTTTGTAAGTCAGGTAAATAATTGTATTTATGAACAGCTGGTGTTTTTCTTAATTTATGAATTTTGTGATGGAGCAGAGAACTATTATTACTAATTAACACATCTAAAGAACTGGGATTATCGCCTTTAAACAACGTACTTCTCACTCCAACGTTGTCACTTGATTTCGTAAGGCACTCAAAGGCGTCGATCTGAACGGCGATCTCGACGTGCCGGCTTTGGAGTTTTTTGCGCACTTAGCACAACTTGGCTTATATGTGTTGGGGCTCCACAACCATAACAGAAAACTCTCCTTTCGGACAAACAGTCCTGGCATCTGTGGCCCTCTTTCCGACAGTTCCAACACACGAGTGAAAACGCTTCTATTTCTAACTCCGTCTCAGCTTCTTGCTCGCTTCGCTTCCCAGAATCTTGAACTATTTCTGAGATTTCTCGCCTGAATGGGCTGGTTTTTCCATACCCGTGTATCTTCTTGACTTCATCCAAGAAGACCTCGCGTCTTCTGCAAGTTTCTCTTAGCTCCTGAACAGTTCTGATTTCTACGTTAAGGATTTCATGCCTAATCTCTGGGCGTAAATTATTCTTTAGGACTCGTACAAGCTTACGAGCAGACCATGGAACTTCTAATTGATCTACCAATCCCGATATGCTATCGTAAAAGCTGTCGAAAGATTCACTGGTCTTCTGCTTCCTATTTCTAATGAGCTCTTCAACATCTACGTCGTCCCTTTCTTCCCGAAATTGTGTACGTAAGGCTGAACACAACAAATCCCATTGAACTCTACTCACGGACTTGTGGTAGCGCCAATAGAACTCATAGGCTTTACCTTCGAAAAGAACACTGGCATTTCTGCACAGTATTGCGAAGTTTCCCTCCAATGTCTGGTGTGTAAGTGCCTCAACTCTATATATAAAGTTGTCTACTGACACTCCGACTCCAGAGTACTTCAACTTCCACCCATTGAGGATCTGCACAACCTTATCCGGTCGGTTATTCAAATCGGATCCAATGCTCCTGTGAGAGATGGGTGATCCAGCATTGTTTGCTGCTAAGTTATCGTTTTGGTTGCTTAACTCTCTTTCGTAAGGTCTGTAACCTTCTGTAGCGCGTGAAGGCGAAGTAGATCTTATCCCGCTATTATCATTTTCATTAGATGGCGTTACTGTCAATCGTCGAAAGCTTTCTTCTACCGAACTCTGAACTAACTCTACAAGTTTCTCAGAAAGAGTCGTGAGCAATCTTCGCTCCATATGTAACCAATTACTGGGCCCTCTCTCTATACTTTTACTTCCCCGGGCCTTCTCTGCGGCTGAGGGTTGGGCCAAGCCTTCTTCTAAGACTGGACCTTTAGCACGCGTTTTTGGACCAGCTGGCCTACAAGGCACTAGGCAAACGGGACACTTATCGTTCCCCTTGAAATGAGTCTCAATACGTTTCTTGTGATACTCGTGTTGACATGAAGTAGTATACGAGTTCGCTGCGCCTTTTATTTCCCTCTCGCACAACGGGCATACTGGTGCCGAAGCGCCTAATGGAGAGTGTATCATTTTAGAAAAATGAGCAACTGACGATCGAATAAAGACAACCCTATAAATTGATACTAAACGCGTACTTTATTGCGTTTAACTAAAGCGAAAAAGATAACTGATCTATAATCACAAAAATACTGATTGAACTCTGCACTTGATGTCTAGCGTGTCGTAGGGTATTAATAAATATTGTTTACTGAAATTCTCTTCGTTGAGATTTAGATTTGAGAGGTTTTAGCAAGATAACAAAAGATGATTGAAGATATTTTGAAGATATTCTAATGAATTATTCCGGACAGAACGCCGTTCACAATAAACACTGTCTGTATTCCGGCGCCATTCTTTTTAATAATAATAATTAATTATAACTGTAACGTGCAACCTTATGTTGCACAGTATTGGACACAGATCTGACCTTGCGGGGCACGCTATAGTATCCGGCTCTAGCTCGTCGGCTTTGGGGGTGGAGGTCTTGCTAATTCAGATCTGGTACTTGCCTATTATTATTAATCGAAAATTGAGCGTGCTTGCGACGACGAACGAAATTATATCGTAGACAATGGAGAGAAACCGGGAGAAGGTAAATTGATTCCAGTAGAAAGATAGATTAAACTAAGAGAAGGAAACAGGAAAAGGAAAATTCAGTAAACGAGACGCCGATGTTGGTACGCCTGTAGCCCGCCCTACCTAAGATCACTGGATCCGATTTATAATTCGCGTGATCCCTTTAGATACCCTTACGACCGCATAATCATCAGCAGAGTTCTAGTCAAATAACTACTCCATAATTTCGTTCAAATTCATTTTTAATAATCTAAATTAAATTCTATGCCTAAGTTGTCAGAGCAACATTGAGTGTGCAAAGGCTTAAGTGAAATACAAACGCAAACGTTAATAATAAAAGGGAATAAGAACTTCATGAAGATAAAGATAGTAGTATAAGGTAATCTTAAATTTTAATAAGGGCTTAATATATATAAAATATTTAAAAATTTCATTGTTTGTTCCATAGATAAGTTTTACTTAATATACAAAATATATATATATTTTCCATTATTTGGTTCTAAAGGTTGTATTTTTTTTTTAGTGTATTCATTTAATTTTATTTCCTCACTAATATTATTATTTAATTATTTATTATTTTTAACTGTTCTTCTAATAATGAATCGCGTTCGGCTTTAGGACAACAAATGTTTTAATAATGTTCATAAAAAAAAATCTCCAATTTAATTCGCTTTTAACATGTTCTCTTTAACTTTTGTTTCACTATTTTATTAATCAATAAATTCGAATGCCGAGTATAAATTAACCAAAGAATAAAAATTGTTTTGTAGTGACTCACTTTGTATTCTCCACGACGAAAGATCGATCTCCCGAGCGGTGTCTGTAAAAGAATAGCGACTCTGGATCGCAATGGGTTAAATACATACAGAGCATTCACATGTTTTAGCCAACAACTATTTTCTTAATTAACAATTTCCTAAAACCGAACCGTTACATGATTTCAATTTTATTCTTTCATTCGGTTCTACCTGTTCCTATATTTCCTGTTACTAAAATTTTTTTTTTTTATTTAACTTTGCTTTTATTTATTGAATCTTCTCTTAATTTTGAGACTAACAATAAGTTTACGAATCTTAACATTAAAATTTAACTAACAGTATAATAAGACTGCATTCTGGTTGCGCGTGCCTCAAGTCGGTCGCTGGGTGGGTAAGTCATTGCGACGAAGGCGTGATTGGTTGATCAACCTTGTAAGACCTCTCGCCAGGTGGTTAGGGTGCAACGGTAGCTTGGTAAAGTACTTTTCCTTCTGTTCTGCGATCACTTCTTTGACTGGTAGAATGTTTAAGTCGCGATGTATGGTTTCGTTGCGAACGTACCACGGTGCCCCGGTGATTGTTCTCAAGATCTTCGACTGAGCTCGCTGGACTATGTCAATATTGCTATTGCTGGCATTCCCCCATAACTGAGAGCCGTACATCCATATAGGTTTTAGTACCGAGTTATACAGCAGGACTTTATATTCAAGACTAAGGGGAGACCGAGCGTTGATAAGCCAATGAAGGCTACTGCCTTTTAGCTTTAGGTGTGTTCTTTTGGCTTCAATGTGCCGGCGCCATGTGAGTCTTCTGTCGAGGTGTACTCCTAGATATGTCACTTCGTTTGCTTGCGGGAGTAGAGTATGGTTTAACATGAGCGGCGGGCAGTTTTGCCTGTTCAGGGTGAACGTAACGTGCTTGCATTTTTGTTCGTTCACTTTAATTCGCCAATCTGATAGCCACTTTTCTACATCGACCAGATGAAGAGCGAGCTGCGCAATTGCTTGCATCGGGCATTTTGAGCGGCTGAGAATGGCTGTATCATCAGCAAACGTAGATGTTGTTAGTCGTGTGCTTGTTGGGATGTCTGCTGTGTAGAGGACATATAATGTTGGCCCAAGCACGCTTCCTTGAGGAACTCCAGCTCCAATAGTGAAATCGTCAGTTATAGCAGTGTTGCATCGAACAGCAAATTTTCTGTCGTAGAGGTAAGACTCTAGAAGCTTATGGGTGTTGTAGGGGAGCATTGTCTTGATCTTGAACATTAGACCTTCTAGCCAAACTCTATCAAATGCTTGAGAGACGTCTAAAAATATGGCAGTACAGTACTCTCGTTTTTCGAACGCGTTCCGAATTTCTGATGTTATCCGGTTGACCTGCTCAATTGTTCCGTGCTTTTCACGAAACCCAAATTGATGTGACGGAATTCCTTCCTGGATTCTTAGGTATGTGTTTATCCGAATCAATACGCATTTTTCAAAGAGTTTAGATAAGCATGAGAGTAGGCTTATAGGTCTATACGACGTGGGAATTGTGTGGTCTTTTCCTGGCTTTGCTATCATTATTATAATCGACCTTTTCCATCTCACTGGAAAGTGGCCAAGTTTTGCGATGGCATTAAAAAGCTGGGTGATAGTGCAAACGGCGCAATATGGGAGCTCAATGATCATTTTGGGAGTTATGAGGTCGCAGCCCGGGGATTTTTTCGGATTCAGCTGATTTTTGATGATGTTAACGGCAAGGTCGGCAAGGTGAACGCACTAGTGGCAGGATTTGGTTGGAAGACATTTTTAAGGTGGTTGGCAAACGTGCTGGCTCTGTCTGCATCGCTGCGCGCCCAGCCGCCTGTGGGGTTTCTAATAGGCATCACGGTTACTTTCGGTGAGCTTAGAGTAGGGTGAGCTCTCCATAGTGAGTGTTTTGTGCTAGATGTTGACAATTGCTCTATGTAGCGTCGGTGGACATGTGCTTCTTCTTGCTGTAAAGCTTTTGTGAGTTGACGTGAGGCATATTTGAAGCTTTGCCTAGCAGATGGTGATCTGTGGAGTTGCCACTCTCGACGTAAGCGTCGGTTTTCGAGGACGAGCTGTTCTATTTGTAGATTTGTCTTCTTTTGGTTGCTTTGTGTACTTGTAGTTTGGGGTGTTGAAACTCGAGCTGCAGAGACGAGTACAGACTCCAGTGTATTAACAAATCTGTCTACGTTGGCTTCATCGTTGAGATGAGGACTTAGCTCAATGTGTGAGCTAATGTATTTCTTGTACTTAACCCAATTGGTTTTCTGAGATGTCAATTTAAACGATTGCTCCAATGCGCCTGGATGTCGGAGAAGAATAAACAGGACAGGCGAGTGATCCGATGAAAGATCCGAGAGGCATTCGGCGCTTATCAGATTTTTAGAAATGTTTTTGGTAATTGCAAAGTCTATTAAATCGGGTAGTTTCCTTGGGTCTGCCGGCCAGTATGTTGGTCTGCCAGGAGAAACATAGTCCAGCTTGTTCTTGGCTTTTATAACTGCATTATAGAGCTGTTTTCCTTTTGGAGTCACGAGACGTGATCCCCAGTGTGTGTGCTTGGCGTTGTAGTCCCCTGCTGCTATGAAGTGGTCTCCTAGTGAGTTGAAAAACTGCATAAACTCATCTTCAGCTATGGTGAAGCGAGGGGGCAGTATACGGCGGCTAGTGTAAGTTGGTTGCCAGTATTTGTTTGTATATTTATAGATGTGGCCTGTAGATAATTTTTAGCAAATTTGTTATGATAGTGGTGCTTAATACGGCTTCTGATTAGAATTCCAGTCCCACCATGTGCTTTACCATCTGGATGATTTGTTCCGTAAAATGAGTAACCTCGTAGTTGAAAATTGTATTTATTTGTAAGGTGTGTTTCTGAAAGCAGCATTACGTCGATATGGTTGTCGAGTAGGAATTGAGCTAACTCAAGTTTATGCTGTGAGACGCCGTTAGCGTTCCACGTAGATATCCTTAGGGAAGTCATTATTTGGATTGTTGTGAAACCAGCATTTGAATCAGTAGATTTTGGTTTCGCATTAAATCTTGCATAGTTGTGCGCATAAACGACATAAACTCCGTAAGGCTTTGCTGCAGGCTGTATATCATATCTTCGAAGTTGCTTTTTGACTGCTCCGGGAATTGTTGCTGCTGAGCCGTGTTCGGTTCTTGGTATGCTGATTGCAGAAATGAACTTTTTGAGACAGGGTTAGCCAGTCCTGATTTTAAAGCGCTTGCGTAAGTCACATTTTTATCAGAGTTTAAGGGTCCTAGTGAGGATCTGGCTGCAGTCGAGAAGAAGACTTCAGGGTTTGTTCTGGAAGCTGTCATCTGTTTATTTTGGGTGCGGGCGGCAGTTCCTCTCTGGTGGATGCGACTTTTCAGCTCCTTGTAAACAGGGCAGCCTCTGTAGTTAGCAGTGTGATTGCCACCGCAGTTGCCGCACTTTTTCGAGTTGCAGTCATCTTTGCTCGTTGGGCAGTGTGCGGAGTCATGAAGATCTCCACAAACAACACACACCGGGCGCAGTTTACAGTATGACCTTGTATGGCCATATTCTTGGCAGTTCGCACATTGTACCGGGCCATTGCGTTTGTGCGGTTCCTCAACTGTAATTCTGCGGTGCAGCAGGAACTGAAGATTGTAAATGGGGTGCACTTCGTATTTCTTTAGGGGCTTATTTTCTGGTTCGAGCTCAACCTTAAAGAGTGGCTGCGGCTTTCTATCCCTGTTAAGGATGTTGAAGACTGTCTTAGCGTTAAATCCCTTCTCTTGAAGCGCCTTTGTTATCTCTGCAGGCGTTACGTCGGACTCTATGCCCTTAAGTACGACTTGCAGGCCCTTGCTACTTTTTAGCTGATAAGTGTAAAAGTTCTTTTTATTCTCGGAAAGATATTTCGATAATACTCTGTAATTATCTTCAGACTTCATTTGAACCTTTGTTTCCTGGATGTTGCCCTTTACTAGAGGTATTATGTGGAAGTTATCCTTTCCAATAAGCTCGATAATTTTGTTGACAAGAACATTGGAACTTTTTTCTCGAATATAAATAGGCGGAGGTTTTGGCTTCCTTTTCTTGACTTCAGTGGATTCGGCCGCCTCAACGTCATAGGCGTCTTCCAAGATTTTAAATCGGTTTGAGTTCGTGGGCGTTTCTATTCCAGCTAGGCTAGCATTGTAACGGGTTATTTTGCGTTGAGAATTTAGAGGGCTCAGCTTCCTTTTGATTTGGATGTAGCGATCCATACCAGTCTGCACAGCCGGCTTAGCACATTCATTGGTTTTGTTCTGTTTTTCTGGCAGCGCAGTGGCAGACGTATTAATATTTGCGCTGCTAGCTGATGATGTCATTAAACGAGCAGTCGATACGGTTGCAGTTGTTGTTGTAGTTACAGTTGACGTTGTTAAAGAAATTGCGGTGCTAGTTACTGCTGATGAGCTTAGGTTATTGCATACCTGCATTGAGGCACATTCAGCGCTCTTTGGCCGCAGAGACGTCGATGGTAGCGAGGGGGAGCAAGAACGCGCTCTCTCGCTCGATACGTTTAAGAACTCGGTCAAGTTGGGGGTAATTGCCCGCGCTTGATCAGAGCTTGCATTATTTTCGGTTGCTTTAAAAGAGAAGTACGCGTTATTTCTTTGTACTGAGAGCCGTCTCTCGTCTTGCTCACGTTGACGTTGTGTACGAACGTCGTTCAGACTCATTGTATTCGTGGTAAAGTTAATTAGAGTTTTAAGTGTTAAGTTTTATATTAATTAAATGACCAATCAATATAAACATTCGCGATTTCATCGCAGAAAGCGTCTTTTCGCGTTATAGTAGATTTATTAAAACGGTCACTGCACTTTTGTGATTTTATTGAATATTTTTTCCCGGAGCACAATAAATACACGTCTGCATGCGACGACGGTTTAATATTACTACTGTTACTAAAAATAATTTTATTTTATTTAATATTTAATTTAATTTAATTTCAAGCTTTTCTCGCAGTGCATAAGTCTGCGCATATTTTATGGCTCTGGCCAATCTAGCAGTTATCTGGGGTGTGTTAAATGTCAAAGAAATTCTAACACTGTGCGAATTTATACTCCTTTAAAAATAATTAAGAAGCAGCGAATCCATGAGTTATTTGTCGTAGCACGGCTGCTCACTGTTTGCGAGTGTATCGGTGATGGCAAACCTCAGCTGCGGGTTCACTTTCAGGCTCTCCCTAACCCCGTTGGGTAATTTTCCATTGTACGTGATCGAACCTTAACACTCGCGCTTTGGCCAAGTTAAACTTGGGCCGACTGATCGGGACTCCTGGGGGACTACATATTCACTGTGCACGAAATAACTAGATGATGGTGCTGCTCTTGTTTGTTGCCTAATTAATTGCTGCTGCTCTTAACTACAGAGGGGGAGCCGGCTGAGGCGGTTACAAAAAGAGCGGCTTTTCTGTCCGCTTAGATTAACTGAACACTCAGAGAACACGCCTTAGATTGCGATGTGAAGCTGCTGGTGCTTGGATGTCCGCTGAGGGACACTGTGGGTATCCGGTGTTCGCTGGGCGCGTCCCTCGATGCACTTGCCGCAGCCGCAGGTGGTCAATGGGGCTCTCTGATCCAATAGGATTTAAGAAAATGCCTGGATTGATTGCCGACAATATAAACATATATCCCACTTGATTTATAGAACTTTTCCGCCTACCTTTTTGGGGACTTAGCGTGCTGCACTCGATTTTTAAAACTTGTTTCACTTTTTGGACTTAGCCTGCCGCACTCGAATTAAACGCGTGTGATCGCTTTGAAAATTTTAAAAGAAAAGAACGTGTCCGAAATTCGGATGTGGGTCTGTAAAGTTGGCTGCGGTGCGGAAGCCGAGCTTTGTATTGCGACTCTGTTGCAGCTGACTTATGCCAGCTGATCTAATGCAGCTGCATCTGAGGTCCACCAATTTTGGCAACGCTAAAGCTAAGTGCATATGTACCTATGTATTTATAGAGCCTACTTTCAGGATCACTACATATACGAGGTGTGTTCAAAAAGTAAGGTGACTTTTCAAATTTCGCGGGCAACATATTTTCGATTATCGATTTTTTTGTTTTGTTATATTGGTACACTCTTCCCTAACATCTGTACCAAGTTTCAATGGAACATCCTCTTTTGTTTGGTTGTGAGAGGCGTAAAGTTACAAGTTATTTTGCGAGCTCGGCGATTTTTTGCTATCGAAAAATATGGATCAAAGGATTTGCATCAAATTTTGTGTAAAAAATAAAATTAAGTGCTCTGAAACACTTGAAATGTTGACAGTGGCATACGGTGAAACTGTTCTGAGTAAAAAAAATGTGTACAAGTGGTACAAACTCTTCCAAGATGGCCGGGAAGATGCCAATGACCAGCCTCGCTCTGGACGCCCAAGCACGTCAACAACTGATGAAAACGTTCAAGCAGTGACGAAAATTGTTTTGGAAAATCGTCGAATCACTATCAGAGAAGTTGCTGAAGATGTCGGTATATCGCTTGGCTCGTGCCATGAAATTTTTTCAAACGTTTTGGGTATGAGTCGTGTGTCAGCGAAGTTTGTTCCGAAGTTGCTGAATTTTGACCAAAAGAACCGTCGCATGAGCATCGCTCAAGAGCTGTTGAATGACGTCAACGACGACCCAGATTTACTCAAAAGGGTCATAACTGGTGACGAATCATGGGTATATGGTTATGATATCGAAACCAAAGCCCAATCGTCCCAATGGAAGAGCCCAGGCGAGCCAAGACCGAAAAAAGCACGCCAAGTTCGATCAAATGTCAAAGTTTTGATCACTGTTTTCTTCGATTACCATGGCGTGGTGCATCAGGAGTTCTTACCATATGGTCGTACGGTCAATAAACAGTATTATCTGGAAGTTATGCGCCGTTTGCGAGAAGCAATACGAAAGAAACGTCCAGAATTGTGGAAAAACAATTCATGGCTTTTGCATCACGATAATGCCCCTGCTCACTCATCTTTGCTTGTGAGAGATTTTTTGGCCAAAAACAACACCACAATAATGCCTCAGCCACCATATTCACCGGATTTGGCCCCATGTGACTTTTTCTTGTTCCCAAAACTGAAGAGACCTATGAAAGGACGGAGATTTGCAACGATTGAAGAGATAAAGACTGCATCGCTGCAAGAGCTCAAGGCTATACCGAAAAGTGCTTATGGGAAGTGCTTTGAGGATTGGAAAAACCGTTGGCATAAGTGTATTGTATCTGAGGGGGATTACTTTGAAGGGGACAACATAAATATTGATAAATAAATTTTTTTCTTGAAAATACAAAGTCACCTTACTTTTTGAACACACCTCGTATACGAGGTCGTACAAACGCTTCAGGCGCTGTTACACTATTTTAACCGATAGTTTAGACGCGTGTCACCATTAGATATTAAAAATTTAAATTATAATAGGTTTCAAGAAAAATTTTTAAACATTATATTAAGCAGCAAAAGTAAATGGGGTTATTATTCTCAATAATAGAGAAAGTCTGCGATCAAAAAATCCATAAAGCCAAAAAGTACTGCGGTGCCTATCAAAAATATTCAAAAAGCTGCTCCTGAATTGTATTAAGCAACACCAAAGAGTTGGTTGTATTAATAATATGGTATAGTCTATTATAGTAATTACAAAATACTCTGAAATGTTCTTGCATATCATAGTTAGGTCTACAATGGTTTTTTGGGGTATGTTAATTCGCTGCAAAATCGTTAATTTCTGACGATTGTTTTTTGACGAATCTGTTAGTCTTAGTTCAGTTTTGGTTTTCTCATGTAATAATACAACATTTAAACAATATGTCTGAAAATGTTCATCCCAAAACATTGAAAAGTAAGTGAGATATAGGCAATCAAAAAGTGCCCTTGCGGTGTGCATCGTAACTGGTCCCAGAATCATCTGAAATTCGAGCAGTGAGATATAGGCAATCAAAAAGTGCCCTTGCGGTGTGCATCGTAACTGGTCCCAGAATCATCTGAAATTCGAGCATCTCGGGTGTTATAGCGTTGATTTCAGCACGAAAGTTTGCCTTAGGCTCGTCAATAGTTTAAGGCTAGTTGGTGTAAACCTTGCTTTTTAGATAACTCCACAAAAAAAGTCCGGGGGTTAAATCAGGTGATCTGGGTGGCCAGTCAATATCGCCTCTTTTTGACACCGGGCGACGATACGACACTGTTGGGTCCTGAGAAACACGCTCTCTCACTGCTTCAGTCAATTCATTGGAACGTCTTGGTCTCTGGTAAACGGCACGTTAAGTAGGAACGACTGTTTTCCATGTAAAGTGCCACTACTTCGGCGCGTTGTTTCGGTGTGAAGCGATCCATGGCAAAAATTGTACTGAATTGACGTTTCATAAACATATATGATGCAATAAATCGGTTGGTAAATGTGATAGTTCTTCAGCGTTTTCATACCGACCTGAGGAATTTAGTAAAGAAGTACTGTGCAAAATTTCAAACCGATTCGTCTAGTAGATTTGCAGATTCGTGTACACCAACTTTGAAAATTACATCTTTTTGTGAAAAAACGCGCTAATTTTTTGCAAACAAATATTGATAACGTCGGAAGTTTTACTCAATTCAATCTAAAATTTTAACACAATATTCCCAAAAGGTTGTGTATTCAAAAAAACAAAATACAATGGATTGGCCGGTCAAATGAAATGAATAAAGTCATTGTGACTTAGTGATCATTAAACTCCTCTTTCAACAGGGAAGTATATGGTCAGAAAACTTAAGTTTTAGGTCCATAAGGGCGCCAAGGTCATTGTTAAGCCGCGTAGATCATGATCACTAAAACAAAACTCCAACCATGATTCGTTTAAATTGTAATAACTGGTGTAATCCAATACATTTAACCGTAAATAAAAAATACATTTCCTCTTTTTACATATTCTGTTAGCATAAGTATTTGTGTACTGTTATTTTTGTTAAGAAAAAAAGTCTCGGTTTCATCATCAGAGGCTGTGGCCGTGTCTTCAGATCCTCATTTGCGCAACACACAAACTTCGCAATCCCACTGGTTACAAGTGCTAGTCGCGACGACCAATTTGCAGACTGTATGTATCCTGTGATCCAACCCGTATCTCCAACCACTATAGGATCAACCATTTATAGTCCAACGCGAACCGTTGTACATTTGTGATAAACAGTAATGAACATTAATGATTTAAGTCAACGCTTTACCAACCAGCATATACGTGACATATTGTGGGCTTACCCGAAAAAGTGTCATCACCAAATAAATATCACAACACCATGTTTAACAAGAAAGAAAAGCTTACTTCGGGCGGTGCCGAAGTTGATATACCCTTGCAGAATATTCTGTAAATTATATTCTCCAAAACTATTCATGTGATGCATTCTTAATACTCATAAAAAATCCCAACTTCCTAACTTTAAAAACGACAAAGTTATGGCATTTCCAATGGTTCAGTTATATGGCAGCTATAGGATATAGTCGACCGATCCCGACCGTTCCGACTTATATACTGCGTGCAAAGGAAGGAAGGGTGTGTGCAAAGTTTCAATTTGATATCTTTAAAACTGAGAGACTAGTTCGCGTAGAAACAGACAGACAGACAGAGAGACGGACAGACGCACAGACGAACATGCTTATATCAACTCAGGACGCGATTCTGATCAAGAATATATATACTTTATAGGGTCGGAGATATCTCCTTCACTGCTTTGCACACTTTTGACCAAAATTATAATACCCTCTCAAGGGTATAAAAAGCAATTATATGCGATTGAACTGAGACAAATTTCGTCATCTGCGTACATCAGGGCACGCGACTCTGTCAAGACTAAAATACGCATGAAGCATCTCAGATCACATTAGACATTAAACTTTTAAAGAGGACTCGTTGAGTCCTACCACTTAGAGAACAATAGGCAGCTAGGACCAATTGGGAATTCTAGAATCGCTTGATCAGTAAACATTGAAAATCTGAGAATGCCTTTTGTGTGCTATTGTCGGCTTGTATATCTTTATCAAAGTTATCTTTTGCAATAAGTAATCACTCTGGCGTGTTTTTATACCCTTGCAGAGGGTATTATAATTTCAGTCACTGCAACGCAGTGAAGGAGACATTTCCGACCCTATAAAGTATATATATTCTTGATCAGCATCACAAGGAGAGTCGATCTAGCTATGTCCGTCTGTCCGTCCGTCTGTCCGTCCGTCTGTCCGTCCATCCGTCCGTCCGTCCGTTTCTACGCAAACTAGTCCCTCAGTTTTAAAGCTACCTGCTTGAAACATTCCCAAAAGTTGTCTTTCTATTTCAGGTACTAAGTCGGAACGAGCCGGATCGGGCTACTGTATCATATAGCTGCCATATAACTGAACGATCGGAAATGCCATTACATTAGTGTTTTTAAAGTTAAGAAGTTGAAATTTTCTATGGTATTTATTTTTGGCTAATCAGTCTGACCTACCACATTTCGTAAGGATCGGACGACTATATCCTATAGCCACGATATATCTGATTGATCGGAAATGCCATAACTTTGGTGTTTTTAAAGTTAGGAAGTTGGAATTTTTTATGAGTATTAAGAATGCATCATATAAATAATTTTGGAGAATATAATTTACAGAATATTCTGCAAGGGTATATCAACTTCGGCTTCGCCCGAAGTTAGCTTTCCTTTCTTGTTTTTTTCTTGTTTGACCTTGGTAGAGGAAATCTTTGAAATTGCAGGTCAAATGACGGCTTAGATTTGAATTATATCTATTACGCAACATTATGCCAACATAACACTGAAATATAAGCTAGATATATAATAGAAATTCAAATCATGGCGTGTAAGAAACCACACGTAAAGTCAAAATGAAACAAAAAGAAACGGCAAATTTCTGAACGTTGCTCACATAAAGGTAAAAATAGGCAACTAAACTTTTCTCTTTGAAATTTTAATGCCTATTTAGTTATGGTATCGAATGGCTATAAAAGCCATCTGAGTTAGACCATTTGATTTCGAATTTTGTTTTGTTTTCAAAATGGTTAATGGTTATGATTATGATGATATAACTCCTCTCTTGCACCATTTAGGATCGTTTTCTCGTCCTTACTTTAATTTTCCAGTAAATGGGCCTTCACTAACAAATGTTTTCAACGTTAGGTTGGCAACTTATATTCAACAAGGTGCTTACCAGCGGGATATACCCTGTCTCCCTTGTAACTCTTGTAAGTTTTTCCATGTTTTAACATTGCAAAAATTTACCACAAATATAATTTTTAAGGTTTGAAAAATGCATTCAGTAGGCATACACTCTGCAATGGCTATTAAGCGGCAAAGAAAACGGCGAGATGAACAAAAAAGAGCACGAGAAAGGCGCTACAGCACACAAAGCTCTGAGAGTGGCGAAACATTTCATTCTCCAACAGGATCTGTGAGACGCAAATATCACCATCCCCATCACGCGGCTAATTCTGGTAGAGGAATGCTTGACAGCCAGGTTTAAATTTTAAAACATTAATATAAATATAAAAGGCTTTAATTTATCCTTTAAATATATAGGTTGTTACAAGTATTGGAATGTTGCACATTGGTATTGTGTTCGTTGTGTTTGGAGTTTTCTTATGCGGGGCTGGTATTATTCCAGATGAAACTATGTCCTGGAATGTATTTAGTAAGTAATCATTTTCTAATACCTATACTTAATGGGTTTCAGTTCATCGAAAAAAAGGTTCTAGCTCAGCCTGGTGGAATGAAGTTACTTGCACCGGCTTATTTTCCCTTGCATTGGGTTTATTTTTACTAATTTTAAACTGTCTTATAAGTCGGAAAGAGGAGGAGGACCTTGAGGACTACGTGCAGCGTCAGCTGACTAGATCTCGTTCAGGTAATATCTTATTTACAAAGAATTTTTCCTAAAATAAATCGATCTTATTCAGGACACCGCCTTGAGCGAGATGTTGAAACCGGTGTGTTAACCACGCGTCATGCTCGTAAGGCTGTTGCCTTAAAAAAAAACGGACGTAACAGCCATCCAGCAGATGTAGCCATCGTAAATTGCGGCCCTACCGAAACTATTTGCAATGGACCGATAGTTGGACGTAATGGTAATATAAATACCAATAACTCAGTAAAAACAGTAATTAAAAATGTTTTTAGGTTTCAACAGCTCTGGTGATGTTATTCTCGAAAAAATTGTGGAGGAAGACACCCCTTATTTAAATGACCGCAGTTCTGGAATATCTCCGATCGAAATAGAAAATGATACAAAACGGCTGTTAAGGAGGGAATCTATAAACGATTCAATCAATATAACACAAATATAAAATATTATATTTTAAATATAATGTAATATTTGTTGTTTTTTATATCTGCGTAGCTTTAAAAAGAATATATAATTAGCAGCAACATATTTTCAAAATCATATTACATTCTTACTGTTACATTTTAAGCGATAAAATAATGTTGAAAACTGCGTAATTTTTTCGAGAAAAATGTACGTATATGTAAGCGGCATTAATTAGCTAAGCAAAGGTTTAATTTGTTATATCACGAAAAGTAACTTTAATGAAAACTCGGAACAATCGTGCGCATTGTCAAATACCTTTTATGCCCTAAACCAGAAAATGGAAAATAATACCTAATAATAATTATTTAAGAAAAATACTCATTTAAGGAATCCCCTTTTTGACTGATACGTATCCTTTGGGGCTTACATTTTACATTCTATTATATACTATTGTATACTTACTTTTTAAAAAACATAAAAATAATAATTCTTAATACACTGCTCTAAATTATTTTTATTAAATTTTGCTTATAAAATAAATTGTTTATTTAATAATACATTAAGGATTTCATTTAAGAGAACATTTTTATGGCCCGGTCTTTAAGAGTCAATCAGCTTAAATTTGTCTCGCAGACAAATAAAATTATATCAATATACAAATAATGGCATTTCGTAATATATATTCATTGAGATATATCGCATTACTATCCTTTGCAGAGGGGGTTCCAATTTGGTAAGTTGTTTGTACGGCAGTAAAGAAGATATGATCGACCTTATAAAGTAAATAAAAGTCACCATCACTGGGCTAATTCATAAATTCATGTTCCTCTGTACGTATGTATTTCACCTGGAAAACTCTGACTAGAAACTTCCGCAATCGTCATTTTATATATATCCATATCATAAAACTGCATTGAAAAAGTGGGAAAAAAAATCCACTTTGGAAAGCTTAATCAGGCATATTTCCATCATCATCACCAAAAATTCATCACTGCTGATGATTAATCGATGAATTTTCATACAAATTTAATTTAGTTAATCAGTGTAAAATTCATCACATTTTAATCATTAATTCATCACTTTTTTAATCAGTAATTCCTCACCCTTTAATCAGTAATTCATCACTCTTTAATCAGTAATTCATCACTTTTTTATCAGTAATACAGCATTTACAGATGAAAAAGCTATGCATTACCGATAAAAGAGTGATGAATTCATTGCACTTGCATCAGTAATTCATCACATTTTCATCAGTAATTCATAAAACTTTTATCACTAATTCTTTTTCAGCCCATTTCCATCAGTATTTCATCGCTTTTTCATCGCTGTTTCACCGCATTTTCATCAGTAAATAAACACATAATTTATCAATATTTCCATTTATTTAATTAAATATTCTTCTTACATTTAATGGTTATTATAAATTATTATAATTCTAAGTATTAATCTTAATTCAATATACATATGTACGTTTTCAGTTGTCTCGGAGGTGTTGAGGATGTTTAAGGTTTCGGTGCTCTTGGGCACCTTTTTTGACTTCGTGCTTTACGTGCTGTCATTGTTTAAATTTACCTAAAAAATGAAACCTTTCATTCAAAACGATCATAACGTATGTTATTTTAAAACGTATATCAATAAAATAATATAATTAATAAGTATCGACTTAAATATTTATTACAAAAACAAAAATTATGTTATTTTAATTTCAAAGGTGTACAGTAGACGTTGTGATTTTTATAGGTTGTCCTCCACCACCCAGCTCATCTTATGGGGAAAGAGACAGAGTAAGAGACTGAGATGGAAATTTTTCTGCGTTTCCTACGATCGGTGACTGAGAATTTCGGCTCTGCCTGAGTCGCATTCTGCCCTGCCGACTTTGCCTTTGGCTCTGCCGGCGTCGTAGTCCGCTGCTGATGAAAGGGCGATACATTTTTGTAGTGATGAATTTCAAAACTGCAGGGTCCATTAATGCAGAGTGCATTGGCCTTACACACATAAACAAAAGAGTGGTCTCGCAGTTACAAAAAGAGGGCAAATCCAAAAAAAGGAAATGCCGGGCCACAATTTCATCTCCCCTAAAAAGATTATAAAATTGCCGAGCTGAGCAGTATATTTTTTAACCATTATATTAACCAGCAAAAGTAAATGAGCCTATTATTATCAATAATAGAGAAAGGGTTCTTCCATGTCATAGTTAGGTCTACAATGGTTTTTGGGGGTATGTTAATTCGCTGCAAAATCGTTAATTTTTGACGCTAGTTTTTGACGAATCGGTTAGTCTTAGTTCAGTTTTTATTTTCTCATGTAATAATACAACATTTAAACAATATGTCTGAAAATTTTCATCCCAAAACATTGAAAAGTGAGTGAGATAGATATAGGCAATCAAAAAGTGCGCTGGCGGTGTGCTGGTCCCAGAAACATGTGAAATGAAAATTTTCCCAGGTAACGCTGTCGAGTTTTTATTTTTTAATTTATTTTTTCGAATTTGGAACCTCAACTTTTAATTTAAAAATGACTCTTTCTTTTCGTTTCCCATTACCTTTCCGAGCATCTCGGGTGTTATAGCGTTGATCTCAGCAAGTCTGAACTGCGGGAAATTTCGTCATCTGCGTACATCAGGACTCGCGACTCTGTCAAGACTAAAATACCCATGAATCATCTCAGATCACATTAGAGATTAAACTTTTAAAGAGGACTCGTTGAGTCCTACCACTTAGAGAACAATATGCAGCTAGGACCAATTGGGAATTCTAGATTCGCATGATCAGTAAACATTGAAAATCTGAGAATGCCTTTTGTGTGCTATTGTCGGCTTGTATATCTTTATCAAAGTTATCTTTTGCAATAAGTAATCAATCTGGCGTTTTTTTTTCTTGTTTAACCTTGGTAGAGGAAATCTTTGAAATTGCAGGTGAAATGACGGCTTAGATTTGAATTAGATCTATTACTATAGCTAGATATATAATAGAAATTCAAAATGAAACAAAAAGAAACGGCAAATTTCTGAACGTGACTCACATAAGGGTAAAAATGGGCAACCACTGCTGCCAACTTTTGCCCAGCAAAAAAAGCTGTTTTTGACGGGAAGAATTCAGAAAAAAGCTAAAAATATTATCAAAAAAATCCAATAAAAAGCTAAAGAAAAATGTATAAAAAAAACGAAAAAATATCAAATTAATAACAATTTATTAAGGTAATTTTTGCTTAAAATATTTCCATAATTTTGTCAATATCTTCTTGGTCGTCCTTATTTGCGTATGACATATTAGTGCCTATCATGCGCAGATATTTTACAGGCACTTCATAGTCGACGCAGCATTTTCGAATCCTTCTCAATCCGTATCTGTATATTAAAATAGAAAATGAATACAGTATATCTTTTGTTTGTAAATAACACTTTACCTTATGCTTAGAATGCTGTTAGTCGTGCTGAGGCCTATCGAATTCCTTAATTTGGATTTAATTAGGTTAACCTGGCTAAAAAACCCTTTCTATTTCCGCGTTTGACCAGGGCAAACATAATATTTGGATGGCCACAGTTGCCAACCCAAAAAATCTTCGGTTTCCACCAGAATCTTTAAATTGGAGCACCTCAAACCAAAATTTGTTTGTGTCGCTGATGTTTTCCCACTTGATCGAATTAATGTTATTGTATTGGCGTTCAATTTCTGCAATATTCTTACATTCCAGGAACTCTAAAATTTCTGTGATGCTTTTAATTTCTTAATTTCTAAAAATGCCAGAATTCCCGCTTTTAACAATTCCCGCAATTCACAAATTTTTCGCGCAGTTAGTCTTCAAAAAAAGCCAGTTTTGACGGGAAAAATCCAAATTGGCAGCACTGTGGGCAACTAAACTTTTCTCTTTGAAATTTTAATGCCTATTTAGTTATGGTATCAAGTCGAGTCGAATGGCTATAAAAGCCATCTGAGTTAGACCATTTGATTTTGAATTTTGTTTTGTTTTCAAAATGGTTAATGGTTATGATTATGATGATATAACTCCTCTCCTGCACCATTTAGGATCGTTTTCTCGTCCTTACTTTAATTTTCCAGTAAATGGGCCTTCACTAACAAATGTTTTCAACGTTAGGTTGGCAACTTATATTCAACAAGGTGCTTACCAGCGGGATATACCCTGTCTCCCTTGTAACTCTTGTAAGTTTTTACATGTTTTAACATTGCAAAAATATACCACAAATATAATTTTTAAGGTTTGAAAAATGCATTCAGTAGGCTCTGCAATGGCTATTAAGCGGCAAAGAAAACGGCGAGATGAACAAAAAAGAGCACGAGAAAGGCGCTACAGCACACAAAGCTCTGAGAGTGGCGAAACATTTCATTCTCCAACAGGATCTGTGAGACGCAAATATCACCATCCCCATCACGCGGCTAATTCTGGTAGAGGAATGCTTGACAGACAGGTTTAAATTTTAAAACATTAATATAAATATAAAAGGCTTTAATTTATCCTTTAAATATATAGGTTGTTACAAGTATTGGAATGTTGCACATTGGTATTGTGTTCGTTGTGTTTGGAGTTTTCTTATGCGGGGCTGGTATTATTCCAGATGAAACTATGTCCTGGAATGTATTTAGTAAGTAATCATTTTCTAATACCTATACTTAATGGGTTTCAGTTCATCGAAAAAAAGGTTCTAGCTCAGCCTGGTGGAATGAAGTTACTTGCACCGGCTTATTTTCCCTTGGATTGGGTTTATTTTTACTAATTTTAAACTGTCTTATAAGTCGGAAAGAGGAGGAGGACCTTGAGGACTACGTGCAGCGTCAGCTGACTAGATCTCGTTCAGGTAATATCTTATTTACAAAGAATTTTTCCTAAAATAAATCGATCTTATTCAGGACACCGCCTTGAGCGAGATGTTGAAACCGGTGTGTTAACCACGCGTCATGCTCGTAAGGCTGTTGCCTTAAAAAAAAACGGACGTAACAGCCATCCAGCAGATGTAGCCATCGTAAATTGCGGCCCTACCGAAACTATTTGCAATGGACCGATAGTTGGACGTAATGGTAATATAAATACCAATAACTCAGTAAAAACAGTAATTAAAAATAGAGCTGTTGAAGCTCTGGTGATGTTATTCTCGAAAAAATTGTGGAGGAAGACACCCCTTATTTAAATGACCGCAGTTCTGGAATATCTCCGATCGAAATAGAAAATGATACAAAACGGATGTTAAGGAGGGATTCTATAAACGATTCAATCAATATAACATAAATATAAAATATTATATTTTAAATATAATGTAATATTTGTTGTTTTTTATATCTGCGTAGCTTTAAAAAGAATATATAATTAGCAACATATTTTCAAAATCATATTACATTCTTACTGTTACATTTTAAGCGATGAAATAATGTTGAAAACTGCGTAATTTTTTCGAGAACAATGTACGTATATGTAAGCTGCAACATTCGTTAGCTAAGCAAAGGTTTAATTTGTTATATCACGAAAAGTGACTTTAATGAAAACTCGGAACAATCGTGCGCATTGTCAAATACCTTTTATGCCCTAAACCAGAAATGGAAAATAATACCTAATAATAATTATTTAAGAAAAATACTCATTTAAGGAATCCCCTTTTTGACTGATACGTATCCTTTGGGGCTTACATTTTACATTCTATTATATACTATTGTATACTTTCTTTTTAAAAAACATAAAAATAATAATTCTTAATACACTGCTCTAAATTATTTTTATTAAATTTTGCTTATAAAATAAATTGTTTATTTAATAATACATTAAGGATTTCATTTAAGAGAACATTTTTATGGCCGGCCTTTAAGAGTCAATAAGCTTAAATTTGTCTCGCAGACAAATAAAATTATATCAATATACAAATAATGGCATTTCGTAATATATATTCATTGAGATATATCGCATTACTATCCTTTGCAGAGGGGGTTCCAATTTGGTAAGTTGTTTGTACGGCAGTAAAGAAGATATGGTCGACCCTATAAAGTAAATAAAAGTCACCATCACTGGGCTAATTCATAAATTCATGTTCTTCTGTACGTATGTATTTCTCCTGGAAAACTCTGACTTAAAACTTCCGCAATGGTCATTTTATATATATCCATATCATAAAACTGCATTGAAAAAGTGGGAAAAAAATTCACTGTGGAAAGCTTAATCAGGCATATGTCCATCATCATCACCAAAAATTCATCACTGCTGATGATTAATCGATGAATTTTCATACAAATTTAATTTAGTTAATCAGTGTAAAATTCATCACATTTTAATCATTAATTCATCACTTTTTTAATCAGTAATTCCTCACCCTTTAATCAGTAATTCATCACTCTTTAATCAGTAATTCATCACTTTTTAATCAGTAATACAGCATTTACAGATGAAAAAGCTATGCATTACCGATAAAAGAGTGATGAATTCATTGCACTTGCATCAGTAATTCATCACATTTTCATCAGTAATTCATCAAACTTTCATCACTAATTCTTCCTATTTTCATCAGTAATTCATAGCTTTTTCAGCCCATTTCCATCAGTATTTCATCGCTTTTTCATCGCTGTTTCACCGCATTTTCATCAGTAAATAAACACATAATTTATCAATATTTCCATTTATTTAATTAAATATTCTTCTTACATTTAATGGTTATTATAAATTATTATAATTCTAAGTATTAATCTTAATTCAATATACATATGTACGTTTTCAGTTGTCTCGGAGGTGTTGAGGATGTTTAAGGTTTCGGTGCTCTTGGGCACCTTTTTTTGACTTCGTGCTTTATGTGCTGTCATTGTTTAAATTTACCTAAAAAATGAATCCATTTCATTCAAAACGATCATAACGTATGTTATTTTAAAACGTATATCAATAAAATAATATAATTAATAAGTATCGACTTAAATATTTATTACAAAAACAAAAATTATGTTATTTTAATTTCAAAGGTGTACAGTAGACTTTGTGATTTTTATAGGTTGTCCTCCACCACCCAGCTCATCTTATGGGGAAAGAGACAGAGTAAGAGACTGAGATGGAAATTTTTCTGCGTTTCCTACGATCGGCGACTGAGAATTTCGGCTCTGCCTGCGTCGCATTCTGCCCTGCCGACTTTGCCTTTGGCTCTGCCGGCGTCGTAGTCCGCTGCTGATGAAAGGGCGATACATTTTTGTAGTGATGAATTTCGGAACTGCAGGGTCCATTAATGCAGAGTGCATTGGCCTTACACACACAAACAAAAGAGTGGTCTCGGAGTTACAAAAAGAGGGCAAATCCAAAAAAAGGAAATGCCGGGCCACAATTTCATCTCCCCTAAAAAGATTATAAAATTGCCGAGCTGAGCAGTATATTTTTTAACCATTATATTAACCAGCAAAAGTAAATGAGCCTATTATTATCAATAATAGAGAAAGGGTTCTTCCATGTCATAGTTAGGTCTACAATGGTTTTTGGGGTATGTTAATTCGCTGCAAAATCGTTAATTTTTGACGCTAGTTTTTGACGAATCGGTTAGTCTTAGTTCAGTTTTTATTTTCTCATGTAATAATACAACATTTAAACAATATGTCTGAAAATTTTCATCCCAAAACATTGAAAAGTGAGTGAGATAGATATAGGCAATCAAAAAGTGCGCTGGCGGTGTGCTGGTCCCAGAAACATGTGAAATGAAAATTTTCCCAGGTAACGCTGTCGAGTTTTTATTTTTTAATTTATTTTTTCGAATTTGGAAAGTCAATAACCTCAACTTTCGCCCAAAAACTGAGACATTTGTTGTTGTAAAAATAGTACAGGGTCCTCCATTTTTTATGACGGTATGTAAGCATTAATATCTTTGATAAAAAACAAATGATTTCTATTAGTGATGTAATTTTATTCAGTTTGGTTCCTTCCAATTTTTCTGGACTAGTTTTTGAAAACTACAACAATTATGTGGCCACCCTAGTTACCAATTTAAAAATGACTCTTTCTTTTCGTTTCCCATTACCTTTCCGAGCATCTCGGGTGTGATAGCGTTGATTTCAGCAAGTCTGAACTGCGGGAAATTTCGTCATCTGCGTACATCAGGACTCGCGACTCTGTCAAGACTAAAATACCCATGAATCATCTCAGATCACATTAGAGATTAAACTTTTAAAGAGGACTCGTTGAGTCCTACCACTTAGAGAACAATATGCAGCTAGGACCAATTGGGAATTCTAGATTCGCATGATCAGTAAACATTGAAAATCTGAGAATGCCTTTTGTGTGCTATTGTCGGCTTGTATATCTTTATCAAAGTTATCTTTTGCAATAAGTAATCAATCTGGCGTGTTTTTTTTTCTTGTTTAACCTTGGTAGAGGAAATCTTTGAAATTGCAGGTGAAATGACGGCTTAGATTTGAATTAGATCTATTACTATAGCTAGATATATAATAGAAATTCAAAATGAAACAAAAAGAAACGGCAAATTTCTGAACGTGACTCACATAAGGGTAAAAATGGGCAACCACTGCTGCCAACTTTTGCCCAGCAACAAAAGCTGTTTTTGACGGGAAGAATTCAGAAAAAAGCTAAAAATATTATCAAAAAAATCCAATAAAAAACTAAAGAAAAATGTATAAAAAACGAAAAAATATCAAATTAATAACAATTTATTAAGGTAATTTTTGCTTAAAATATTTCCATAATTTTATCAATATCTTCTTGGTCGTCCTTATTTGCGTATGACATATTAGTGCCTATCATGCGCAGATATTTTACAGGCACTTCATAGTCGACGCAGCATTTTCCAATCCTTCGCAATCCGTAACTGTATATTTTTTTTTTTTTTTTTTTTTTTTTTCGCGCGGAGTCCCACGGCCCACTTACCCGCCCAACCGACCGAGGGGCGCAGCCGTGTATCGTACAACACGATTCGCGATAGGATAGACGCGAGATAGGAAAATAAAGGTAAAGGTCCGGGGAAAAAAGTAATAGTTAGATCAATTTTGTGCCAATGAAGCAAGTATTAATCGTTTTAGGAGCGGCAGAGAGTCAAGATTTGATATTACAGGAAAAAGTCTATTATAGTCAGAACATAATACTCTGAAAGGCTCATGCAAGGCATAGTTAGATCTACAATGATTTAAAATTAGGGGAATATAATTTCTAGTTAATCTACTTGGCACAGAAAAGTTTAGCCGACTTAACAAGTCGGGGCAGTCAATATCACCAAGTATAAGGTTATAAATAAAGATAGTACCAAGCATCGTTCTACGGTTGGCTAGGGATGGTAAATTAATCAAAAGAAGTCTACTAGAATAAGAAGGTAAGATAAGATTTGCATCCCAGTTTAGGCGCCGTAAAGCAAAAAGAAGGAAGTTTTTTTGTACAGATTCAATACGACCAATATGTATTCCATATTGTGGACTCCAGACGGGAGACCCATACTCCAGAATCGGACGGACTAGCGAAATAAATAAAGTTTTAGTCAAATAAGGATCATCGAATTCTTTTGACCACCTTTTAATAAATCCAAGCACTCCTCTGGCTTTATTAACCATGGACGAAATGTGATTAGAAAATTTTAGTTTAGGGTCCAAGAGAACGCCAAGATCGTTTACAAGAGTTATTCTATCTAAAGAGCTGCCACTTAACGTGTAAGTCGCGTATATCGGATTGGCCCGATAAAAAGTCATCAGCTTGCACTTGGAGCCGTTTAAATTTAGTAAATTATCTCGGCACCAGTTTTGAAAATTATCTAGATCGGATTGCAAGTCTAAATGGCCGGAAATGTCCTTATACTGCAGGCACAACTTAACATCATCTGCGTACATAAGTACGCGAGAATGACTTATAATTGAGGGAAGATCGTTAATAAATAATGTAAAAAGTAACGGACCCAGATGGCTCCCTTGTGGGACACCGGAGGTAACACGGAGAATTTCAGAAATTGAATTTTTAAAAAGGACCCTTTGTGACCTGCCATTTAGATAACTTGAAATCCATTTAAGCAGATCAACTGGAAAACCTAAAAGGTCAAGTTTATGAATAAGAAGTAAGTGATTTACAGAGTCAAATGCTTTACTAAAGTCAGTGTAAATGACATCTGTTTGAAAACTACTATTGAAGCCTTTTATCACAAATGTAGTGAGCTCTAGAAGGTTTGTAATTGTGGATCTACGTTTAATAAATCCGTGTTGACACGGAGAAATAATTGATCTGCAAAAGTGCTGCAAATGAGGAGTAATAATTTTTTCAAAAAGCTTAGGAATAGCTGACAACTTAGAAATACCTCTGTAGTTACTGGCTTCTAACTTGTTACCTTTTTTGAAAAGAGGAATAACAAATGATTCCTTCCAAATATTTGGGAATTGGGACGTTTCTAGAGATAAGGTAAACAACTTGTGAAGAGGTTTGCACAGGGCCTTAGCGCAATACCTAAGCACGCACCCAGGAATACCATCGGGCCCTGGCGAATAAACAGGCTTAATACGAAGAAGATCCAAAAGAAGAGAGCTTTCTGTTAAAGTGGGACAGAATATGAGGTTTGACTTGGGCATGGTGTAAGAATAAGGCTGAGATGAATAATCTAAAGTAGAGTAAGTCGTTTGAAAAAATTGGGCAAATATATCGGCTATTGCCTGATCTGTGGTTCCCGTCATGTTTTCGAACGACAGCGAGGAAGGAAAAGAATCAGATTTACGCTTGGTGTTAACAAAATTATAAAACTGTTTCGGGTCCTGAGAGAACTGGACCTTACAACGGTTTAAGTAACTATTATAACACTGAGCATTAAGCACGGTAAATCTTGACCGAGCACTTAGATATCTAGTAAAAACAGATTGAGAACCGGTATTTTTATATTTCCTAAAAAGTCTGGACTTTACATTTCTTAAGTGTGTCAACTCTTTGCTAAACCAAGGTGATTTAATGGAAGTTGACGGATAGTACCACGGAACACAGGAATTAAAAAATGAGTTTATTGCAGTATAAAAAACATTAACTGCATCGGACATATTATTGCATAAGTAAAGATCAGACCAATTAAAGCCAGAAATAAAATTATTAAGCCTCAGAAAGTCTGCCTTGCGAAAACAATGTATTCGTTTGGATTTTTCTGATTTTTCTTCTATAACTCTACCCGTATCAAATGAAAGTTCGATTGTTGGGTGATATGGATCTTCAGGTTGCGTGAGTGGTGCTACTCTGGACAGAAACACACCTTCAGGATTCGATACAAAACACAAATCAAGTAGGCGACCTAATGAATTTCGAACATGGTTTACTTGAGATAGAGATATGTCAAGCAGGCCATCAATAAAATCATGTTGTGCTATAGGTAGTAAGACATTCGATCCATCCTCAGTGGACCAAGTAACTCCAGGTATATTAAAATCACCTAGAACTATCAACTGATCCCTATCGGAAAGCTTATTTGCAACGGACTTAATAACGGATAGGTGATTTAAATAATCAGGAAGTTCAGACAACGGCGGAATATAAGAGCAAGTTATGTATATAAAGTTACCAGGAAGCGATAACTTTACACAAATAAATTCAATGGTATTGAATTCATCAAAAAATAACTCCTCAGACGGGAAGTTTGAATCAACTCCAATTAAGACTCCACCTCCCCGTCTAGAGGGACGGTCATACCTATATATTTTGTACTTACCTGGAAAAACTTCGGAGCTAAAGATCTCCGGCTTTAACCAGGTTTCTGTGAACACAATAATATGAGATGCAAAGGAAAGGCTATCAGAATACAATTTAGTGAGTTTGCTACGCAAACCTCTTGCGTTCTGATAGGAAAGAAGGAGGTTAGAAGTTAGTTTTTTGAAATTGGTACACTGGTTTGGCCTCGACTAGGAAGTTTTACTCCTACGGGCCCCTTCTTCTTTATCTTAGCCTCGAACTCTTTTACAACCATATTATCCGGCCAAAAGTCGCCCGAGCATATGGCTTCAAAAAGCTCGTTAGGGACAGTTATCTTGAAAGATGAAATGTCTCTAGCATAAGAAAACTTAAACTTTTCCACCTTTACACTATTACAATCGGGTTAGTTTTGTCTTGTATATAAGACAATACATCAGAAGATGTTTGATCAGGGGAAAGCCGAGAAACGAAAATTTGTTTCTTTAGTGGAACCACTAAAAGGGATTTTGGTGGAGCAGACATTGTTTCTGCAAAACCAACTTGAGCCGGTTGTTCGGACTCAGTAGTCCCTTGTGGTGGGGATACTACATTCTGAGAGATAGGTGGATCCACTAATTGTGAAACCACTACGGACAAATCGGAATTCTTAGAAGTCCCTGGTTGCATGCATTCTGTAACGGATTGTTCGGATACCGAATCTTTTTAGCTGCTGATCTTAGCAACATTTGAGGGTTTGCTGAAATCAGCTGCTGATCCGCCGGAATGCTCTGTTGTTCTTTTGATTTCGGTTGCGGGGTGTTCCCCTTTTGCTCCTTACCACCAGCGGCCTTTTTGCGCTTAGGGGACTCTTCTAATAGCTTACGACTATTAAACTGCGAGTCCAGCGCAGATAGGAGATCATCAGCTCGGCGAAAACTATCTCTAGCCACTCCGAAACAGCTAATCAGTCCCATCAGGCCGCCTTTAGTTTGGCGCATGAACGATTTCATCTCGTTCGCAACCTCGACACAAGCGTCACAACAAAACTGCAAATTGGGCCCCTTTGAAAGGTCATCACTTGTCCGGCCAGTAAAACCGGCGCACTTGGTGTGCACCATATTTTCACACAGCCAGCAAGTCATATTAGACTGGTCAGCCCTGATTACGAGGCTGCATTTTTTGCAGAAGCAGACTAAATTTTTATTATTCATTTTATTTATTTACCACTGTACCAAGAAAGCGAAATTGAAATTTATAAGCGAGCAGTTATAAGTACCGCAAGAGCGCAGAAACTGCACGCTTAGAACTTTCAAAAGCAAAGAGAGCGGGAGCGTAAATAAGTTAAAGTGCATGCACAAAAGAGAAACAGCGTGGATATAAATAGGATAGAAAACACAGATAAGAATTACGAAAAACTAAAACAATTTATTAGTATCAATACAAAGTGCACTCGCGAAGCGAACGGAGTTTAAATTTATGTTTAAATAACCGAAAGAAAATTTAATGTTGTTTTTATAAAACCCACCGATGGGAATAAACGAAAACAAAATACAAAATTCGAAGCGCAGAAAAAAAACACGACCGTTCACTTTGAAAGTCAAAGACGATATAGAAAGAAAATGAATACAGTATATCTTTTGTTTGTAAATAACACTTTACCTTATGCTTGCAATGTTGTTAGTCGTGCTGAGGCCTATCGAATTCCTTAATTTGGATTTAATAATATTTGAATGGCCACAGTTGCCAACCTAAAAAATCTTCGGTTTCCACCAGAATCTTTAAATTGGAGCACCTCAAACCAAAATTTGTTTGTGTCGCTGATGTTTTCCCACTTGATCGAATTAATGTTATTCTATTGGCGTTCAATTTCTGCAATATTCTTACATTCCAGGAACTCTAAAATTTCTGTGATGCTTTTAATTTCTTAATTTCTAAAAATGCCAGAATTCCCGCTTTTCACAATTCCCGCAATTCACAAATTTTTCCCGCAGTTAGTCTTCAAAAAAAGCCCGTTTTGACGGGAAAAATCCAAATTGGCAGCACTGTGGGCAACTAAACTTTTCTCTTTGAAATTTTAATGCCGATTTAGTTATGGTATCAAGTCGAGTCGAATGGCTATAAAAGCCATCTGAGTTAGACCATTTGATTTTGAATTTTGTTTTGTTTTCAAAATGGTTAATGGTTATGATTATGATGATATAACTCCTCTCCTGCACCATTTTGGATCGTTTTCTCGTCCTTACCTTAATTTTCCAGTAAATGGGCCTTCACTAACAAATGATTATTGTGATAATTTTTATCGTTAGGTTGGCAACTTATATTCAACAAGGTGCTTACCAGCGGGATATACCCTATCTCTCTTGTAACTCTTGTAAGTTTTTCCATGTTTTAATATTGCAAAAATATACCACAAATATAATTTTTAAGGTTTGAAAAATGCATTCAGTAGGCATACACTCTGCAATGGCTATTAAGCGGCAAATAAAATGGCGAGATGAACAAAAAAGAGCACGAGAAAGGCGCTACAGCACACAAAGCTCTGAGAGTGGCGAATCATTCATTTCATTCTCCAACAGGATCTGTGAGACGCAAATATCACCATGCCCATCACGCGGCTAATTCTGGTAGAGGAATGCTTGACAGCCAGGTTTCAATTTTAAATCATTAATATATAAATATAAAAGGCTTTAATTTATCCTTTAAATATATAGGTTCTTACAAGTATTGGAATGTTGCATATTGGTATTGTGTTCGTTGTGTTTGGAGTTTTCTTATGCGGGGCTGGTATTATTCCAGGTGAAACTATGTCCTGAATGTATTTAGTAAGTAATCATTTTCTAATATCTATACCTAATGGGTTTCAGTTCATAGAAAAAAAGGTTCTAGCTCAGCCTGGTGGAATGAAGTTACTTGCACCGGCTTATTTTCCCTTGGATTGGGTTTTTTTTTTTTACTAATTTTAAACTGTCTTATAAGTCAGAAAGAGGAGGAGGATCTTGAGGACTACGTGCAGCGTCAGCTGACTAGATCTTGTTCTTATTTACAAAGAATTTTTCCTAAAATAAATCGATCTTATTATAAAAAAACGGACGTAACAGCCATCCAGCTGATATAGCCATCGTAAATTACGGCCCTACCGAAACTATTTGCAATGGACCGATAGTTGGACGTATTGGTAATATAAATACCAATAACTCAGTAAAAACAGTAATTAAAAATGTTTTTAGGTTTCAACAGCTCTGGTGATGTTATTCTCGAAAAAATTGTGGAGGAGGACACCCCTTATTTAAATGACCGCAGTTCTGGAATATCTCCGATCGAAATAGAAAATGATACGAAACGGCTGTTAAGGAGGGAATCTATAAACGATTCAATCAATATAACACAAATATAAAATATTATATTTTAAATATAATATAATATTTTTTTTTTTATATATCTGCGTAGCTTTAAAAAGAATATATAATAAAATAATGTTGAAAACTGCGTAATTTTTCGTGAAAAATGTACGTATATGTATGCTGCAACATTCGTTAGCTAAGCAAAGGTTTAATTTGTTATATCACGGTAACTTTAATGAACAATCGTGCGCATTGTCAAATACCTTTTATGGCCCAAACCAGAAATGGAAATAATACCTAATAATAATTACTTAAGAAAAATACTCATTTAAAGAATCCCCTCTTTGACTGATACTTATCCTTTGGGGCTTACATTTTTCATTTTATTATATACTATTGTATACTTTGTGACGCTCCAGAGCGCACAATATAAGTAAGTTAACATTAGGAAATATAAAGTATAATAATAAGCTTAGGTTAAGAGAAAAACATGAAGTTAAGATAATAAAAGCATGAAGCGAAAGTCAAATAGTCAGGCGAGCGCGCCAAAAGGAAGAGCTGGGAACACTGACCACCGACTACCTGGCCACACGCGCTAGGTCGCATGGCACGGGATTTTGCCGGCCACACTAATCGGGGCCCACGGGTATAAAAAGGGCACCTGTTCTCCCTCCAACTCACTCTGCAACCTACAGCGATCGGAGAAGGTGAGCCTTACGCTTGGGTGTGAGCAACCTCTCTGGGAGTTGATTGTGAAGTCTCTTTGTTAGGATAGGGTCTAGTACCCCGTCCAAATACATTGTAGTTAGCTAGCCTTCCCTTCCTCCCTTTACCCATTCCCAGAAAGAGCGACCGTCATCAGTGACAGACGATCTTGGGGATTCCACCACCCACTCCCGACTTCGAGGGACGAAGCCGCCATCAGTGGCAGTCGTCTCCAATCTCGAGCCAAGACTCGGTTTACCGCGTCGATCACCCGTTTGGGTCCCACTCGGCTCGCTGGGCTAACCTTCGCAGACCCACAATGGGGTGCGAGTCGTCTCATAACCTGGAAGACCTCAGTGGTCTACAAACTTTCTCACATACCCTTGAAGGTCCTCCTTGAAGTGACCTCCAAGATTCTCTCTCATCACATGGAAGACCTAAGTGGACTCCACACCTTCTCTCACATACCCTGGAAGACCTAAGTGGCCTCCAAGCTTCTCTCACACCCTGGCAGACCTCAGTGGTCTCGGGACGTACCTACCTAGACGTAAGGGGAAACATATCCTGGCCTTACTGAGACAGACATTATCAGCATTCGTAAGGAACCCAGACCACACAGAGAAGATCCGTTGGAGGCGAGGAGAACTAACGGAGAAACTCAAGAAGGAGAAAGGGTCGACGGAACAAAGCAAAACACCGACAGAGGAACTCAACACAAACCGGATCGACTTACTGGTGAAGCAAATCAAAACACCAACGCGGTCAGACGTAAAGACACCAGACATGACGGACAAAAAGAAACGGAAAATAGAGGTGTAAATTGGATTTAATTAGGTTAACCTGGCTAAAAACCCTTTCTATTTCCGCGTTTGACCAGGGCAAACATAATATTTGGATGGCCACAGTTGCCAACCCAAAAAATCTTCGGTTTCCACCAGAATCTTTAAATTGGAGCACCTCAAACCAAAATTTGTTTGTGTCGCTGATGTTTTCCCACTTGATCGAATTAATGTTATTGTATTGGCGTTCAATTTCTGCAATATTCTTACATTCCAGGAACTCTAAAATTTCTGTGATGCTTTTAATTTCTTAATTTCTAAAAATGCCAGAATTCCCGCTTTTCACAATTCCCGCAATTCACAAATTTTTCCCGCAGTTAGTCTTAAAAAAAAGCCAGTTTTGACGGGAAAAATCCAAATTGGCAGCACTGTGGGCAACTAAACTTTTCTCTTTGAAATTTTAATGCCTATTTAGTTATGGTATCAAGTCGAGTCGAATGGCTATAAAAGCCATCTGAGTTAGACCATTTGATTTTGAATTTTGTTTTGTTTTCAAAATGGTTAATGGTTATGATTATGATGATATAACTCCTCTCCTGCACCATTTTGGATCGTTTTCTCGTCCTTACCTTAATTTTCCAGTAAATGGGCCTTCACTAACAAATGATTATTGTGATAATTTTTATCGTTAGGTTGGCAACTTATATTCAACAAGGTGCTTACCAGCGGGATATACCCTATCTCTCTTGTAACTCTTGTAAGTTTTTCCATGTTTTAATATTGCAAAAATATACCACAAATATAATTTTTAAGGTTTGAAAAATGCATTCAGTAGGCATACACTCTGCAATGGCTATTAAGCGGCAAATAAAATGGCGAGATGAACAAAAAAGAGCACGAGAAAGGCGCTACAGCACACAAAGCTCTGAGAGTGGCGAATCATTCATTTCATTCTCCAACAGGATCTGTGAGACGCAAATATCACCATGCCCATCACGCGGCTAATTCTGGTAGAGGAATGCTTGACAGCCAGGTTTCAATTTTAAATCATTAATATATAAATATAAAAGGCTTTAATTTATCCTTTAAATATATAGGTTTTTACAAGTATTGGAATGTTGCATATTGGTATTGTGTTCGTTGTGTTTGGAGTTTTCTTATGCGGGGCTGGTATTATTCCAGGTGAAACTATGTCCTGAATGTATTTAGTAAGTAATCATTTTCTAATATCTATACCTAATGGGTTTCAGTTCATAGAAAAAAAGGTTCTAGCTCAGCCTGGTGGAATGAAGTTACTTGCACCGGCTTATTTTCCCTTGGATTGGGAAAACCTTTACCACAATATGCCGTGGTAAAGGTTAAGCGCGCATCCGACTCCAGCTCCTCGATCACAAGCCGTTCGAGGTTAAGTCGAGAGCTATCGAAATCAGAGTACATGCGCTCGATTAAATCCAACCGCACCTGCAACTCACTTTCGTCGAATTTGGCCAACTGCTTCTCTGTTAGAAATAAATTTAGGGCAGCCAGCTGGCGTACCATAGAATTTGCCTTTGCCCGATAAAACTCCTCGCCGTCTGGAGCGTGAGGCGCGAGCTCAGGTTTTTTCGTATGTTTGGTTGACATTTTGAGTTTTTATTTAAAGTCTGTAGGGTATTCGAAAGTCACCGCACGAAATTTGCACTGCACCTGCACTTGGGCCAGCGAAAACCAAAGACGGAATTTGAGGGTAATGACGGAATCGAAAACAAAGGGCAACGACATCTGCCTGGCGCGCGAAGTTGTATAACACTTGCCGTTATGCAAAAGGTTCAGACTGTACAGCAGCCGATTCTAACTGTACACTGTATGTATGTATGTCGGTATGTGCGAATACCGTGCGAAGCGATGCGAAAAGGTTTGTGTGTGTGTGTGGCCCTGCCGCGGCACGTGCAAGGGGCGCTTAGAATTATTAAAACGATATTTAATAATTGCTTCACTTTAACACAAGTTCACGATCACGTCGGGGTCACCAATGTTTAGAGGCGGTATTAATGTATGCCACCTTTTTTGCGAATGTTTAACGAATTTTAAACTATGCGGTGTGTGAACGGTGTTAAAAGAAAAAGCCGAGAGTATGGTTCGATTTCAAATATATATGTTTTATTGCTGGAAGCGAGAGCGAACGAACTGCTTCGTACCAGCGATCAAAAGCGAATGCAAAAATGAGAGTGCGCAGGTCCGAGAGATCAGCGAGCGCAGTCGCTTATCTCGGCTTATCTCACCCACGCATGCAGATAGATAAATGAGAAGCTTTTGTTTACATTGTTGTTGTCAGTGATGCTGACCAAAATAGAAAACAATAAATGGTTTTGAAATGATTTTAAATTGATTTCTGCGGCTGCTCCTGACAGGGGGTTATCTTTTTTTTCCAAAAATTTGTTCAAATGATATTTTTTTTCTGTAAATGACACTTTGTTGGAAATTTTATAACGAATTCAACGAGGTATGCCATTCCAACATTCGACCACTATTTCCCAGGGTTTTGATTAAAATACCGAAAATTGAGGTGACTTTCTTCGGATTTTGGCGTTGTTATAAAGGAGAGGGTCATCATATTTTCCAAATATTTGTTCAAATGATAGTTTTTTTCTGTAAATGACTCTTTGTTGGAAATTTTGTAACGAATTCAACGAGGTGTGCCATTCCAACATTCGACCACTATTTCCCAGGGTTTTGATTAAAATACCGAAAATCGAGGTGACTTTCTTCGGATTTTGGCGTTGTTATAAAGGAGAGGGTCAATTATTTTCCAAAAATTTGTTCAAATGATAGTTTTTTTCTGTGAATGACACTTTGTTGGAAATTTTGTAACGAATTCAACGAGGTATGCCATTCCAACATTCGACCAATATTTCCCAGGGTTTTTATTAAAATACCGAAAATCGAGGTGATTTTCTTCGGATTTTGGCGTTGTCATAAGGGTGGGGGTTATCTTTGTTTTCCAAAAATTTGTTCAAAATAAAATTTTTCTCTGTAAATTACACTTTGTTGGAAATTTTTTAACGAATTCAACGAGGTATGCCATTCCAACATTCGACCACTATTTCCCAGGGTTTTGATTAAAATACCGAAAATTGAGGTGACTTTCTTCGGATTTTGGCGTTGTTATAAGGGAGTGGGTCATCATATTTTCCAAAAAATTGTTCAAATGATAGTTTTTTTCCGTTAATGACTCTTTGTTGGAAATTTTGTAACGAATTCAACGAGGTGTGCCATTCCAACATTCGACCACTATTTCCCAGGGTTTTGATTAGAATACGGAAAATTGAGGTGATTTTCTTCGGATTTTGGCGTTGTTATAAAGGAGAGGGACAACATTTTTTTCAACAATTTTTGTTCAAATGATATTTTTTTTCTGTAAATGCCACTTTGTTGGAAATATGGTAACAAATTCAAGAAGGTATGCCATTCCAACACCGACCACTATTTCCCAGGGTTTTGATTAAAAACCTGAAAAATCGATGCGATTTTCTCCGGATTTGGGCCTTGTCATAAGGGTGGGGGTCATGGTTTTTTTTCGAAAAATTTTCTCAAATGATATTTTATTTTTGTAAATTCCACTTTGTTGGAAATAAAAGGTGGTCATAAAGGTGGGGGTATTGTTTTTTTTCACATAAATTTTTCAAATGGAACTTTTTTTCTGTAAATGTTACTTTGTTGGAAATTTTGTAACGAATCCAACGAGGTATGCCATTCCAACATTCGACCACTATTTCCCAGGGTTTTGATTAAAATATCAAAAATCGAGGTGATTTTCTTCGGATTCTGGCGTTGTCATAAGAATGGGAGTCATCTTTTTTTTCCAAAAATTTGTTCAAATGATATTTTTTTTCTGTTAATGACACTTTGTTGTAAATTTTATAACGAATTCAACGAGGTATCCCATTCCAACATTCGACCACTATTTCCCAGGGTTTTGATTAAAATACCGAAAATCGAGGTGACTTTCTTCGGATTTTGGCGTTGTTATAAAGGAGAGGGTCATCATATTTTCCAAAAATTTGTTCAAATGATAGTTTTTTTCTGTTAATGAAACTTTGTTGGAAATTTTGTAACGAATTCAACGAGGAATGCCATTCCAACATTCGACCAATATTTCCCAGGGTTTTGATTAAAATACCGAAAATCGAGGTGATTTTTTATTTTGGGTAAAAGGGGGTCAAAGATATTTTTTCTGTAAATGACACTTTGTTGGAAATTTTATAAATCAACGAGTTATTTTAAAAAATTTTTTTTAAAAAAAAAAAAAAAGGTGATTTTTTTATTTTAATGATTTTTTTAAATGACACTTTGGCGGAAACTTTATAACGAATTAAACGAGGTATGCCATTCAAAAATTAAAAATTTCCAGGGGTTTAATTAAAATACCGAAAATGGGGGTTATCTTTTTTCCAAAAATTAGTTCAAATGATATTTTTTTCTGTAAATGACACTTTGTTGGAAATTTTATAACGAATTCAACGAGGTATGCCATTCCAACATTCGACCACTATTTCCCAGGGTTTTGATTAAAATACCGAAAATTGAGGTGACTTTCTTCGGATTTGGGCGTTGTTATAAAGGAGAGGGTCAATTATTTTCCAAAAATTTGTTCAAATGATAGTTTTTTTCTGTTAATGACACTTTGTTGGAAATTTTGTAACGAATTCAACGAGGTATGCCATTCCAACATTCGACGAATATTTCCCAGGGTTTTGATTAAAATACCGAAAATCGATGTCACTTTCTTCGGATTTTGGCGTTGTTATAAAGGAGAGGGTCAATTATTTTCCAAAAATTTGTTCAAATGATAGTTTTTTTCTGTTAATGACACTTTGTTGGAAATTTTGTAACGAATTCAACGAGGTATGCCATTCCAACATTCGACCAATATTCCCCAGGGTTTTGATTAAAATACCGAAAATCGAAATGATTTTCTTCGGATTTTGGCGTTGTCATAAGGGTGGGGGTTATCTTTGTTTTCCATAAATTTGTTGAAATGATATTTTTTTTCTGTAAATGACACTTTGTTGGAAATTTTTTAACGAATTCAACGAGGTATGGCATTCCAACATTCGATTACTATTTCCCCAGGTTTTAATTAAAATACCGAAAATTGAGGTGACTTTCTTCGGATTTTGGCGTTGTTATAAGGGAGTAGGTCATCATATTTTCCAAAAAATTGTTCAAATGATAGTTTTTTTCCGTTAATGACACTTTGTTGGAAATTTTGTAACGAATTCAACGAGGTATGCCATTCCAACATTCGACCAATATTTCCCAGGGTTTTTATTAAAATACCGAAAATCGAGGTGATTTTCTTCGGATTTTGGCGTTGTCATAAGGGTGGGGGTTATCTTTGTTTTCCAAAAATTTGTTCAAATGATATTTTTTTTCTGTAAATGACACTTTGTTGGAAATTTTTAACGAATTCAACGAGGTATGCCATTCCAACATTCGACCACTATTTCCCAGGGTTTTGATTAAAATACCGAAAATTGAGGTGACTTTCTTCGGATTTTGGCGTTGTTATAAGGGAGTGGGTCATCATATTTTCCAAAAAATTGTTCAAATGATAGTTTTTTTCCGTTAATGACTCTTTGTTGGAAATTTTGTAACGAATTCAACGAGGTGTGCCATTCCAACATTCGACCACTATTTCCCAGGGTTTTGATTAGAATACGGAAAATTGAGGTGATTTTCTACGGATTTTGGCGTTGTTATAAAGGAGAGGGACAACATTTTTTTCAAAAATTTTTGTTCAAATGATATTTTTTTTCTGTAAATGCCACTTTGTTGGAAATATGGTAACAAATTCAAGAAGGTATGCCATTCCAACACCGACCACTATTTCCCAGGGTTTTGATTAAAAACCTGAAAAATGGATGCGATTTTCTCCGGATTTGGGCCTTGTCATAAGGGTGGGGGTCATGGTTTTTTTTCGAAAAAGTTTCTCAAATGATATTTTATTTTTGTAAATTCCACTTTGTTGGAAATAAAAGGTGGTCATAAAGGTGGGGGTATTGTTTTTTTTCACATAAATTTTTCAAATGGAACTTTTTTTCTGTAAATGTTACTTTGTTGGAAATTTTGTAACGAATCCAACGAGGTATGCCATTCCAACATTCGACCACTATTTCCCAGGGTTTTGATTAAAATATCAAAAATCGAGGTGATTTTCTTCGGATTCTGGCGTTGTCATAAGAATGGGGGTCATCTTTTTTTTCCAAAAATTTGTTCAAATGATAGTTTTTTTCTGTTAATGAAACTTTGTTGGAAATTTTGTAACGAATTCAACGAGGAATGCCATTCCAACATTCGACCAATATTTCCCAGGGTTTTGATTAAAATACCGAAAATCGAGGTGATTTTCTTCGGATTTTGGCGCTGTCATAAGGTTGGGGGTCATCTTTGTTTTCCAAAAATTTATTCAAAGATATTTTTTTCTGTAAATGACACTTTGTTGAAAATTTTATAACGAATTCAACGAGTTATGTCTTTCCAACATTCGACCACTATTTCCCAGGGTTTTGATTAAAATACCGAAAATCGAGGTGACTTCATATTTTCCAAAAATTTGTTCAAATGATAGTTTTTTCCTCTAAATGACACTTTGTTGGAAATTTTATAACGAATTCAACGAGGTATGCCATTCCAACATTCGACCAATATTTCCCAGGGTTTTAATTAAAATACCGAAAATCGAGGTGATTTTCTTCGGATTTTGGCGTTGTCATAAGAGTGGGGGTTATCTTTTTTTCCAAAAATTAGTTCAAATGATATTTTTTTTCTGTAAATGACACTTTGTTGGAAATTTTATAACGAATTCAACGAGGTATGCCATTCCAACATTCGACCACTATTTCCCAGGGTTTTGATTAAAATACCGAAAATTGAGGTGACTTTCTTCGGATTTGGGCGTTGTTATAAAGGAGAGGGTCAATTATTTTCCAAAAATTTGTTCAAATGATAGTTTTTTTCTGTTAATGACACTTTGTTGGAAATTTTGTAACGAATTCAACGAGGTATGCCATTCCAACATTCGACGAATATTTCCCAGGGTTTTGATTAAAATACCGAAAATCGAGGTCACTTTCTTCGGATTTTGGCGTTGTTATAAAGGAGAGGGTCAATTATTTTCCAAAAATTTGTTCAAATGATAGTTTTTTTCTGTTAATGACACTTTGTTGGAAATTTTGTAACGAATTCAACGAGGTATGCCATTCCAACATTCGACCAATATTCCCCAGGGTTTTGATTAAAATACCGAAAATCGAAATGATTTTCTTCGGATTTTGGCGTTGTCATAAGGGTGGGGGTTATCTTTGTTTTCCATAAATTTGTTGAAATGATATTTTTTTTCTGTAAATGACACTTTGTTGGAAATTTTTTAACGAATTCAACGAGGTATGCCATTCCAACATTCGACCACTATTTCCCAGGGTTTTAATTAAAATACCGAAATTGAGGTGACTTTCTTCGGATTTTGGCGTTGTTATAAGGGAGTGGGTCATCATATTTTCCAAAAAATTGTTCAAATGATAGTTTTTTTCCGTTAATGACACTTTGTTGGAAATTTTGTAACGAATTCAACGAGGTATGCCATTCCAACATTCGACCAATATTTCCCAGGGTTTTGATTAAAATATCAAAAATCGAGGTGATTTTCTTCGGATTCTGGCGTTGTCATAAGGAGTGGGGGTCATCTTTTTTTTCAAAAATTTGTTCAAATGATATTTTTTTTCTGTAAATGACACTTTGTTGGAAATTTTATAACGAATTCAACGAGGTATGCCATTCCAACATTCGACCACTATTTCCCAGGGTTTTGATTAAAATACCGAAAATTGAGGTGACTTTCTTCGGATTTTGGCGTTGTTATAAAGGAGAGGGTCATCATATTTTCCAAAAATTTGTTCAAATGATAGTTTTTTTCTGTAAATGACTCTTTGTTGGAAATTTTGTAACGAATTCAACGAGGTGTGCCATTCCAACATTCGACCACTATTTCCCAGGGTTTTGATTAAAATATCAAAAATCGAGGTGATTTTCTTCGGATTCTGGCGTTGTCATAAGAGTGGGGGTCATCTTTTTTTTCCAAAAATTTGTTCAAATGATATTTTTTTCTGTAAATGACACTTTGTTGGAAATTTTATAACGAATTCAACGAGGTATGCCATTCCAACATTCGACCACTATTTCCCAGGGTTTTGATTAAAATACCGAAAATCGAGGTGATTTTCTTCGGATTTTGGCGTTGTTATAAAGGAGAGGGTCATCATATTTTCCAAAAATTTGTTCAAATGATAGTTTTTTTCTATAAATGACACTTTGTTGGAAATTTTTTAACGAAGTCAACGAGGTATGCCATTCCAACATTCGACCACTATTTCCCAGGGTTTTGATTAAAATACCGAAAATTGAGGTGACTTTCTTCGAATTTTAGCGTTGTTATAAGGGAGAGGGTTATCATATTTTCCAAAAATTTGCTCAAATGATATTTTTTTTCTGTAAATGACACTTTGTTGGAAATTTTGTAACGAATTCAACGAGGTATGCCATTCCAACACCGACCACTATTTCCCAGGGTTTCGATTTTCTCCGGACTTGGGCCTTGTCATAAGGGTGGGGGTCATGGTTTTTTTCGAAAAAGTTTCTCAAATGATATTTTATTTTTTAAATGCCACTTTGTTGGAAATAAAAGGTGGTCATAAAGGTGGGGGTATTGTTTTTTTTCAAATAATTTTTTCAAATTGAACTTTTTTTCTGTAAATGTTACTTTGTTGGAAATTTTGTAATGAATTCAACGAGGTATGCCTTTCCAACATTCGACCACTATTTCCCAGGGTTTTGATTAAAATACCGAAAATTGAGGTGACTTTCTTCGGATTTTGGCGTTGTTATAAAGGACAGGGTCATCATATTTTTCAAAAATTTGTTCAAATGATAGTTTTTTTCTGTAAATGACACTTTGTTGGAAATTTTGTAACGAATTCAACGAGCTATGCCATTCCAACATTCGACCAATATTTCCCAGGGTTTTGATTAAAATACCGAAAATCGAGGTGATTTTCTTCGGATTTTGGCGTTGTTGTAAAGGAGAGGCCTTGTCATTATGGTGGGGGTCATGGTTTTTTTTTTTCAAATAATTTAAATAATTTAAATACATTTTGTAACGAATTCAACGAGGTATGCAATTCCAACATCCGACCACTATTTCCCAGGGCTTTGATTAAAAACCGAAAAATCGATGTTATTTTCTCCGGACTTGGGCCTTGTCATAAGGGTGGGGATTTTTTTAAATGATATTTTATTTTTTTTAATGCCGCTTTGTTGGAAATTTTGTAACAAATTCGACGAGGTATGCCATTACAACATTCGACCACTATTTGCCAGGGTTTTGATTAAAACACCAAAATCAATGTGATTTTCTTCGGATTTTGGCGTTGTCATAAGGGTGGGGGTCATCATTTTTTTTCAAAAATATTTTTAAATGATTTTTTTTCTGTAAATGACTCTTTGTTGGAAATTTTGTAACGATTTCAACGAGGTATGCCATTCCAACATTCGACCACTTTTCCCAGGGTTTTGATTAAAATACTGAAAATCGAGGTGACTTTCTTCGGATTTTGGCGTTGTTATAAGGGTGGGGGTCATATTTGTTTTCCAAAAATTTATTCAAATGATATTTTTTTTCTGTAAATGACACTTTGTTGGAAATTTTATAACGAATTCAACGAGGTATGCCTTTCCAACATTCGACCACTATTTCCCAGGGTTTTGATTAAAATACCGAAAATCGAGGTGACTTTCTTCGGATTTTGGCGTTGTTATAAGGGTGGGGGTCATTTTTGTTTTCCAAAAATTTATTCAAATGATATTTATACCCGTTACTCGTAGAGTAAAATGGTATATTGTATTCGTGCAAAAGTATGTAACAGGTAGAAGGAAGCGTTTCCGACCCAATAAAGTATATATGTATATTCTTGTTCAGGATCACTAGCCGAGTCGATCTAGCTATGTCCGTCTGTCTGTCCGTCTGTCTGTCCGTCTGTCTGTCCGTCTGTCTGTCTGTCTGTCTGTCTGTCCGTCTGTATGAACGCTGAGATCTCGGAAACTATAAAAGCTAGAAGATTGGCATTTTGCATGTAGATTTTAGGAGTTCCTACGCAGCGCAAGTATGTTTTTTAAAATGGTGCCACGCCCCCTCTGACGCCCACAAGCCACAAGCTGTGGCCACAGTTTTGTTGCTATTATGAAAATTTTTATTGATATGTATTTGTTTCGTCAATACCTATCAATTGGCCTAATAAAAGTTTGCCACGCCCACTCTAACGCCCAAAAACCCATTAAACGCTTAAGCCTGGCTAGCGCCTACATTTCCGCCTTTCATGGCCCGTGGTACCAATGTTTTGGTGTAGATGGCGCAATACAATAGCGCCAACTAATGGATGACTTTGGAACTGCTGGCCAAGGTGCTAATTCGAGCGGCGAAAAACATACAAGAAGGCATATTTATATAAAGTTGTTTAGCTGAGTAACGGGTATCTAATAGTCGAGAAACTCGACTAAAGCGTTCTCTCTTGTTTTTTTCTGTAAATGACACTTTGTTGGAAATTGTTTAACGAATTCAACGAGGTATGCCATTCCAACATTAGACCACTATTTCCCAGGGTTTTGATTAAAATACCGAAAATTGAGGTGACTTTCTTCGAATTTTGGCGTTGTTATAAAGGAGAGGGTCATCAAATTTTTCAAAAATTTGTTCAAATGCAAGTTTTTTTCTGTAAATGACACTTTGTTGGAAATTTTGTAACGAATTCAACGAGCTATGCCATTCCAACATTCGACCACTATTTCCCAGGGTTTTGATTAAAATACCGAAAATCGAGGTGATTTTCTTCGGATTTTGGCGTTGTTGTAAAGGAGAGGCCTTGTCATTATGGTGGGGGTCATGGTTTTTTTTTTTCAAATAATTTAAATAATTTAAATACATTTTGTAACGAATTCAACGAGGTATGCAATTCCAACATCCGACCACTATTTCCCAGGGCTTTGATTAAAAACTGAAAAATCGATGTTATTTTCTCCGGATTTGGGCCTTGTCATAAGGGTGGGGATTTTTTTAAATGATATTTTATTTTTTTTAATGCCGTTTTGTTGGAAATTTTGTAACAAATTCGACGAGGTATGCCATTACAACATTCGACCACTATTTGCCAGGGTTTTGATTAAAACACCAAAATCAATGTGATTTTCTTCGGATTTTGGCGTTGTCATAAGGGTGGGGGTCATCATTTTTTTTCAAATATTTTTTTAAATGATTTTTTTTCTGTAAATGACTCTTTGTTGGAAATTTTGTAACGATTTCAACGAGGTATGCCATTCCAACATTCGACCACTTTTCCCAGGGTTTTGATTAAAATACTGAAAATCGAGGTGACTTTCTTCGGATTTTGGCGTTGTTATAAGGGTGGGGGTCATCTTTGTTTTCCAAAAATTTATTCAAATGATATTTTTTTTCTGTAAATGACACTTTGTTGGAAATTTTATAACGAATTCAACGAGGTATGCCTTTCCAACATTCGACCACTATTTCCCAGGGTTTTGATTAAAATACCGAAAATCGAGGTGACTTTCTTCGGATTTTGGCGTTGTTATAAGGGTGGGGGTCATTTTTGTTTTCCAAAAATTTATTCAAATAATATTTATACCCGTTACTCGTAGAGTAAAATGGTATATTGTATTCGTGCAAAAGTATGTAACAGGTAGAAGGAAGCGTTTCCGACCCAATAAAGTATATATGTATATTCTTGTTCAGGATCACTAGCCGAGTCGATCTAGCTATGTCCGTCTGTCCGTCTGTCTGTCCGTCTGTCTGTCCGTCTGTCTGTCCGTCTGTCTGTCCGTCTGTCTGTCTGTCCGTATGAACGCTGAGATCTCGGAAACTATAAAAGCTAGAAGATTGGCATTTTGCATGTAGATTTTAGGAGTTCCTACGCAGCGCAAGTTTGTTTCAAAATGGTGCCACGCCCCCTCTGACGCCCACAAGCCACAAGCTGTGGCCACAGTTTTGATGATATTATGAAAATTTTAATTGGTATGTATTCGTTTCGTCAATACCTATCAATTGGCCTAATATAAGTTTGCCACGCCCACTCTAACGCCCAAAAACCCATTAAACGCGTAAGCCTGGCTAGCGCCTACATTTACGCCTTTCATGGCCCGTGGTACCAATGTTTTGGTGTAGATGGCGCAATACAATAGCGCCATCTAATGGATGACTTTGAAACTGCTGGCCAAGGTGCTAATTCGAGCGGCGAAAAACATACAAGAGGGCATATTTATATTAAGTTGTTTAGCTGAGTAACGGGTATCTAATAGTCGAGGCACTCGACTATAGCGTCTCTCTCTTTTTTTTTTGTAAATGACACTTTGTTGGAAATTTTGTAAGGAATTCATCGAGGTATACCATTCCAACATTCGACCACTATTTCCCAGGGTTTTGATTAAAATACCGAAAATCGAGGTGACTTTCTTCGGATTTTGGAGAGGGTCATCATATTTTCCAAAAATTTGTTCAAATGATATTTTTTTTCTGTAAATGACACTTTGTTGGAAATTTTGTAACGAATTCAAAGAGGTATGCCATTCCCACATTCCACCATTAAAATACCGAAAATCGAGGTGACTTTCTTCGGATTTTGGCGTTGTTATAAAGGAAAGGGTCATCATTTTTTTCCAAAAATTTGTTCAAATGATATTTTTTTCTGTAAATGACACTTTGTTGGAAATTTTGTAACGAATTCAACGAGGTATGCCATTCCAACATTCGACCACTATTTCCCAGGGTTTTGATTAGAATACCGAAAGTGATTTTCTTCGGATTTTGGCGTTGTTATAAGGGTGGGTCTTTGTTTTCCAAAAATTTATTTAAATGATTTTTATACCCGTTACTCGTAGAGTAAAAGGGTATATTGTATTCGTGCAAAAGTATGTAACAGGTAGAAGGAAGCGTTTCCGACCCTATAAAGTATATATATTCTTGTTCAGGATCACTAGCCGAGTCCGTCTAGCTCTGTCCGTCTGTGTCTGTCCGTCCGTCTGTCTGTCCGTCTGTCTGTCTGTCCGTATGAACGCTGAGATCTCGGAAACTATAAAAGCTAGAAGATTGGCATTTTGCATGTAGATTTTAGGAGTTCCTACGCAGCGCAAGTTTGTTTCAAAATGGTGCCACGCCCCCTCTGACGCCCACAAGCCACAAGCTGTGGCCACAGTTTTGTTGCTATTATGAAAATTTTTTATTGATATGTATTTGTTTCGTCAATACCTATCAATTGGCCTAATAAAAGTTTGCCACGCCCACTCTAACGCCCAAAAACCCATTAAACGCTTAAGCCTGGCTAGCGCCTACATTTCCGCCTTTCATGGCCCGTGGTACCAATGTTTTGGTGTAGATGGCGCAATACAATAGCGCCAACTAATGGATGACTTTGGAACTGCTGGCCAAGGTGCTAATTCGAGCGGCGAAAAACATACAAGAAGGCATATTTATATAAAGTTGTTTAGCTGAGTAACGGGTATCTAATAGTCGAGAAACTCGACTAAAGCGTTCTCTCTTGTTTTTTTCTGTAAATGACACTTTGTTGGAAATTTTTTAACGAATACAACGAGGTATGCCATTCTAACATTAGACCACTATTTCCCATGGTTTTGATTAAAATACCGAAAATTGAGGTGACTTTCTTCGAATTTTGGCGTTGTTATAAAGGGGAGGGTCATCAAATTTTCCAAAAATTTGTTCAAATGATATTTTTTTGCTGTAAATGACACTTTGTTGGAAATTTTGTAACGAATTCAACGAGGTATGCCATTCCAACATTCGACCACTATTTCCCAGGGTTTTGAATAAAATACCGAAAATCGTGGTGATTTTCTTCGGATTTTGGCGTTGTCATAAGGGTGGGGGTCAACGTTGTTTTCCAAAAATTTATTCAAATAATATTTTTTTTCTGTAAATGACTCTTTGTTGGAAATTTTATAACGAATTCAACGAGGTATGCCTTTCCAACATTCGACCACTATTTCCCAGGGTTTTGATTAAAATACCGAAAATTGAGGTGACTTTCTTCGGATTTTGGCGTTGTTATAAAGGAGAGGGTCATCATATTTTCCAAAAATTTGTTCAAATTATAGTTTTTTTCTGTAAATGACACTTTGTTGGAAATTTTTTAACGAATTCAACGAGGTATGCCATTCCAACATTCGACCACTATTTCCCAGGGTTTTGATTAAAATACCGAAAATTGAGGTGACTTTCTTCGGATTTTGGCGTTGTTGTAAAGGAGAGGCCTTGTCATTAGGGTGGGGGTCATGGTTTTTTTTCAAATAATTTAAATAATTTAAATACATTTTGTGACGAATTCAACGAGGTATGCAATTCCAACATCCGACCACTATTTTCCAGGGCTTTGATTAAAATACCGAAAATTGAGGTGACTTTCTTCGAATTTTGGCGTTGTTATAAAGGGGAGGGTCATCAAATTTTCCAAAAATTTGTTCAAATGATATTTTTTTTCTGTAAATGACTCTTCGTTGGAAATTTTATAACGAATTCAACGAGGTATGCCTTTCCAACATTCGACCACTATTTCCCAGGGTTTTGATTAAAATACCGAAAATTGAGGTGACTTTCTTCGGATTTTGGCGTTGTTGTAAAGGAGAGGCCTTGTCATTAGGGTGGGGGTCATGGTTTTTTTTTCAAATAATTTAAATAATTTAAATACATTTTGTGACGAATTCAACGAGGTATGCAATTCCAACATCCGACCACTATTTTCCAGGGCTTTGATTAAAAACTGAAAAATCGATGTTATTTTCTCCGGATTTGGGCCTTGTCATAAGGGTGGGGATTTTTTTAAATGATATTTTATTTTTTTTAATGCCGTTTTGTTGGAAATTTTGTAACAAATTCGACGAGGTATGCCATTACAACATTCGACCACTATTTGCCAGGGTTTTGATTAAAACACCAAAATCAATGTGATTTTCTTCGGATTTTGGCGTTGTCATAAGGGTGGGGGTCATCATTTTTTTTCAAATATTTTTTAAATGATTTTTTTTCTGTAAATGACTCTTTGTTGGAAATTTTGTAACGATTTCAACGAGGTATGCCATTCCAACATTCGACCACTTTTCCCAGGGTTTTGATTAAAATACTGAAAATCGAGGTGACTTTCTTCGGATTTTGGCGTTGTTATAAGGGTGGGGGTCATCTTTGTTTTCCAAAAATTTATTCAAATGATATTTTTTTTCTGTAAATGACACTTTGTTGGAAATTTTATAACGAATTCAACGAGGTATGCCTTTCCAACATTCGACCACTATTTCCCAGGGTTTTGATTAAAATACCGAAAATCGAGGTGACTTTCTTCGGATTTTGGCGTTGTTATAAGGGTGGGGGTCATTTTTGTTTTCCAAAAATTTATTCAAATAATATTTATACCCGTTACTCGTAGAGTAAAATGGTATATTGTATTCGTGCAAAAGTATGTAACAGGTAGAAGGAAGCGTTTCCGACCCAATAAAGTATATATGTATATTCTTGTTCAGGATCACTAGCCGAGTCGATCTAGCTATGTCCGTCTGTCCGTCTGTCTGTCCGTCTGTCTGTCCGTCTGTCTGTCCGTCTGTCTGTCCGTCTGTCTGTCTGTCCGTATGAACGCTGAGATCTCGGAAACTATAAAAGCTAGAAGATTGGCATTTTGCATGTAGATTTTAGGAGTTCCTACGCAGCGCAAGTTTGTTTCAAAATGGTGCCACGCCCCCTCTGACGCCCACAAGCCACAAGCTGTGGCCACAGTTTTGATGATATTATGAAAATTTTAATTGGTATGTATTCGTTTCGTCAATACCTATCAATTGGCTTAATATAAGTTTGCCACGCCCACTCTAACGCCCAAAAACCCATTAAACGCGTAAGCCTGGCTAGCGCCTACATTTACGCCTTTCATGGCCCGTGGTACCAATGTTTTGGTGTAGATGGCGCAATACAATAGCGCCATCTAATGGATGACTTTGAAACTGCTGGCCAAGGTGCTAATTCGAGCGGCGAAAAACATACAAGAGGGCATATTTATATTAAGTTGTTTAGCTGAGTAACGGGTATCTAATAGTCGAGGCACTCGACTATAGCGTTCTCTCTTGTTTTTTTCTGTAAATGACACTTTGTTGGAAATTGTTTAACGAATTCAACGAGGTATGCCATTCCAACATTAGACCACTATTTCCCAGGGTTTTGATTAAAATACCGAAAATTGAGGTGACTTTCTTCGAATTTTGGCGTTGTTATAAAGGAGAGGGTCATCATATTTTCCAAAAATTTGTTCAAATGATATTTTTTTTCTGTAAATGACACTTTGTTGGAAATTTTGTAACGAATTCAACGAGGTATGCCATTCCAACATTCGACCACTATTTCCCAGGGTTTTGATTAGAATACCGAAAATCGAGGTGATTTTCTTCGGATTTTGGCGTTGTTATAAGGGTGTGGGTCATCTTTGTTTTCCAAAAATTTATTCAAATGATATTTATACCCGTTACTCGTAGAGTAAAAGGGTATATTGTATTCGTGCAAAAGTATGTAACAGGTAGAAGGAAGCGTTTCCGACCCAATAAAGTATATATGTATATTCTTGTTCAGGATCACTAGCCGAGTCGATCTAGCTATGTCCGTCTGTGCTTCTCTCCGTCTGTCCGTCTGTCTGTCTGTCCGTATGAACGCTGAGATCTCGGAAACTATAAAAGCTAGAAGATTGGCATTTTGCATGTAGATTTTAGGAGTTCCTACGCAGCGCAAGTTAGTTTCAAAATGGTGCCACGCCCCCTCTGACGCCCACAAGCCACAAGCTGTGGCCACAGTTTTGATGATATTATGAAAATTTTAATTGGTATGTATTCGTTTCGTCAATACCTATCAATTGGCCTAATATAAGTTTGCCACGCCCACTCTAACGCCCAAAAACCCATTAAACGCTTAAGCCTGGCTAGCGCCTACATTTCCGCCTTTCATGGCCCGTGGTACCAATGTTTTGGTGTAGATGGCGCAATACAATAGCGCCAACTAATGGATGACTTTGGAACTGCTGGCCAAGGTGCTAATTCGAGCGGCGAAAAACATACAAGAAGGCATATTTATATAAAGTTGTTTAGCTGAGTAACGGGTATCTAATAGTCGAGAAACTCGACTAAAGCGTTCTCTCTTGTTTTTTTCTGTAAATGACACTTTGTTGGAAATTGTTTAACGAATTCAACGAGGTATGCCATTCCAACATTAGACCACTATTTCCCAGGGTTTTGATTAAAATACCGAAAATTGAGGTGACTTTCTTCGGATTTTGGCGTTGTTATAAAGGAGAGGGTCATCATATTTTCCAAAAATTTGTTCAAATGATATTTTTTTTCTGTAAATGACACTTTGTTGGAAATTTTGTAACGAATTCAACGAGGTATGCCATTCCAACATTCGACCACTATTTCTCAGGGTTTTGATTAAAATACCGAAAATCGAGGTGATTTTCTTCGGATTTTGGCGTTGTTATAAGGGTGGGGGTCATCTTTGTTTTCCAAAAATTTATTCAAATGATATTTATACCCGTTACTCGTAGAGTAAAATGGTATATTGTATTCGTGCAAAAGTAAGTAACAGGTAGAAGGAAGCGTTTCCGACCCAATAAAGTATATATGTATATTCTTGTTCAGGATCACTAGCAGAGGCGATCTAGCTATGTCCGTCTGTCCGTCTGTCTGTCTGTCTGTCCGTCTGTCTGTCCGTCTGTCTGTCCGTCTGTCTGTCCGTCTGTCTGTCCGTCTGTCTGTCCGTCTGTCTGTCCGTCTGTCTGTCCGTCTGTCTGTCCGTCTGTCTGTCCGTCTGTCTGTCCGTCTGTCTGTCCGTCTGTCTGTCCGTCTGTCTGTCCGTCTGTCTGTCTGTCCGTATGAACGCTGAGATCTCGGAAACTATAAAAGCTAGAAGATTGGCATTTTGCATGTAGATTTTAGGAGTTCCTACGCAGCGCAAGTTTGTTTCAAAATGGTGCCACGCCCCCTCTGACGCCCACAAGCCACAAGCTGTGGCCACAGTTTTGTTGCTATTATGAAAATTTTTTATTGATATGTATTTGTTTCGTCAATACCTATCAATTGGCCTAATAAAAGTTTGCCACGCCCACTCTAACGCCCAAAAACCCATTAAACGCTTAAGCCTGGCTAGCGCCTACATTTCCGCCTTTCATGGCCCGTGGTACCAATGTTTTGGTGTAGATGGCGCAATACAATAGCGCCAACTAATGGATGACTTTGGAACTGCTGGCCAAGGTGCTAATTCGAGCGGCGAAAAACATACAAGAAGGCATATTTATATAAAGTTGTTTAGCTGAGTAACGGGTATCTAATAGTCGAGAAACTCGACTAAAGCGTTCTCTCTTGTTTTTTTCTGTAAATGACACTTTGTTGGAAATTTTTTAACGAATACAACGAGGTATGCCATTCTAACATTAGACCACTATTTCCCATGGTTTTGATTAAAATACCGAAAATTGAGGTGACTTTCTTCGAATTTTGGCGTTGTTATAAAGGAGAGGGTCATCAAATTTTCCAAAAATTTGTTCAAATGATAGTTTTTTTCTGTAAATGACACTTTGTTGGAAATTTTGTGACGAATTCAACGAGGTATGCCATTCCAACATTCGACCACTATTTCCCAGGGTTTTGAATAAAATACCGAAAATCGTGGTGATTTTCTTCGGATTTTGGCGTTGTCATAAGGGTGGGGGTCAACGTTGTTTTCCAAAAATTTATTCAAATAATATTTTTTTTCTGTAAATGACTCTTTGTTGGAAATTTTATAACGAATTCAACGAGGTATGCCTTTCCAACATTCGACCACTATTTCCCAGGGTTTTGATTAAAATACCGAAAATTGAGGTGACTTTCTTCGGATTTTGGCGTTGTTATAAAGGAGAGGGTCATCATATTTTCCAAAAATTTGTTCAAATGATATGTTTTTTCTGTAAATGACACTTTGTTGGAAATTTTTTAACGAATTCAACGAGGTATGCCATTCCAACATTCGACCACTATTTCCCAGGGTTTTGATTAAAATACCGAAAATTGAGGTGACTTTCTTCGGATTTTGGCGTTGTTGTAAAGGAGAGGCCTTGTCATTAGGGTGGGGGTCATGGTTTTTTTCAAATAATTTAAATAATTTAAATACATTTTGTGACGAATTCAACGAGGTATGCAATTCCAACATCCGACCACTATTTCCCAGGGTTTTGATTAAAAACCGAAAAATCGATGTTATTTTCTCCGGATTTGGGCCTTGTCATAAGGGTGGGGATTTTTTTAAATGATATTTTATTTTTTTTAATGCCGCTTTGTTGGAAATTTTGTATTAAATTCGACGAGCTATGCCATTACAACATTCGACCACAATTGCCAGGGTTTTGATTAAAACACCAAAAATCAATGTGATTTTCTTTGGATTTTGGCGTTGTCATAAGGGTGGGGGTCATCATTTTTTTCCAAAAATTTTTTTAAATGATTTTTTTTCTGTAAATGACACTTTGTTGGAAATTTTGTAACGATTTCAACGAGGTATGCCATTCCAACATTCGACCACTTTTCCCAGGGTTTTGATTAAAATACCGAAAATCGAGGAGATTTTCTTCGGATTTTGGCGTTGTCATAAGGGTGGGGGTCATCTTTGTTTTCCAAAAATTTATTCAAATGATATTTTTTTTCTGTAAATGACACTTTGTTGGAAATTTTATAACGAATTCAACGAGGTATGCCTTTCCAACATTCGACCACTATTTCCCAGGGTTTTGATTAAAATACCGAAAATCGAGGTGACTTTCTTCGGATTTTGGCGTTGTTATAAAGGAGAGGGTCATCATATTTTCCAAAAATTTGTTCAAATGATAGTTTTTTTCTGTAAATGACACTTTGTTGGAAATTTTTTAACGAATTCAACGAGGTATGCCATTCCAACATTCGACCACTATTTCCCAGGGTTTTGATTAAAATACCGAAAATTGAGGTGACTTTCTTCGGATTTTGGCGTTGTTATAAAGGAGAGGGTCATCATATTTTCCAAAAATTTGTTCAAATGATATTTTTTTTCTGTAAATGACACTTTGTTGGAAATTTTGTAACGAATTCAACGAGGTATGCCATTCCAACATTCGACCACTATTTCCCAGGGTTTTGATTAGAATACCGAAAATCGAGGTGATTTTCTTCGGATTTTGGCGTTGTTATAAGGGTGTGGGTCATCTTTGTTTTCCAAAAATTTATTCAAATGATATTTATACCCGTTACTCGTAGAGTAAAAGGGTATATTGTATTCGTGCAAAAGTATGTAACAGGTAGAAGGAAGCGTTTCCGACCCAATAAAGTATATATGTATATTCTTGTTCAGGATCACTAGCCGAGTCGATCTAGCTATGTCCGTCTGTGCTTCTCTCCGTCTGTCCGTCTGTCTGTCTGTCCGTATGAACGCTGAGATCTCGGAAACTATAAAAGCTAGAAGATTGGCATTTTGCATGTAGATTTTAGGAGTTCCTACGCAGCGCAAGTTAGTTTCAAAATGGTGCCACGCCCCCTCTGACGCCCACAAGCCACAAGCTGTGGCCACAGTTTTGATGATATTATGAAAATTTTTTATTGATATGTATTTGTTTCGTCAATACCTATCAATTGGCCTAATAAAAGTTTGCCACGCCCACTCTAACGCCCAAAAACCCATTAAACGCTTAAGCCTGGCTAGCGCCTACATTTACGCCTTTCATGGCCCGTGGTACCAATGTTTTGGTGTAGATGGCGCAATACAATAGCGCCATCTAATGGATGACTTTGAAACTGCTGGCCAAGGTGCTAATTCGAGCGGCGAAAAACATACAAGAGGGCATATTTATATTAAGTTGTTTAGCTGAGTAACGGGTATCTAATAGTCGAGGCACTCGACTATAGCGTTCTCTCTTGTTTTTTTCTGTAAATGACACTTTGTTGGAAATTGTTTAACGAATTCAACGAGGTATGCCATTCCAACATTAGACCCTTCCGGGTTTTGATTAAAATACCGAAAATTGAGGTGACTTTCTTCGAATTTTGGCGTTGTTATAAAGGAGAGGGTCATCATATTTTCCAAAAATTTGTTCAAATGATAGTTTTTTTCTGTAAATGACACTTTGTTGGAAATTTTGTAACGAATTCAACGAGGTATGCCATTCTTCGGATTTTGGCGTTGTCATAAGGGTGGGGGTCATCTTTTTTTTCCAAAAATTTGTTCAAATGATATTTTTTTTCTGTAAGAAATTCGACCACTATTTCCCAGGGTTTTGATTAAAATACCGAAAATCGAGGTGATTTTCTTCGGATTTTGGCGTTGTTATAAGGAGGAGGGTCATCATATTTTTCAAAAATTTGTTCAAATGATATTTTTTTTCTGTAACAGCCACTTTGTTGGAAATTTTGTAACGAAATCAACGATGTATGCCATTCCAACATTCGACCACTATTTCCCAGGGTTTTTATTAGAATACCGAAAATCGAGGTGAGTTTCTGCGGATTTTGGCGTTGTTATAAAGGAGAAGGACAAAATTTTTTTCAAAAATTTTTGTTCAAATGATATTTTTTTTGTGTAAATGCCACTTTGTTGGAAATTTGGTAACAAATTCAAGGAGGAATGCCATTCCAACACCGACCACTATTTCGAAATCAACGAGGTATGACATTCCAACATTCGACCACTATTTCCCAGGGTTTTGATTAGAATACCGAAAATCAAGGTGATTTTCTTCGGATTTTGGCGTTGTTATAAAGGAGAAGGACAAAATTTTTTTCAAAAAATTTTGTTCAAATGATATTTTCTTTGTGTAAATGCCACTTTGTTGGAAATTTGGTAACAAATTCAAGGAGGTATGCCATTCCAACACCGACCACTATTTCCCAGGGTTTTGATTAAAAACCTGAAAAATCTATGCGATTTTCTCCGGATTTGAGCCTTGTTATAAGGGTGGAGGTCATGGTTTTTTTTCGAAAAAGTTTCTCAAATGATATTTTATTTTTGTGAATGCCACTTTGTTGGAAATAAAAGGTGGTCATAAAGGTTGGGGTATTGTTTTTTTTTTTTTAATAAATTTTTCAAATGGATCTTTTTTTCTGTAAATGTTACTTTGTTGGAAATTTTTTAACGAATTCAACGAGGTATGCCATTCCAACATTCGACCACTATTTCCCAGGGCTTTGATTAAAAACCGAAAAATCGATGTGATTTTCTCCGGAGTTGGGCCTTGACAGAAAAATGGGGTCATTATTTTATTAAAAAAAAAAATTTTTAAATGATATTTTATTTTTTTTAATGCCGCTTTGTTGGAAATTTTGTAACAAATTCGGAATTCCAACATTTGACCCAGGGTTTTGATTAAAATACCAACAACTGAAGTGATTTTCTTCGGAATTTGGCGTTGTTATTAGAGTGGAGGTCATCATATTTTTCCAACAATTTGTTCAATTTGTTGTTTTCTGTAAATGACACTTTGTTGGAAATTTTGTAACGAATTCAACGAGGTATGCCATTCCACCATTCGACCACTATTTCCCAGGGTTTTGATTAGAATACAAAAAATCGGATTTTGGCGTTGTCATAAGGGTAGTGGTCATCTTTTTTTTCAAACATTTTTTTTGGAAATTTGATTTTTTTTCTGTAAATGGCTCTCTGTTGGAAATTTTGTAACAAATTCGACGAGGTATGCCATTCCAACATTTGACCACTATTTCCCAGGGTTTTGATTAAAATACCGAAAATTGAGGTGATTTTCTTCGGATTTTTGCGTTGTTATTAGGGCGGGGGTCATCATATTTTTCCAAAAATTTGTTTAAATGATATTGTTTTTTTCTGTAATTGACACTTTTTTGGAAATTTTGTAACGAATTCAACGAGGTATGCCATTACAACATTCGACCACTATTTGCCAGGGTTTTGATTAAAACCCCAAAAATCAATGTGATTTTCTTCAGATTTTGGCGTTGTCATAAGGGTGGGGGTCATCATTTTTTTCCAAAAATTTTTTTAAATGATTTTTTTTCTGTAAATGACTCTTTGTTGGAAATTTTGTAACGATTTCAACGAGGTATGCCATTCCAACATTCGACCACTTTTGCCAGGGTTTTGATTAAAATACCGAAAATCGATGTAATTTTCTTCAGATTTTATCGTTGTCAAACATTTTGTTTCAAAAATTTGTTCAAGTGATATTTTTTTTCTGTAACTGCCACTTTGTTGGAAAATTTGTAACGAATTCAACGAGGTATGCCATTCCAACATTCGACCACTATTTCCCAGGGTTTTGATTAAAATACCGAAAATCGAGGTGATTTTCTTCGGATTTTGGCGTTGTTATAAAGGAGAAAGACAACATTTTTTTCAAAAATTTTTGTTCAAATAATATTTTTTTTCTGTAAATGCCACTTTGTTGGAAATTTGGTAACAAAAAAAGGTGGTCATAAAGGTAGGGGTATTGGTTTTTTTCAAATAATTTTTTCAAATGGAACTTTTTTTCTGTAAATGTTACTCTGTTGGAAATTTTGTAACGAATTCAACGAGGTATGCCATTCCAACATTAGACAACTATTTCCCAGGGTTTTGATTAAAATACCGAAAATCGAGGTGATTTTCTTCGGATTTTGGCGTTGTCATTAGGGAGGGGGTCATCTTTTTTTTCCAAAAATTTATTCAAATGATATTTTTTTTCTGTAAATGACACTTTTTTGGAAATTTTATAACGAATTCAACGAGGTATGCCTTTCCAACATTCGACCACTATTTCCCAGGGTTTTGATTAAAATACCGAAAATCGAGGTGACTTTCTTCGGATTTTGGCGTTGTTACAAAGGAGAGGGTCATCACATTTTGCAAAAATTTGTTCAAATTTTTTTTCTGTAAATGACACATTGTTGGAAATTTTGTAACGAATTCAACGAGGTATGCCATTACAAAATTCGACCACTATTTGCCAGGGTTTTGATTAAAACACCAAAAATCATTGTGATTTTCTTCGGATTTTGGCGTTGTCATACAGGTGGGGGTCATCATTTTTTTCCAAAAAATTTTTTAAATGATTTTTTTTTTTGTAAATGACTTATTGTTGGAAATTTTGTAACGATTTCAACGAGGTATGCCATTCCAACATTCGACCACTATTTCCCAGGGTTTTGATTAAAATACCGAAAATCGAGGTGACTTTCTTCGGATTTTGGCGTTGTTACAAAAGAGAGGGTCATCATATTTTGCAAAAATTTGTTCAAATGATATTTTTTTTCTGTAAATGACACTTTGTTGGAAATTTTTTAACGAATTCAACGAGGTATGCCATTCCAACATTCGACCACTACTTCGAAGGGTTTTGATTAGAATACCGAAAATCGAGGTGATTTTCTTCGGATTTTGGCGTTGTTATAAAGGAGAGGCCTTGTCATAAGGGTGGAGGTCATGGTTTTTTTTCAAATAATTTTTTTTTTCTGTAAATACCACTTTGTTCGAAATTTTGTAACGAGTTCAACGAGGTATGCAATTCCAACATCCGACCACTATTTCCCAGGGCTTTGATTAAAAACCGAAAAATCGATGGGAATTTCTCCGGATTTGGGCCTTGTCATAAGGATGGGGGTCATTATTTTATTTTAAAAAAAATTTTTAATGATATTTTTTTTTTTAATGCCGCTTTGTTGGAAATTTTGTAACAAATTCGAAATTGGAATGGCATATCCAACATTTGACCACTATTTCCCAGGGTTTTGATTAAAATACCAACAACTGAGGTGATTTTCTTCAGATTTTGGCGTTGTTATTAGGGTGGGGGTCATCATATTTTTCCAACAATTTGTTCAAATGATATTGTTTTTTTATGTGAATGACACTTTGTTGGAAATTTTGTAACGAACTCAACGAGGTATGCCATTACAACATTCGACCACTATTTCCCAGGGTTTTGATTAAAAACCTGAAAAATCGATTCGATTTTCTCCGGATTTGGTCCTTGTCATAAGGGTGGGGGTCATGGTTTTTTTTCGAAAAAGTTTCTCAAATTATATTTTATTTTTGTAAATGCCACTTTGTTGGAAATAAAAGGTAAAGGGATATTGTTTTTTTTCAAATAAATATTTCAAATGGAACTTTTTTTCTGTAAATGTTACTTTGTTGGAAATTTTGTAACGAATTCAACGAGGTATGCCATTCCAACATTCGACCACTATTTCCCAGGGTTTTGACTAAAATATCAAAAATCGAGGTGATTTTCTTCGGATTTTGGCGTTGTAATTACGGTGGGGGTCATCATATTTTTCAAAAAATTTTTTCAAATGACATTGTTTTTTTCTGTAAATGCCACTTTGTTCGAAATTTTGTAACGAGTTCAACGAGGTATGCAATTCCAACATCCGACCACTATTTCCCAAGGTTTTGATTAAAAACCGAAAAATCGAGGTGATTTTCTCCGGATTTGGGCCTTGTCATAAGGGTGGGGGTCATTATTTTATTTTAAAAAAAAATTTTTTAATGATATTTTATTTTTTTTAATGCCGCTTTGTTGGAAATTTTTTAACAAATTCGACGAGGTATGCCATTACAACATTCGAGCACTATTTGCCAGGGTTTTGATTAAAACACCGAAAATGGATGTAATTTTCTTCGGATTTTATCGTTGTCATAAGGTGGGTCATCATTTGTTTCAAAAATTTTTTTAAATGATTTTTTTCTGTAAATGCCACTTTGTTGGAAAATTTTGTAACGAATTCAAGGAGGTATGCCATTCCAACATTCGACCACTATTTCCCAGGGTTTTGATTAAAATACCAAAAATGGATGTGATTTTCTTCGGATTTTAGCGTTGTCAAACAGTTTGGTTCAAAAATTTTTTCAAGTGATTTTTTTAAATTTTTTTCTGTAAATGACACTTTGTTGGAAATTTTGTAACGAATTCAACGAGGTATGCCATTCCAACATTCGACCACTATTTCCCAGGGTTTTGATTAAAATACCGAAAATCGAGGTGATTTTCTTCGGATTTTGGCGTTGTCATAAGGGTGGGGGTCATTTTTTTTCAAAAATTTGTTCAAATGATATTTTTTTCTGTAAATGCCACTTTGTTGGAAAATTTGTAACGAATTCAACGAGGTATGCCATTCCAACATTCGACCACTATTTCCCAGGGTTTTGATTAAAATACCAAAAATCGAGGTGATTTTCTTCGGATTTTGGCGTTGTCATAAGGGTGGGGGTCATCTTTTATTTCCAAAAATTTGTTCAAATGATATTTTTTTTCTGTAAATGACACTTTGTTGGAAATTTTGTAAAGAATTCAACGAGGTATGCAATTCCAACATTCGACCACTATTTCCCAGGGTTTTGATTAAAAACCTGAAAAATCGATGCGATTTTTTCCGGATTTGGGCCTTGTCATAAGGGTGTGGATCATGGTTTTTTTTCGAAAAAGTTTCTCAAATGACATTTTATTTTTGTAAATGCCACTTTGTTGGAAATAGAAGGTGGTTATAAAGGTGGGGGTATTGTTTTTTTTCGAATAAATTTTTCAAATGGAATTTTTTTTCTGTAAATGTTACTTTGTTGGAAATTTTTTAACGAATTCAACGAGGTATGCCATTATAACATTCGACCACTATTTCCCAGGGTTTTGATTAAAATATCAAAAATCGAGGTGATTTTCTTCGGATTTTGGCGTTGTCATAAGAGTGGGGGTCATCTTTTTTTCCAAAAATTTGTTCAAATGATATTTTTTTCTGTAAATGACACTTTGTTGGAAATTTTATAACGAATTCAACGAGGTATGCCATTCCAACATTCGACCACTATTTCCCAGGGTTTTGATTAAAATATTAAAAATCGAGGTGATTTTCTTCGGATTTTGGCGTTGTCATAAGAGTGGGGGTCATCTTTTTTTTCCAAAAATTTTTTCAAATGATATTTTTTTCTCTAAATGACACTTTGTTGGAAATTTTGTAACGAATTCAACGAGGTATGCCATTCCAACATTCGACCACTATTTTCCAGGGTTTTGATTAAAATACCGAAAATCGAGGTGATTTTCTTCAGATTTTGGCGTTGTCATAAGGGTGGGGGTCAATTTTCTATTTCCAAAAATTTGTTCAAATGATATTTTTTTCTGTAAGGAATTCAGCGAGGTATGCCATTCCAACATTCGACCACTATTTCCCAGGGTTTTGATTAGAATACCGAAAATTGAGGTGATTTTCTTCGGATTTGGGCGTTGTTATAAAGGAGAAGGACAACATTTTTTTCAAAAATTTTTGTTCAAATGATATTTTTTTTCAGTAAATGCCACTTTGTTGGAAATTTGGTAACAAATTCAAGGAGGTATGCCATTCCAACACCGACCACTATTTCCCAGGGTTTGGATTAAAAACCTGAAAAATCGATGCGATTTTCTCCGGATTTGGGTCTTGTCATAAGGGTGGGGGTCATGGTTTTTTTTCGAAAAAGTTTCTCAAATGATATTTTATTTATGTAAAAGCCACTTTGTTGGAAATAAAAGGTGGTCATAAAGGTGGGGGTATTGTTTTTTTCAATTAATTTTTTTGAAATGGAACTTTTTTTCTGTAAATGTTACTTTGTTGGAAATTTTTTAACGAATTCAACGAGGTATGCCATTCCAACATACGACCACTATTTCCCAGGGCTATGATTAAAATACCAAAAATCGAGGTGATTTTCATCGGATTTTGGCGTTGTCATAAGGGTGGGGGTCATCTTTTTTTTCCAAAAATTTTTTCAAAAGATATTTTTTTTTGTAAGTGACACTTTGTTGGAAATTTTTTAACGAATTCAACGAGGTATGCCATTCCAACATTCGACCACTATTTCCCAGGGTTTTGATTAAAAAACCGAAAATTGAGGTGACTTTCTTCGGATTATGGCGTTGTTATAAGGAAGAGGGTCATCAAATTTTCCAAAAAATTGTTCAAATGATATTTTTTTTCTGTAAATGACGCTTTGTTGGAAATTTTGTAACGAATTCAACGAGGTATGCCATTCCAACATTCGACCACTATTTCCCAGGGTTTTGATTAGAATACCGAAAATCGAGGTGATTTTCTTCGGATTTTGGCGTTGTTATAAAGGAGAAGGACAACATTTTTTTCAAAAATTTTTGTTCAAATGATATTTTTTTTCTGTAAATGACACTTCGGTGGAAATTTTGTAACGAATTCAACGAGGTATGCCATTCCAACAGTCGACCACTATTTTCCAGGGTTTTGATAAAAATACCGAAAATCGAGGTGATTTTCTTCGGATTTTTTTTTGAATTTTTTAACGAATTCAACGAGGTATGCCATTCCAACATTCGACCACTATTTCCCAGGGTTTTGATTAAAATACCGAAAATCGAGGTGATTTTCTTCGGATTTTGGGTTGTTATAAGGAGAGGAACATTTTTCAAAAATTTTGTTCAAATGATATTTTTTTGTAAATGACACTTCGGTGGAAATTTTGTAACGAATTCAACGAGGTATGCCATTCCAACAAGTTGACCACTATTGCCCAGGGTTTTGATTAAAATACCGAAAATTGAGGTGACTTTCTTCGGATTTTGGCGTTGTTATAAGAGAGAGGGTCATCATATTTTCCAAAAATTTGTTCAAATGATATTTTTTTTCTGTAAATGACACTTTGTTGGAAATTTTGTAACGAATTCAACGAGGTATGCCATTCCAACACCGATCATTATTTCCCAGGGTTTTGATTAAAAACCTGAAAAATCGATGCGATTTTCTCCGGACTTGGGCCTTGTCATAAGGGTGGGGGTCATGGTTTTTTTTTTCGAAAAAGGTTCTCAAATGATATTTAATTTTTGTAAATGCCACTTTGTTGGAAATAAAAGATGGTCATAAAGGTGGGGGTATTGTTTTTTTTCAAATAAAGTTTTCAAATGAAACTTTTTTTCTGTAAATGTTACTTTCTTGGAAATTTTGTAACGAATTCAACGAGGTATGCCATTCCAACATTCGACCAATATTTCCCAGGGTTTTGATTAAAATACCAAAAACCGAGGTGACTTTCTTCGGATTTTGGCGTTGTTACAAAGGAGAAGGTCATCATATTTTGCAAAAATTTGTTCAAATGTTTTTTTTTCTGTAAAAGACACTTTGTTGGAAATTTTGTAACGAATTCAACGAGGTATGCCATTCCAACATTCGACCACTATTTCCCAGGGTTTTGATTAAAATACCAAAAACCGAGGTGACTTTCTTCGGATTTTGGCGTTGTTACAAAGGAGAGGGTCATCATATTTTGCAAAAATTTGTTCAAATGTTATTTTTTTTCTGTAAAAGACACTTTGTTGGAAATTTTGTAACGAATTCAACGAGGTATGCCATTCCAACATTCGACCACTATTTCCCAGGGTTTTGATTAGAATACCGAAAATCGAGGTGATTTTCTTCGGATTTTGGCGTTGTTATAAAGGAGAAGGACAACCTTTTTCTTCAAAAATTTTTGTTCAAATGATATTTTTTTTCTGTAAATGACACTTCGGTGGAAATTTTGTAACGAATTCAACGAGGTATGCCATTCCAACAATTGACCACTATTTCCCAGGGTTTTGATTAAAATACCGAAAATTGAGGTGACTTTCTTCGGATTTTGGCGTTGTTATAAGAGAGAGGGTCATCATATTTTCTAAAAATTTGTTCAAATGATATTTTTTTTCTGTAAATGACACTTTGTTGGAAATTTTGTAACGAATTCAACGAGGTATGCCATTCCAACACCGACCACTATTTCCCAGGGTTTTGATTAAAAACCTGAAAAATCGATGCGATTTTCTCCGGACTTGGGCCTTGTCATAAGGGTGGGGGTCATGGTTTTTTTTTTCGAAAAAGGTTCTCAAATGATATTTAATTTTTGTAAATGCCACTTTGTTGGAAATAAAAGATGGTCATAAAGGTGGGGGTATTGTTTTTTTCAAATAAAGTTTTCAAATGAAACTTTTTTTCTGTAAATGTTACTTTGTTGGAAATTTTGTAACGAATTCAACGAGGTATGCCATTCCAACATTCGACCAATATTTCCCAGGGTTTTGATTAAAATATCAAAAATCGAGGTGATTTTCTTCGGATTTTGGCGTTGTTACAAAGGAGAAGGTCATCATATTTTGCAAAAATTTGTTCAAATGTTATTTTTTTTCTGTAAAAGACACTTTGTTGGAAATTTTGTAACGAATTCAACGAGGTATGCCATTCCAACATTCGACCACTATTTCCCAGGGTTTTGATTAAAATACCAAAAACCGAGGTGACTTTCTTCGGATTTTGGCGTTGTTACAAAGGAGAAGGTCATCATTATTTTGCAAAAATTTGTTCAAATGTTATTTTTTTTCTGTAAAAGACACTTTGTTGGAAATTTTGTAACGAATTCAACGAGGTATGCCATTCCAACATTCGACCACTATTTCCCAGGGTTTTGATTAAAATACCAAAAACCGAGGTGACTTTCTTCGGATTTTGGCGTTGTTACAAAGGAGAGGGTCATCATATTTTGCAAAAATTTGTTCAAATGTTATTTTTTTTCTGTAAAAGACACTTTGTTGGAAATTTTGTAACGAATTCAACGAGGTATGCCATTCCAACATTCGACCACTATTTCCCAGGGTTTTGATTAGAATACCGAAAATCGAGGTGATTTTCTTCGGATTTTGGCGTTGTTATAAAGGAGAAGGACAACCTTTTTCTTCAAAAATTTTTGTTCAAATGATATTTTTTTCTGTAAATGACACTTTGTTGGAAATTTTGTAACGAATTCAACGAGGTATGCCATTCCAACAGTCGACCACTATTTTCCAGGGTTTTGATTAAAATACCGAAAATCGAGGTGATTTTCTTTGGATTTTTTTTTTGAATTTTTTAACGAATTCAACGAGGTATGCCATTCCAACAATTGACCACTATTTCCCAGGGTTTTGATTAAAATACCGAAAATTGAGGTGACTTTCTTCGGATTTTGGCGTTGTTATAAGAGAGAGGGTCATCATATTTTCCAAAAATTTGTTCAAATGATATTTTTTTTCTGTAAATGACACTTTGTTGGAAATTTTGTAACGAATTCAACGAGGTATGCCATTCCAACACCGACCACTATTTCCCAGGGTTTTGATTAAAAACCTGAAAAATCGATGCGATTTTCTCCGGACTTGGGCCTTGTCATAAGGGTGGGGGTCATGGTTTTTTTTTTCGAAAAAGGTTCTCAAATGATATTTAATTTTTGTAAATGCCACTTTGTTGGAAATAAAAGATGGTCATAAAGGTGGGGGTATTGTTTTTTTTCAAATAAAGGTGATAGAGGTGATTTTCTTCGGATTTTGGCGTTGTTATAAAGGAGAAGGACAACCTTTTTCTTCAAAAATTTTTGTTCAAATGATATTTTTTTCTGTAAATGACACTTTGTTGGAAATTTTGTAACGAATTCAACGAGGTATGCCATTCCAACAGTCGACCACTATTTTCCAGGGTTTTGATTAAAATACCGAAAATCGAGGTGATTTTCTTTGGATTTTTTTTTTGAATTTTTTAACGAATTCAACGAGGTATGCCATTCCAACAATTGACCACTATTTCCCAGGGTTTTGATTAAAATACCGAAAATTGAGGTGACTTTCTTCGGATTTTGGCGTTGTTATAAGAGAGAGGGTCATCATATTTTTCAAAAATTTGTTCAAATGATATTTTTTTTCTGTAAATGACACTTTGTTGGAAATTTTGTAACGAATTCAACGAGGTATGCCATTCCAACACCGACCACTATTTCCCAGGGTTTTGATTAAAAACCTGAAAAATCGATGCGATTTTCTTCGGACTTGGGCCTTGTCATAAGGGTGGGGGTCATGGTTTTTTTTTTCGAAAAAGGTTCTCAAATGATATTTAATTTTTGTAAATGCCACTTTGTTGGAAATAAAAGATGGTCATAAAGGTGGGGGTATTGTTTTTTTTCAAATAAAGTTTTCAAATGAAACTTTTTTTCTGTAAATGTTACTTTGTTGGAAATTTTGTAACGAATTCAACGAGGTATGCCATTCCAACATTCGACCAATATTTCCCAGGGTTTTGATTAAAATATCAAAAATCGAGGTGATTTTCTTCGGATTTTGGCGTTGTTACAAAGGAGAGGGTCATCATATTTTGCAAAAATTTGTTCAAATGTTATTTTTTTTCTGTAAAAGACACTTTGTTGGAAATTTTGTAACGAATTCAACGAGGTATGCCATTCCAACATTCGACCACTATTTCCCAGGGTTTTGATTAAAATACCAAAAACCGAGGTGACTTTCTTCGGATTTTGGCGTTGTTACAAAGGAGAAGGTCATCATATTTTGCAAAAATTTGTTCAAATGTTATTTTTTTTCTGTAAAAGACACTTTGTTGGAAATTTTGTAACGAATTCAACGAGGTATGCCATTCCAACATTCGACCACTATTTCCCAGGGTTTTGATTAAAATACCAAAAACCGAGGTGACTTTCTTCGGATTTTGGCGTTGTTACAAAGGAGAGGGTCATCATATTTTGCAAAAATTTGTTCAAATGTTATTTTTTTCTGTAAAAGACACTTTGTTGGAAATTTTGTAACGAATTCAACGAGGTATGCCATTCCAACATTCGACTACTATTTCCCAGGGTTTTGATTAAAATACCGAAAATCGAGGTGATTTTCTTCGGATTTTGGCGTTGTCATTAGGGAGGGGGTCATCTTTTTTTTCCAAAAATTTATTCAAATGATATTTTTTTTCTGTAAATGACACTTTGTTGGAAATTTTTTAACGAATTCAACGAGGTATGCCATTCCAACATTCGACCACTATTTCCCAGGGTTTTGATTAAAATACCGAAAAACGAGGCGACTTTCTTCGGATTTTGGCGTTGTTATAAAGGAGAGGGTCATCATATTTTTCCAAAAATTTGTTCAAAAAATATTTTTTTTTCTGTAAATGACACTTTGTTGGAAATTTTGTAACGAATTCAACGAGGTATGCCATTCCAACATTCGACCACTATTTCCCAGTGTTTTGATTAGAATACCGAAAATCGAGGTGATTTTCTTCGGATTTTGGCGTTGTTATAAAGAAGAGACCTTGTCATAAGGTTGGTTTTTTGTCAAATAATTTTTTTTTTCTGTAAATACCACTTTGTTCGAAATTTTGTAACGAGTTCAACGAGGTATGCAATTCCAACATCCGACCACTATTTCCCAGGGCTTTGATTAAAAACCGAAAAATCGATGTGATTTTCTCCGTATTTGGGCCTTGTCATAAGGATGGGGGTCATTATTTTATTTAAAAAAAAATGTTTAAATGATATTTTATTTTTTTTAATGCCGCTTTGTTGGAAATTTTGTAACAAATTCGAAATTGGAATGGCATATCCAACATTTGACCACTATTTCCCAGGGTTTTGATTAAAATACCAACAACTGAGATGATTTACTTCGGATTTTGGCGTTGTTATTAGGGTGGGGGTCATCATATTTTTCCAACAATTTGTTCAAATGATATTTTTTTTTTCTGTAAATGACACTTTGTTGGAAATTTTGTAACGAATTCAACGAGGTATGCCATTACAACATTCGAACACTATTTGACAGGGTTTTGATTAAAACACCAAAAATCAATGTGACTTTCTTCGGATTTTGGCGTTGTCATAAGGGTGGGGGTCATCATTTTTTTTCCAAAAATTTTTTTTAATGATTTTTTTTCTGTAAATGACTCTTTGTTGGAAATTTTGTAACGATTTCAACGAGGTATGCCATTCCAACATTCGACCACTTTTCCCAGGGTTTTGATTAAAATACCGAAAATGGATGTAATTTTCTTCGGATTTTATCGTTGTCAAACATTTTGTTTCAAAAATTTGTTCAAGTGATATTTTTTTCTGTAACTGCCACTTTGTTGGAAAATTTGTAACGAATTCATCGAGGTATGCCATTCCAACATTCGACCACTATTTCCCAGGGTTTTGATTAAAATACCAAAAATCGAGGTGATTTTATTCGGATTTTGGCGTTGTCATAAGGGTGGGGGTCATCTTTTTTTCCAAAAATTTGTTCAAATGATATTTTTTTTCTGTAAATGACACTTTGTTGGAAAATTTGTAACGAATTCAACGAGGTCTGCCATTCCAACATTCGACCACTATTTCCCACGGTTTTGATTAAAATACCAAAAATCGAGGTGATTTTCTTCAGATTTTGGCGTTGTCATAAGGGTGGGGGTCATCTTTCTATTTCCAAAAATTTGTTCAAATGATATTTTTTTTCTGTAAATGACACTTTGTTGGAAATTTTGTAAAGAATTCAACGAGGTATGCAATTCCAACACCGACCACTATTTCCCAGGGTTTTGATTAAAATACCAAAAATTGAGGTGATTTTCTTCGGATTTTGGCGTTGTCATAAGGGTGGGGTCATCTTTTTTTGAAAAATTTGTTCAAATGATATTTTTTTTGTGTAAATGCCACTTTGTTGGAAATTTGGTAACAAATTCAAGGAGGTATGCCATTCCAACACCGACCACTATTTCTCAGGGTTTTGATTAAAAACCTGAAAAATCGTTGCGATTTTCTCCGGATTTGGGTCTTGTCATAAGGGTGGGGGTCATGTTTTTTTTTCGAAAAAGTTTCTCAAATGATTTTTATTTTTGTAAATGCCACTTTGTTGGAAATAAAAGGTGGTCATAAAGGTAGGGGGAATTGTTTTTGTTCGCGCACTTTGCGGTCTTTAATTTGTTGAACAGTGTAAGGCGGGAGCGGGAGCGCAATAAAGATTTAATCGCTCTCGCGAATTCGCCCCTCTCTCGCCCCCTTCGTTAAGTTAGGCTTAAGCGTTTAAATATTGAAATTAAAAGTTAGTTGTTATATGAACATCATTGAGCAAACTCCCTTTCGTCGCCTCGTCGCCAAAAAATAAATTCTTCCCTGCAGTCACAAGTTTCGCGTTTAATACAAAACAGTGTTAATTTTCATGGTGACCCCGACGTGATTTGCAGTGGAACTCGAGTGTTATTTTTGGTGAAACAAACAAAATTAAAACTAAATAAATCTCGCCGGCTTTTAAAACAGTAAAGTTGTTGTTGCCTCTGCTTGTCGCCAGTTCCTGCCTACAGACTTTAATTCGTCGTTGCTGCCGCTGGACAATTTGACCGCTGCAGTTCGTTAACTGCAGAAGTTGTTGTTGCCGCTGCTTGTCGCCAATTGCTGCCTACGAAGGAAGGCATATGGATTCGAAGAGGGAAGTTGCCGACGGATGTGTGTCGTCCCCCCAGGTATAGAGTGCTAAAAGTTGAAAGTTAATCTGTGGCGTGTCATAAATTGTGTTTTTGGCCCATCTTTCAACTTTTTGCATTCGTGTGAAAAATGCGGTAGATAGCGAGCATTCTAACCAAGAAATAAATAAAACTTGCATGTACTAACGATTATAATTCTGATATATACAACCATACATATTTACATATTTCGAATTATACATACATACATAAGTGAATCGCTTTGGACCAAAATCAAATAAATATTTGTCGGCATCCTGGTTTTTTTTTTAAATAAAATTCCCCCATTTCTCGTCGTAGTGAACACCAATTATAGCTTTGCAAAAAATTAAAAAGGTAAAAGTTGAGAATTGTGAAAAGTTATAATTCCAGAATTAAATCCCCGGCAAATTTTCTGCCGCGCATTTTTTTCAAATTTCCCTCGCTTTTCGCCATTTCCCGCGCTTTTAAGCGTCAGGTTTATATATTCGTTGCCCTTAGTTAACGGTCAGTGCATCATTCTCCGTAAGCATTGCGTTGAGCACCGCCAGCCGTACACACATACACACACACACAGACAACGCAGCCCGTTCTTTCGAGTTCTCTTTCGTCGTTTTCGTTTTCGATCGCTGGAACGGTGCAAGCGTTGCCGCTGCCTAAACGTTTCTTCGTTTTTTGGTGTTTGAGCTTGGCGTGTGCTCCCCTACACTACGTGCGCTCGGCATATTATAATTATTGAATTATTAAAATAAATTAGGATTCCATAAATTAATTCCTTAATTCAATTTTAATAACTCCCCTTCACTGTTTGCGTTCAGCTTATTCCTCTCGTTGGTTATTATTATTTAAATTTAATAAATTAAAAAAAAAAAAATTTTTTTGTACACACTTACATACATTAAAAAAAAAAAAAAACTAAAATAAATAAAATTTAAAAATCTTCGATACCAAAAAAAAAAAAAATGCCAAAATCAGAAAGTAACAGCCAGGAAATCGAAGAGTTGCAAAACCAACGAGATGGATATATGAGGAGTATAGCGCGAACGCAAAGATATTTAAATGAGGATCGATTCTCCTTAAATACGGTTGAGTTAGAATGTCGATTAGAAATCCTAAATACGCACATCGAAAATGCTTCGCTTATACAAAATGAAATTGAAGCGAAAGATGGAGATGATGAGTACCGCGAAGAGTTCGAAGAGACTGCGATAATAGCAAAATCGTTGCTAATTTCCCTAATTGAGGAAACAAAGCGTAAGAGCGTTGACAATTCCGCTCCGCCGGCAACGCGCACACCCCAATGCCGTTTGCCGAGCGTCGCTCTTCCAACCTTCAGCGAAAAACATTCCGAATTAAAAAATTTTATAAGCCTTTTCGAAACTTTTGTTGACAAAGATGACACGCTGCACGATATCGAAAAATTCAACCATCTAATATCGTGTTTGGCTGGAGACGCGCTAGGAACAGTCAGGGCATTCCAAGTTACCGCGGATAATTATCCAAAAGCTCTGGCTAGCCTAAGGCGGGTGTACGATAATGATTGTTTCATTTTCTTTGACAATATACCGATACTGTTTAATCTGCCAAAGATTTCCCAGCCATCAGCTACCGCCTTGAGAAACCTGATCGACACAGTCACAGCGCTGTACGATTCTCTTTTGTCCATTGGGGATGACAAACGTATTACGAATGCCATCCTCATCCATCTAGTAATGGGCAAAGTCGATGCAGGAACTAAAAGAAAATGGGAAGAACAATTAGATTATACCTCGCTTCCTCTTTGGAGCGAGTGTGAGTCGGCCCTGAACAAGCGCTATCAGCATATGGTAGCCGAAGAAGCGTGTAAGCCAAAAATTGTTATGCAAAGAATAATCGAAACACGAGTTTTTCGTTTGTTGCTGCCATGGACGACCGCGAAGTATGTGTGTTTTGCAACTCAGCAGAACATCAAGTAGGAAATTGCACTGCTTTTGCTGCCCTAACAGTTCAGCAAAGATTCGATTTCGCAAAAAAGGCTCCCTTGTGCACTAACTGCCTCCGTAAGGGCCACACGGTAAAAAGATGCAAATCGAAGAGATGCAGGGTGTGTAAGTCCTCACACCACACATTGCTGCACATTTATTCGCCATCAAATCTCGCGTTGCCACCTCCTCCTCAGCCCACGCTCTTGCAGAATACTGAATCCACTTCGCATGTTTTGCATGCGACTGCATCGGATAGAGTTATTCTTGCCACAGCCATCGTGAGCGTCCAAACAAAAAGTGGCGAAATAATTTTGGCTCGAGCGTTGCTCGATTCTGGTTCACAAGTAAATTTTGTGACCGACGAGCTCGCTCAGAGACTTCAGATTAAGAGAGAGGACGTGTGTTTGAGCTTGCGGGGCATTGGTGGAACTAATGCTCAAGCAACCAAGAAAATACACACGTTAGTAAAGTCGCGAGTGGGTAGCAGTCAATTGTCCGAATTTTACATTTTAAAAAAATATTTCTGGTTATCATCCGGATCAAACGGTGAACACCTGCGGCTGGAATGTGCCTGAAAATATTCAATTGGCAGATCCATTATTTTTCAAGCCCCAAAAAATAGACATGCTTATAGGCGCAGACTCGTTCTTTGAACTATTGTTAGTCGGCAAGATAAAGCAAGGGCCTGAGTTTCCCATTTTGCAGAAAACAGTTCTCGGCTGGATAGTGTCAGGGAGATGTGCCTCAGAAAAAATAAGAAATGCTGAAAAGTTGGTACATCTCAGCTGCCAGGAGGAAGTGTTGGAGTCAATAGACACAACCCTGCAGAAATTTTGGTCTGTAGAGCTCTTGCCGCCCAAGGCCAAGGTCCATACTACTGAGCAGCAACTTTGTGAGCAACACTTTGAGAAAAATACTCAAAGATTGTCGTCCGGGAGATTTTCGGTTCGTCTGCCGTTCAAATCTGACCCAAACACTCTTGGTTCATCATATGAAGTTACGAAACGTAGATTTTTGTCGCTTGAAAGAAAATTATTCAAAGATCCTTCTTTAAAAAAGATGTATCTGGAATTCATGGAAGAATATGAAGCCATGGGCTACATGTCTTCCAATAACAATAAAATTCCAGACAGTTCGCACTATTTCATTCCGCACCAATGCGTGCTGCGACCTCAAAGCACCTCGACAAAGTTGAGAGTGGTATTCGACGCCTCGAGCCGTACATCGACGCAGGTCGCGTTGAATGACATCTTGATGGTTGGCCCCACCATTCAAGAGGAGCTGTATTCGACCCTGCTTCGGTTCAGACTGCACAAGTTTGCGCTCGCAGCAGACGTAAAAAAGATGTATCGTCAAGTAATGGTTGACGAAGCTGACCGAAACTTTCAGCTCATAGTGTGGAGACGAGATCCATCTGAGTCTCTAAAAATCTTCAAGCTGAACACCGGGACTTATGGAACTTCGCCAGCACCCTATCTGGCGATGAGGACCTGTTAAGCCTTCGAGACGAAGTTTCTCAGGTATTGCAAGAGGCAGGATTTGAATTGGCAAAGTGGTTTTCATGCCGCTAACGGCAGACTCAGACGTAACTAAAACCCTTGGCGTGGTTTGGTTGCCGGGTAAAGATTACTTTCAATTTCGGTTGGATGACTCTTTCCTGGATCTTCGTGCGACAAAACGAAACATACTGTCCGTGACTGCCCGACTTTTCGATCCGCTTGGCCTATTGTGTCCTCTAGTGACTAGGGCAAAAATGTTGTTGCAGGAACTGTGGCTTCGAAAGTTAGACTGGGACGAGTCGCTGCCGATTCAACTGCAGACATCTTGGGAAGCTTTCAAGAGAACGCTGTTGCAGCTGCCCAAGATCAATGGTATCGCGATTCGTTCATACAGACGCCAAAGTCCCGGCAGAAATACATGGTTTCGCTGACGCTTCCATGCGAGCATATGGAGCGTGCATCTACGTTCGCCTAGTACCGCTGAAGGTTTAAAAGTATCTTTATTGACAGCAAAATCCAAAGAAGCTCCCCTCAAGACGAAAACTTTGCCTCGCCTTGAGTTGTGCGCAGCTCACCTTCTTGCGGATCTTTATAATGGTGTAAGACCATTGCTTAATTTTCCGATTACAAAAGTGTTCCCCTGGACGGATTCGGAGATCACTTTGCATTGGATCAAAACGCATCCTTCGTCGTTGTCAGTTTTTGTCTCAAACCGAGTTGCGGAGATTCAAGAGTGGTCGGAAAAAGCAAACTGAAGACATGTTCCCACAAAAGTAAACCCAGCGGACATCGTGTCACGGGGATGTAACGTTGAGGAACTTACAGCTTCCATTTGGTTCGCTGGGCCGTCGTTTTTGCTCGATGCAGAAAAAGATTGGCCTGTAAATCGACACTTCGAAGTACCTGCTGATGTCGTGTCGATGGAATTACGCAAATCAGCATTGGCGCTTGTGGTAATTCCAGAGCCCAATTATGTGCTTTAGAAAATAGAATCCTTGTCGTCGCACATAAGGCTTCTAAGGGTTTTCGTGTGGGTCTTACGGTTTATTCAAAGGTGTAAAAAAGTGTCGCAGCCCTTTGGAAAAAGTATAACACCAAGAAAGCTGAATTTTGCGTTCGAGAAAATAGTGGATTGATCCAATCTCACGAGTTCAGTGACGACATAGGTAAAATTCGGAAAAATAAACCGGTAGCAACGAATATACAAAAACTAAGCCCTTTTCTCCAGGAGAAAAAAATAGATTGGTGTTCCGCGACATTGCTGCGAGTTGGGGGTCGGTTATTGAATGCTCCTATCCCGTACGAAGCCAAATTCCCGTTGTTGTTGTCGAAAGGCTCACAATTTGTTAAAACGTACGTGTCCTACCTGCACGTTACAAATTGTGATGCTGGCCCTCGAGCTCTTGTAAGTCTGTTGCGAGAAAAGATATGGTTGGTTAATCCGTAGGAAGTTTGCCGCAGAACAGTTCGTTCTTGCATTCGTTGCTTTCGGTGCAAGCCGCAAATCATGGGGAACTTGCCATCAGACAGACTTCGAGCTCTCCGCCCTTTTAATATCTGTGGTGTTTATTTTTGTGTCCCATTTAACACTACGTATCGTATCCGTGGTAAGCCAAATCATACGTGGCATTGTTTGTATGTTTTGCGTCCAAAGCGGTCCACTTAGAGTTAGTGTCTGACCTCACCACTGATGCGATTTTGTTGGCATTCCAAAGGTTCGTGAGTCGACGCGGGATTCCGGAGAAGGTGTGGTGCAACAACGCGACGAACTTCGTCGGAGCCGATCGCCACATGAGAGAGTTCCGGGCCCGTCTGGAAGAGCAGGGGGCGGTATCTTAACATTCGCATCAAGAAAAGGATGCAAGTTTGCGTTCATACCGCCAGAGCACCTCACTTCGGCGGACTTTGGGAGGCAGGTGTGAAGTCTGCAAAGCACCTGTTCCTTCGGACGGTCGGCGAAGACATCCTGACTGCTCGGAACTCTCCTCACCAGCGTGGAGGCCGTTCTCAACTCCAGGCCCCAGACGGCGGTCCTTCAGAGGGGGCGGTGTTCGCGCACTTTGCGTTCTTTAATTTGTTGAACAGTGTAAGCGGGAGCGCAATAAAGATTTAATCGCTCTCGCGAATTCGCCCCGTCTCTCGCCACCTTCGTTAAGTTAGGCTTAAGCGTTTATATATTGAAATTAAAAGTTAGTTGTTATATGAACATCATTGAGCAAACTCCCTTTCGTCGCCTCGTCGCCAAAAAATAAATTCTTCCCTGCAGTCACAAGTTTCGCGTTTAATAAAAAACAGTGTTAATTTTCAGTTTTTTTTCAAATAAATTTTTCAAATGGAACTTTTTTTCTGTAAATGTTACTTTGTTGGAAATTTTGTAACGAATTCAACGAGGTATGCCATTCCAACATTTGACCACTATTTCCCAGGGTTTTGATTAAAATACCGAAAATCGAGGTGATTTTCTTCGGATTTTGGCGTTGTCATAAGGGTAGGGGTCATCTTTTTTTTCCAAAAATTTGTTAAAATTATATTTTTTGTCTGTAAATGACACTTTGTTGGAAATTTTGTAACGAATTCAACGAGGTATGCCATTCCAACATTCGACCACTATTTCCCATGGTTTTGATTAGAATACCGAAAATCGAGGTGATTTTCTTCGGATTTTGGCGTTGTTATAAAGGAGAAAAACTACATTTTTTTAAAAAAATTTTGTTCAAACGATATTTTTTTTCTGTAAATGCCACTTTGTTGGAAATTTGGTAACAAATTCAAGGAGGTATGCCATTCCAACACCGACCACTATTTCCCAGGGTTTTGATTAAAAACCTGAAAAATCGATGTGATTTTCTCAGGATTTGGGCCTTGTCATAAGGGTGGGGGTCATGGTTTTTTTTCGAAAAAGTTTATTTTATTTTTGTAAATGCCACTTTGTTGGAAATAAAAGGTGGTCATAAAGGTGGGGGTATTGTTTTTTTTTCAAAAAAATTTTTCAAATGGAACTTTTTTTCTGTAAATGCCACTTTGTTGGAAATTTTGTAACGAATTCAACGAGGTATGCCATTTCATCATTCGACCACTATTTCCCAGCGTTTTGATTAAAATACCGAATATCGAGGTGATTTTCTTCGAATTTTGGTGTTGTCATTAAGGTGGGGTCATCATTTTTTTCATTTTTTTTTTTTTTTGTATTTAATTTGGCTTTTATTTATTGAATCTTCTCTTAATTTTGAGACTAACAATAAGTTTACGAATCTTAACATTAAAATTTAACTAACAATATAATAAGACTGGATTCTGGTTGCGCGTGCCTCAAGTCGGTCGCTGGGTGGGTAAGTCATTGCGACGGAGGCGTAATTGGTTGATCAACCTTGTAAGACCTTTCGCCAGGTGGTTAGGGTGAACGATAGCTTGGTAAAGTACTTTTCCTACTGTTTTGCGATCACATCTTTGACTGGTTGAATGTTTAAGTCGCGATGTATGTTTTCGTTGCGAACGTACCACGGTGCCCCGGTTATAGTTCTCAAGATCTTCGACTGAGCTCGCTATGTCAATATTGCTATCGCTGGCATTCCCCCATAACTGGGAGCCGTACATCCATATAGGTTTTAGTACCGAGTTATACAGCAGGTCCTTATATTCAAGACTAAGGGGAGACCGGGCGTTGATAAGCCAATGAAGGCTACTGGCTTTTAGCTTTAGGTGTGTTCTTTTGGCTTCAATGTGCCGGCGCCATGTGAGTCTTCTGTCGAGGTGTACTCCTAGATATGTCACTTCGTTTGCTTGCGGGAGTAGAGTATGGTTTAACATAAGCGGCGGGCAGTTTTGCCTGTTCAGGGTGAACGTAACGTGCTTGCATTTTTGTTCGCTCACTTTAATTCGCCAATCTGATAGCCACTTTTCAACATCGACCAGATGAGAAGAGCTAGCTGCGCAGTTGCTTGCATCGCGCATTTTGAGCGGCAGAGAATGGGTGTATCATCAGCAAACGTAGATGTTGTTAGTCGTGTGCTTGTTGGGATGTCTGCTGTATAGAGGACATATAATGTTGGCCCGAGCACTCTTCCTTGAGGAACTCCAGCTTCAATAGTGAAATCGTCAGTTATAGCAGTGTTGCATCGAACAGCAAATTTTCTGTCGTAGAGGTAAGACTCTAAAAGCTTATGGGTGTTGTAGGGGAGCATTGTCTTGATCTTGTACATTAGACCTTCAAGCCAAACTCTATCAAATGCTTGAGAGACATCTAAAAATATGGCAGTACAGTACTCTCGTTTTTCGAACGCGTTCCGAATTTCTGATGTTATCCGGTTGTCTTGCTCAATTGTTCCGTGCTTTTCACGAAACCCAAATTGATGTGACGGAATTCCTTCCTGGATTCTTAGGTATGTGTTTATCCGAGTCAATACGCATTTTTCAAAGAGTTTAGATAAGCATGAGAGTAAGCTTATAGGTCTATACGACGTGGGAATTGTGTGGTCTTTTCCCGGCTTTGCTATCATTATTATAATCGACTTTTTCCATCTCACTGGAAAGTGGCCAAGTTTTGCAATGGCATTAAAAAGCTGGGTGATAGTGCAAACGGCGCAATATGGGAGCTCAATGATCATTTTGGGAGTTATGAAGTCGCAGCCCGGGTATTTTTTCGGATTCAGCTTATTTTTGATGATGTTTCGTTTGGGCGGAACTCAATTGGTTCATGTTGAAGCTGAGGCTCATCTGATAAAGTCGGCAAGGTGAACGCACTAGTGGCAGGATTTGGTTGGAAGACATTTTTAAGGTGGTTGGCAAACGTGCTGGCTCTGTCTGCATCGCTACGCGCCCAGCCGCCTGTGGGATTTCTTATAGGCATCACGGTTACTTTCGGTGAGCTTAGAGTAGGGTGAGCTCTCCATATTGAGTGTTTTGTACTAGATGTTGACAATTGCTCTATGTAGCGTCGGTGGACATGTGCGTCTTCTTGCCATAAAGCTTTTGTGAGTTGACGTGAGGCATATTTTAAGCTTTGTCTAGCAGATGGCGATCTGTGGATTTGCCACTCTCGACGTAAGCGTCGCTTTTCGAGGACGAGCTGTTCTATTTGTAGATTTGTCTTCTTTTGGTTGCTTTGCGTACTTGTAGCTTGGGGTGTTGAAACTCGAGCTGCAGAGACGAGTACAGACTCTAGTGTATTAACAAATCTGTCTACGTTTGCTTCATCGTTGAGATGAGGACTTAGCTCAATGTGTAAGCTAACGTATTTCTTGTACTTAACCCAATTGGTTTTCTGTGATGTCAATTTAAACGATTGCTCCAATGCGCCTGGATGTCGGAGTAGAATAAACACGACAGGCGAGTGATCCGATGAAAGATCCGATAGGCATTCGGCGCTTATCAGATTTTTAGGAATGTTTTTGGTAATTGCAAAGTCTATTAGATCGGGTAGTTTCCTTGGGTCTGCTGGCCAGTATGTCGGTCTGCCAGGGGAAACATAGTTTAGCTTGTTCTTGGCTTTTATAACTGCATTATAGAGTTGTTTTCCTTTTGGAGTCACGAGACGTGATCCCCAGTGTGTGTGCTTGGCGTTGTAGTCCCCTGCTGCTATGAAGTGGTCTCCTAGTGAGTTGAAAAACTGCATAAACTCATCTTCAGCTATGGTGAAGCGAAAGGGGCAGTATACGGCGGCTAGTGTAAGTTGGTTGCCAGTATTTGATTGTATATTTATAGATGTGGCCTGTAGGTAATTTTTAGCAAATTTGTTATGATAGTGGTGCTTAATACGGCTTCTGATTAGAATTCCAGTCCCACCATGTGCTTTACCATCTGGATGATTTGTTCCGTAAAATGAATAACCTCGTAGTTGAAAATTGTATTTGTTTGTAAGGTGTGTTTCTGAAAGCAGCATTACGTCGATATGGTTGTCGAGTAGGAATTGAGCTAACTCAAGTTTATGCTGTGAGACGCCGTTAGCGTTCCACGTAGATATCCTTAGGGAAGTCATTATTTGGATTGTTGTGAAACCAGCATTTAAATCAATAGATTTTGGTTTCGCATTAAATCTTGCATAGTTGTGCGCATAAACGACATAAACTCCGTAAGGCTTTGCTGCAGGCTGTATATCATATCTTCGAAGTTGCTTTTTGACTGCTCCAGGAATTGTTGCTGCTGAGCCGTGTTCGGTTCTTGGTATGCTGATTGCAGAAATGAGCTTTTTGAGACAGGATTGGCCAGTCCTGATTTTAAAGCGCTTGCGTAAGTCACATTTTTATCAGAGTTTAAGGGTCCTAGTAAGGATCTGGCTGCAGTCGAGAAGAAGACTTCAGGATTTGATCTGGAAGATGTCATCTGTTTATTTTGGGTGCGGGCGGCAGTTCCTCTCTGGTGGATGCGACTTTTCAGCTCCTTATAAACTGGGCAGCCTCTGTAGTTAGCAGTGTGATTGCCACCGCAGTTGCCGCACTTTTTCGAGTTGCAGTCTTCTTTGCTCGCTGGGCAGTGTGCGGAGTCATGAAGATCTCCACAAACTACACACACCGGGCGCAGTTTACAGTATGACCTTGTATGGCCATATACTTGGCAGTTCACACATTGTACCGGGCCATTGCGTTTGTGCGGTTCCTCAACTGTAATTCTGCGGTGCAGCGGGAACTGAAGATTGTAAATGGGGTGCACTTCGTATTTCTTTAGGGGCTTATTTTAAACTTGTTCAAATGATATTTTTTTCTGTAAATGCCACTTTGTTGGGAATTTTGTAACGAATTCGACGAGGTATGCCATTCCAACATTCGACCACTATTTCCCAGGGTTTTGATTAAAATACCGAAAATCGAGGTGATTTTCTTCGGATTTTGGCGTTGTCATTAAGGTGGGGGTCTTCTTTTTTTTTTTTAATTTTTTTCTGTAAATGACACTTTGTTGGAAAATTTGTAACGAATTCAACGAGGTATGCCATTCCAACATTCGACCACTTTTCCCAGGGTTTTGATTAAAATACCGAAAATCGAGGTGATTTTCTTCGGATTTTGGCGTTGTCATTAAGGTGGGGGTCATCATTTTTTTTACAAAAATTTGTTCAAATGATATTTTTTCTGTAAATGACACTATTTTTTGAAAATTTTTAACGAATTCAAGGAGGTATGCCATTCCAACATTCGACCACTATTTCCTAGGGTTTTAATTAAAATAACAAAAATCGAGGTGATTTTCTTCGGATTTTGGCGTTGTCATAAGGGGTAGGTCATCATTTTTTTCAAAAAAAACTTGTTCAAATGATATTTTTTTCTGTAAATGACACTTTGTTGGGAATTTTGTAACGAATTCGACGAGGTATGCCATTCCAAAAATACCGAAAATCGAGGTGATTTTTGCTGCAGGTATGTTACACGCTGCCAGCCATCCAAGAGTTGTAGTTGAGCTTGGTTGGATCGGGCTCAATGATAGTAGTAGAAGGGCCACCAAAAAGTAGGTGGGCAGGAGTCAAAACATCAAGATCATCTGGATTCTCTGAAATGGATAGCAAGGGGCGAGAATTAATGATTGACGCAATCTGACAAACCAAAGTGCGAAGCTCATCAAAACTAGGCGTTTGGCGGCCAACAGAGCGGTAGAAATGGTGTTTGGCCGTCTTGACTGCTGCCTCCCACAATCCGCCAAAGTGTGGTGAGCGAGGCCAGTCGATTCCCTCCGCCAAGCAAGCTTGATGAACAGACTGCATATGAGAATCGCTAAGCAGCAGCCGCTTAAAATCCGTCAACTCATTTTTTGCTCCTACAAATTTGGTAGCATTGTCCGACCAAATTTGACTAGGCTTTCCACGTGTAGAAATGAATCTTTTCAAAGCACTTAAAAACGAAGCAGTTGTTAGATCCTTGACAAGCTCTAAGTGCACAGCCTTGCTTGTAAACCAGATGAACACGGATACGTAGCACTTGATGGGATACCTGGTGCGAACTTCTGATTTGTAAAAGAAAGGTCCACAATAGTCGACGCCAGAAACAGCAAAGGCCCGTACGCACTCCAAACGTTCCTTCGGAAGATTAGCCATGATTGGTTCCATAAATTTGGGCCTGGCCCGGAAGCACTCCACACAGCCTTTCACTACATTTGAGACCGTTCGCAGTCCTCCAATAGGCCAGTATTGTAGTCGGATGCTTGCATGCAGATTCATCTTATGGAAGTGCATGATGAGCGCTAAGGTGAGTGGGTGACGACGTGGAACTATTATAGGATGGCGAGCCTCATACGCAAGTGTTGAATTTTCGAGGCGTCCACCAACTCGAGCGAAGCAATTGAACTTGATTTCTTAACAATGCTATTTGAACAAAGCTCCTTTATATCTTCCCATAAATGAGCCAATTGGACGCCTCGCCAGATCATATATGTCCCACGTTGCACATCAGATACCTCGAGACCACGATGCCACAAGCGGTGAGCAAATTTGTAAATGTACGCGAACACGCGCTGCATGGAAGGGAACGAGTTGCCATACTTGGATCTAACGGTAACATCAATGTGAGGAGACTTGACCATCAGCACCTGTTTACGTAACTCGAGGTTCGGATCGCCATAATGCAGACGCGTAGGCCAATCCTTGCGACCACCAAGTAAGACTGGTGGACCATGAAACCAGATCTCAGAAAGCGCCTGTAGATCCGGAGTAGAGCCCCTGGACAAAACGTCGGCAAGATTCAGTGCAGTCGGAATATGATGCCATTCCATATTAGCAGTCAATTCCTGTATAGAAGGCACTCGGTTGAATTTGAAAGGCTCATTACCGATCCAGGATAGCGCCACAGAGGAATCACACCAGCAGTGAAAAGGACTTTTGAACATACCCATTTTCATAACTTCATTCATCAGCTTGGCTAGTAGCAGGGCGCCACATAACTCCAGCTTAGGTACAGATAACGTTTTGAGAGGCGCTACTCGGGATTTGGAGCATAAGAGATGGCTGCTGGCTGGAGAAGTGCCCCTAGACAGCACATATATGCAAGCCCCGTAAGCTTCCTCGCTGGCATCGCAGAAAGCATGAATTTCAACATCAGTTTTTGAAAGAAGTAAAAATCTTGGGAATGATATGCGTTGGACGCTCTGAAAACTGATGCACATTTCAATCCAGTAGGTGTTACGGGCCAAGGGCAAACTTTCATCCCAATCCAATTTATCCTTGCAGAGTTGTTGAAGAAACAGCTTGCCCTTTGTGATTACTGGACCAAGAAGGCCTAGCGGGTCATAGAAACGAGCAAAGGTGGCCAGAACAGATCGTCTGCAGGCCTTGGAGCCCGGATCTAGAGACGATAAAGAAAACAGCAGCTCGTCTGTTGCCGGATCCCATGCAAGACCAAGAGTTTTGGTTATATCGCTGCCATCGCCGAACTTAAAATACTTCTCCTTGTCATCATCTGACACATCCTTTAAAACCTCGGGGTGGCTGGTGCACCACTTTCGTAACTTGAAGTCACCTCGAGCAAGTATTTCAGTGGTCTGTCGCTTTTTCTCAATAGCCTCACCAACAGAGCTTCCACCGGAGATGAAATCATCGACATAGAAATCTTGTTGCAGAGCAACTGAGCCAGCAGGGAAGGAATCCCTCTCGTCAATGGCCAGCTGGTGCATTGTTCGAACGGAAAGGAATGAGGCAGGCTTGCTTCCGTAGGTCACTGTATCCAGTTTGTAAACTTCGAGCTCTTTGTCCGGTTCGTCTCGCCATAAAATGCATTGCAAGTAGTTATCGGGTTCACTCACCCTTACGCACCGATACATCTTGCAAATGTCTCCAGTCAGGGCCACCTGATAAGTACGAAATTTTATCAAAATGTTAAACAGCCTTGGCTGTATAACGGGCCCAGCCATAAGGACATCATTAAGAGACGACCCGGATGAGGCTAAAGCCGATCCATTGAAAACTACGCGAAGCTTGGTTGTTGTGCTATCCTCCTTTAGCAGGAACATCAGGACGTAGATGGAGCAGCGTGTGGAGTTTTCCACCGCATGTGGGGCAATGGCCGGAGTTGCACGTTCGAGTGTGGTCCCCCTTCTTTAGGCAATTGAAGTACAAGGAAAGTCTTTTTATTTCTCTTTGCCGTAGACTAGGAGACAGACCGGCGAAGGAGCTACAGGAGTATATTCCATGACCAGGAGTATCACAAAAAGCGCAGCTAGTCTGGCTGACCTGGGCACCAAGTAACGTCCGTCTGGCAGGCCTTGGAGCTGAATGGTCATGGGCCATGTTGGAAGCCAAGGCATGCTGAACGCTCTCCAGTTTCTGGCATTGCCCTTCAAGGTACGAGAGCAAATCCTCCTCGATTGGAATCCTATCCGTTGACAAACCTTCCTCCCAGTTAGCTTGGGTTGCTGCATCCAATTTTTGAACAATCATGTATGCAACCATGCAGCCTGAGATTTGTTTTAAATCTCCCAAGGCCTGAAGCGCTCGCATATGCCCAATAATTTTGTCCGAAAAATGCCGCAATGCCACAGAAGACGCAGACTCGAGCCTCTTGAGCCCAAGAATTTCACTGATGTGTGCCTGGAAAACAAGCCGTTTATTATTAAAGCGCTTATTTAGGATTTCTAGTGCCGCACGATAATTGGCACCAGATATTTCTAATGATCGAACCGACTCCAGCGCAGCTCCAGCTAAGCATGACCGCAAATGTTGAAGCTTTTCTATGTCAGCCAAGTAGGGGTCCTTATCTAACACCGAGGTAAATATGGAGAGGAAGTCAGAGTATTCGGTGTATTCACTGGAGAATGTAGGCAGTTTTACTTCGGGCAGGCGAGTTCTATGCCCTCGATCAACCATGACAGTTGACTGATCCAGGCTGGGATCAAGGTGCATAGTGGAAGATGTTGGCATTCGAAGCTGACAGTTGTCAAGTTGCAGCCTTAGCCGTGACTTGACCGTTACCATGAGCATTTCAAAATTGTCGCTAAGCTCACTGCCGATTTCCGAATAGTCTAGCTCCTCCAGCGCATTGTGGGCAAGCCTGAAGGAGGCTTGAGTATGCTCAAGAAGTTCTAGCCGAACTGTCAACTCCGCGGACCCAAACAGGCAAATCGCGTCTTTAGCTAGCGAAATATCCAGGCGCTTTAAGCTATTGTACACCGATTTGGCTTTGCACTTCAAAAACCGCACTTTATTTTCTCTGGCAACGGACCGTAGGTGTTGAGAGGCGGGCACAGACTGAGTAGTCCAATTAATAGAGAGATAAGGGGAGCCGCTTAGAAATGAGTGATTCTGATTCTCTCTTTAGTTGGAGTCGTTTGCCGCTGCGCTCAACAGAGAGGGTCAACATTTTTTTCAAAAATTTTGGTTCAAATGACACTTTGTTGGAAATTTTGCAACGAATTCAACGAGGTATGCAATTCCAACATCCGACCTCTTTTTTTCAGGGTTTTGATTAAAAACCGAAAAATCGATGTGATTTTCTCCGGATTTGGGCCTTCTCTTAAGGGTGGGGGTCATGGTTTTATTTTCAAAAACAAATTTTAAATGATATTTTATTTTTTTTAATGCCGCTTTGTTGGAAATTTTGTAACAAAATCGACGAGGTATGCCATTCCAACATTTGACCACTATTTTCCAGGGTTTTGATTAAAATACCGAAAATTGAGGTGATTTTCTTCGGATTTTGGCGTTGTTATTAGGGTGGGGGTCATCATATTTTTCCAAAAATTTGTTCAAATGATATTGTTTTTTTCTGTAAATGACACTTTGTTGGAAATCTTGTAACGAATTCAACGAGGTATGCCATTACAACATTCGACCACTATTTCCCAGGGTTTTGATTAAAATACCGAAAATCGAGGTGATTTTCTTCGGATTTTGGCGTTGTCATCAAGGTGGGGGTCTTCATTTTTTCAAATTTTTTTTCAACTGATATTTTTTGTTTCTGTAAATGACACTTTGTTGAAAATTTTGTAACGAATTCAATGAGGTATGCCTTTGATTAAAATACCGAATATCGAGGTGATTTTCTTCGGATTTTGGCGTTGTCATCAAGGTGGGGGTCTTCATTTTTTTTCAAAATTTTCAACATCAGTTTTTGAAAGAAGTAAAAATCTTGGGAATGATATGCGTTGGACGCTCTGAAAACTGATGCACATTTCAATCCAGTAGGTGTTACGGGCCAAGGGCAAACTTTCATCCCAATCCAATTTATCCTTGCAGAGTTGTTGAAGAAACAGCTTGCCCTTTGTGATTACTGGACCAAGAAGGCCTAGCGGGTCATAGAAACGAGCAAAGGTGGCCAGAACAGATCGTCTGCAGGCCTTGGAGCCCGGATCTAGAGACGATAAAGAAAACAGCAGCTCGTCTGTTGCCGGATCCCATGCAAGACCAAGAGTTTTGGTTATATCGCTGCCATCGCCGAACTTAAAATACTTCTCCTTGTCATCATCTGACACATCCTTTAAAACCTCGGGGTGGCTGGTGCACCACTTTCGTAACTTGAAGTCACCTCGAGCAAGTATTTCAGTGGTCTGTCGCTTTTTCTCAATAGCCTCACCAACAGAGCTTCCACCGGAGATGAAATCATCGACATAGAAATCTTGTTGCAGAGCAACTGAGCCAGCAGGGAAGGAATCCCTCTCGTCAATGGCCAGCTGGTGCATTGTTCGAACGGAAAGGAATGAGGCAGGCTTGCTTCCGTAGGTCACTGTATCCAGTTTGTAAACTTCGAGCTCTTTGTCCGGTTCGTCTCGCCATAAAATGCATTGCAAGTAGTTATCGGGTTCACTCACCCTTACGCACCGATACATCTTGCAAATGTCTCCAGTCAGGGCCACCTGATAAGTACGAAATTTTATCAAAATGTTAAACAGCCTTGGCTGTATAACGGGCCCAGCCATAAGGACATCATTAAGAGACGACCCGGATGAGGCTAAAGCCGATCCATTGAAAACTACGCGAAGCTTGGTTGTTGTGCTATCCTCCTTTAGCAGGAACATCAGGACGTAGATGGAGCAGCGTGTGGAGTTTTCCACCGCATGTGGGGCAATGGCCGGAGTTGCACGTTCGAGTGTGGTCCCCCTTCTTTAGGCAATTGAAGTACAAGGAAAGTCTTTTTATTTCTCTTTGCCGTAGACTAGGAGACAGACCGGCGAAGGAGCTACAGGAGTATATTCCATGACCAGGAGTATCACAAAAAGCGCAGCTAGTCTGGCTGACCTGGGCACCAAGTAACGTCCGTCTGGCAGGCCTTGGAGCTGAATGGTCATGGGCCATGTTGGAAGCCAAGGCATGCTGAACGCTCTCCAGTTTCTGGCATTGCCCTTCAAGGTACGAGAGCAAATCCTCCTCGATTGGAATCCTATCCGTTGACAAACCTTCCTCCCAGTTAGCTTGGGTTGCTGCATCCAATTTTTGAACAATCATGTATGCAACCATGCAGCCTGAGATTTGTTTTAAATCTCCCAAGGCCTGAAGCGCTCGCATATGCCCAATAATTTTGTCCGAAAAATGCCGCAATGCCACAGAAGACGCAGACTCGAGCCTCTTGAGCCCAAGAATTTCACTGATGTGTGCCTGGAAAACAAGCCGTTTATTATTAAAGCGCTTATTTAGGATTTCTAGTGCCGCACGATAATTGGCACCAGATATTTCTAATGATCGAACCGACTCCAGCGCAGCTCCAGCTAAGCATGACCGCAAATGTTGAAGCTTTTCTATGTCAGCCAAGTAGGGGTCCTTATCTAACACCGAGGTAAATATGGAGAGGAAGTCAGAGTATTCGGTGTATTCACTGGAGAATGTAGGCAGTTTTACTTCGGGCAGGCGAGTTCTATGCCCTCGATCAACCATGACAGTTGACTGATCCAGGCTGGGATCAAGGTGCATAGTGGAAGATGTTGGCATTCGAAGCTGACAGTTGTCAAGTTGCAGCCTTAGCCGTGACTTGACCGTTACCATGAGCATTTCAAAATTGTCGCTAAGCTCACTGCCGATTTCCGAATAGTCTAGCTCCTCCAGCGCATTGTGGGCAAGCCTGAAGGAGGCTTGAGTATGCTCAAGAAGTTCTAGCCGAACTGTCAACTCCGCGGACCCAAACAGGCAAATCGCGTCTTTAGCTAGCGAAATATCCAGGCGCTTTAAGCTATTGTACACCGATTTGGCTTTGCACTTCAAAAACCGCACTTTATTTTCTCTGGCAACGGACCGTAGGTGTTGAGAGGCGGGCACAGACTGAGTAGTCCAATTAATAGAGAGATAAGGGGAGCCGCTTAGAAATGAGTGATTCTGATTCTCTCTTTAGTTGGCGTCGTTTGCCGCTGCGCTCAACAGAGAGGGTCAACATTTTTTCAAAAATTTTGGTTCAAATGACACTTTGTTGGAAATTTTGCAACGAATTCAACGAGGTATGCAATTCCAACATCCGACCTCTTTTTTCAGGGTTTTGATTAAAAACCGAAAAATCGATGTGATTTTCTCCGGATTTGGGCCTTCTCTTAAGGGTGGGGGTCATGGTTTTATTTTCAAAAACAAATTTTAAATGATATTTTATTTTTTTTAATGCCGCTTTGTTGGAAATTTTGTAACAAAATCGACGAGGTATGCCATTCCAACATTTGACCACTATTTTCCAGGGTTTTGATTAAAATACCGAAAATTGAGGTGATTTTCTTCGGATTTTGGCGTTGTTATTAGGGTGGGGGTCATCATATTTTTCCAAAAATTTGTTCAAATGATATTGTTTTTTTCTGTAAATGACACTTTGTTGGAAATCTTGTAACGAATTCAACGAGGTATGCCATTACAACATTCGACCACTATTTCCCAGGGTTTTGATTAAAATACCGAAAATCGAGGTGATTTTCTTCGGATTTTGGCGTTGTCATCAAGGTGGGGGTCTTCATTTTTTCAAATTTTTTTTCAACTGATATTTTTTGTTTCTGTAAATGACACTTTGTTGAAAATTTTGTAACGAATTCAATGAGGTATGCCTTTGATTAAAATACCGAATATCGAGGTGATTTTCTTCGGATTTTGGCGTTGTCATCAAGGTGGGGGTCTTCATTTTTTTTCAAAATTTTTTTCAACTGATATTTTTTGTTTCTGTATATGACACTTTGTTGAAAATTTTGTAACGAATTCAACGAGGTATGCAATTCCAACATCCGACCACTATTTCCCAGGGTTTTGATTAAAAACCGAAAAATCGATGTGATTTTCTCCGGATTTGGGCCTTGTCTTAAGGGTGGGGGTCATGGTTTTATTTTCAAAAACAAATTTTAAATTATATTTTATTTTTTTTAATGCCGCTTTGTTGAAAATTTTGTAACAAATTCGACGACGTATGCCATTCCAACATTCGACCACTTTTCCCAAGGTTTTGATTAAAATACCGAAAATCGAAGTAATTTTTTTCGGATTTTGGCGTTGTCATAAGGGTGGAGGTCATAATTTTTTTGCAAAAAATTGTTTATATGATAGTTTTTTTCTGTAAAAGACACTTTGTTGGAACATTTGTAACGAATTCAACGAGGTATGCCATTCCAACATTCGACCACTATTTCCCATGGTTTTGATTAAAATAACAAAAATCGAGGTGATTTTCTTTGGATTTTGACGTTGTCATTAAGGAGAGATTCAACATTTTTTTCAAAAAAAATTTTTTCAAATGATTTTTTTTTCTGTAAAGGACACTTTGTTGGAAATTTTGAAACGACTTCAACGAGGTATGCTATTCAAACATTCGACCACTATTTCCCAGGGTTTTGATTAAAAAACCAAAAATCGATGTGATTTTCTTCGGATTTTGGCGTTGTCATAAGGGTGGGGGTCATCTTTTTATACCCTTGCAGAGGGTATTATAATTTTGGTCAAAAGTGTGCAACGCAGTGAAGGAGACATCTCCGACCCTATAAAGTATATATATTCTTGATCAGGATCACCTCCTGAGTTGATATAGCCATGTCCGTCTGTCCGTCTGTCCGTCTGTCTGTTTCTACGCAAACTAGTCTCTCAGTTTTAAAGCTATCGGATTGAAACTTTGCACACACCCTTCTTTCCTTTGCACGCAGTATATAAGTCGGAACGGCCGGGATCGGCCGACTATATCCTATAGCTGCCATATAACTGATTGATCGGAAATGCCATAACTTTCGTGTTTGTAAAGTTAGGAAGTTGGGATTTTCTATGGGTTTTATATTTGGCCAATCAATCCGACCTACCAAATTTCATAAGGATCGGCCGACTATATCCTATAGCTGCCATATAACTGATTGATCGGAAATGCCATAACTTTGGTGTTTGTAAAGTTAGAAAGTTGGGATTTTCTATGGGTTTTATATTTGGCCAATCAATCCGACCTACCAAATTTCATAAGGATCGGCCGACTATATCCTATAGCTGCCATATAACTGATTGATCGGAAATGCCATAACTTTGGTGTTTGTAAAGTTAGAAGTTGGGATTTTCTTTATATTTGGCCATCTCCATTTCTAAGGATGCTTTATATAACTGATTGATCGGAAATGCCATAACTTTGGTGTTTGTTAAGTTAGAAAGTTGGGATTTTCTATGGATTTTATTTTTGGCCAATCAATCCGACCTACCAAATTTCATAAGGATCGGCCGACTATATCCTATAGCTGCCATATAACTGATTGATCGGAAATGCCATAACTTTGGTGTTTGTAAAGTTAGGAAGTTGGGATTTTCTGTGGGTGTTATATTTGGCCAATCAATCCGACCTACCAAATTTCATAAGAATCGGCGGACTATATCCTATAGCTACCATATAACTGAACGATTGGAAATGCCATAACTTTGTTGTTGTTAAAGCTAGGAAGTTCGGATTTTTTATGAGTATTAAGAATGCATCATATGAATAATTTTGGAGAATATAATTTACAGAGTATTCTGCAAGGGTATATCAACTTCGGCTCCGCCCGAAGTTAGCTTTCCTTTCTAGTTATACCCTTGCAGAGGGTATTATAATTTTGGTCAAAAGTGTGCAACGCAGTGAAGGAGACATCTCCGACCCTATAAAGTATATATATTCATATTAAGGATCACCTCCTGAGTTGATATAGCCATGTCCGTCTGTCCGTCTGTCTGTCCGTCTGTCTGTCCGTCTGTCTGTCCGTCTGTCTGTCCGTCTGTCTGTCCGTCTGTCTGTCCGTCTGTCTGTCCGTCTGTCTGTCCGTCTGTCTGTCCGTCTGTCTGTCCGTCTGTCTGTTTCTACGCAAACTAGTCTCTCAGTTTTAAAGATATCGAACTGAAACTTTGCACACACCCTTCTTTCCTTTGCACGCAGTATATATGTCGGAACGGCCGGGATCGGCTGATTGATCGAAAATGCCATAACTTTGATGTTTGTAAAGTTAGGAAGTTGGGATTTTCTATGGGTTTTATTTTTGGCCAATCTATCCGACCTACTAAATTTCATAAGGATCGGCCGACTATATCCTATAGCTGCCATATAACTGAACGATTGGAAATGCCATAACTTTGGTGTTTTTAAAGTTAGGAAGTTGGGATTTTTTATGAGTATTAAGATTGCATCATATGAATAATTTTGGAGAATATAATGTACATAATATTCTGCAAGGGTATATCAACTTCGGCTCCTCCCGAAGTTAGCTTTCCTTTCTAGTTTTTCCAAAAATTTGTTCAAATGATATTTTTTTCTGTAAATGAATTGGACATTTTGTAACGAATTCAACGAGGTATGCCAGTGCATCATTCGACCACTATTTCCCAGGGTTTTGATTAAAACACCAAAAATCGAGATGATTTTCTTCGGATTTTGGCGTTGTCATAAGGGTGGGGGTCATCTTTTTTTTTTCCAAAAATTTGTTCAAATGATATTTTTTCTGTAATAACACTTTATTGAAAATTTTGTAACGAATTCAACGAGGTATGCCACTGCAACATTCGACCACTATTTCCCAGGGTTTTGATTAAAATACCGAAAATCGATGTGATTTTCTTCGGATTTTGGCGTTGTCAAAAATTTTTTTTTCAAAAATTTGTTCAAAAGATATTTTTTTCTGTAAATTCCACTTTGTTGGAAAATTTGTAACGAATTCAACGAGGTATGCCATTCCACCACTATTTCCCAGGGTTTTGATTAAAATACCGAAAATCGATGTGATTTTCTTCGGATTTTGGCGTTGTCAAAAATTTTTTTTTCAAAAATTTGTTCAAAAGATATTTTTTTTTTGTAAATTCCACTTTGTTGGAAAATTTGTAACGAATTCAACGAGGTATGCCATTCCACCACTATTTCCCAGGGTTTTGATTAAAATACCGAAAATCGATGTGATTTTCTTCGGATTTTGGCGTTGTCAAAAATTTTTTTTCCAAAAATTTGTTCAAATGATGTTGTTTTTTTCTGTAAATGACACTTTGTTGGAAATTTTGTAACGAATTCAACGAGGTATGCCATTCCAACATTCGACCACTATTTCCCAGGGTTTTGATTAAAACACCTAAAATCGATGTGATTTTCTTCGGATTTTGGCGTTGTCATAAGGGTGGGGGTCATCATATTTTTCCAAAAATTTGTTCAAATGATATTGTTTTTTTCTGTAAATGACACTTTGTTGGAAAATTTGCAACGAATTCAACGAGGTATGCCATTCCAACATTCGACCACTATTTCCCATGGTTTTGATTAAAATAACAAAAATCGAGGTGATTTTCTTTGGATTTTGACGTTGTCATTAAGGAGAGATTCAACATTTTTTTCAAAAAAAATTTTTTCAAATGATTTTTTTTTCTGTAAAGGACACTTTGTTGGAAATTTTGAAACGACTTCAACGAGGTATGCTATTCAAACATTCGACCACTATTTCCCAGGGTTTTGATTAAAAAACCAAAAATCGATGTGATTTTCTTCGGATTTTGGCGTTGTCATAAGGGTGGGGGTCATCTTTTTATATCCTTGCAGAGGGTATTATAATTTTGGTCAAAAGTGTGCAACGCAGTGAAGGAGACATCTCCGACCCTATAAAGTATATGTATTCTTGATCAGGATCACCTCCTGAGTTGATATAGCCATGTCCGTCTGTCCGTCTGTCTGTCCGTCTGTCTGTCCGTCTGTCTGTCCGTTTCTGTCTGTGTCCGTCTGTCTGTCCGTCTTTGTCTGTCCGTCTGTCTGTCCGTCTTCGTCTGTCTGTCCGTCTGTCTGTCCGTCTGTCTGTCCGTCTGTCTGTCCGTCTGTCTGTTTCTACGCAAACTAGTCTCTCAGTTTTAAAGATATCGAACTGAAACTTTGCACACACCCTTCTTTCCTTTGCACGCAGTATATATGTCGGAACGGGATCGGCCGACTATATCCTATAGCTACCATATAACTGATTGATCGAAAATGCCATAACTTTGATGTTTGTAAAGTTAGGAAGTTGGGATTTTCTATGGGTTTTATTTTTGGCCAATCTATCCGACCTACTAAATTTCATAAGGATCGGCCGACTATATCCTCTAGCTGCCATATAACTGAACGATTGGAAATGCCATAACTTTGGTGTTTTTAAAGTTAGGAAGTTGGGATTTTTTATGAGTATTAAGATTGCATCATATGAATAATTTTGGAGAATATAATGTACATAATATTCTGCAAGGGTATATCAACTTCGGCTCCGCCCGAAGTTAGCTTTCCTTTCTTGTTTTTCCAAAAATTTGTTCAAATGATATTTTTTTCTGTAAATGACACTTTATTGGACATTTTGTAACGAATTCAACGAGGTATGCCAGTGCATCATTCGACCACTATTTCCCAGGGTTTTGATTAAAACACCAAAAATCGAGATGATTTTCTTCGGATTTTGGCGTTGTCATAAGGGTGGGGGTCATCTTTTTTTTTCCAAAAATTTGTTCAAATGATATTTTTTCTGTAATAACACTTTATTGAAAATTTTGTAACGAATTCAACGAGGTATGCCATTGCAACATTCGACCACTATTTCCCAGGGTTTTGATTAAAATACCGAAAATCGATGTGATTTTCTTCGGATTTTGGCGTTGTCAAAAATTTTTTTTTAAAAAATTTGTTCAAAAGATATTTTTTTTCTGTAAATTTCACTTTGTTGGAAAATTTGTAACGAATTCAACGAGGTATGCCATTCCACCACTATTTCCCAGGGTTTTAATTAAAATACCGAAAATCGATGTGATTTTCTTCGGATTTTGGCGTTGTCAAAAAGTTTTTTTTCAAAAATTTGTTCAAATGATATTTTTTTTCTGTAAATGCCACTTTGTTGGAAAATTTGTAACGAATTCAACGAGGTATGCCATTCCAATATTCGACCACTATTTACCAGGGTTTTGATTAAAATACCGAAAATCGCGGTGATTTTCTTCGGATTTTTGCGTCGTCATCAAGGTGGGGGTCTTCATTTTTTTTCAAAAATTTTTTCAACTGATATTTATACCCGTTACTCGTAGAGTAAAAGGGTATATTGTATTCGTGCAAAAGTATGTAACAGCTAGAAGGAAGCGTTTCCGACCCTATAAAGTATATATATTCTTGATCAGGGTCACCAGCCGAGTCGATATAGCCATGTCCGTCTGTCCGTCTGTCTGTCCGTCTGTCTGTCCGTATGAACGCTGAGATCTCGGAAACTATAAAAGCTAAAAGATTGACATTTTGCATGTAGATTTTAGGAGTTCCTACGCAGCGCAAGTTTGTTTCAAAAAGGTGCCACGCCCCCTTTAACGCCCACAATCGCTTATATACGATTTTAAAAATTTAAATATTTCGGAAAAGTAAAAATGCAGTTTTATTGTGTTTATCAATACCTATCGAAATGTAGAAGAAATTTTTTCAAATCGGACCATTCGTTAAAAATTTATGCGTTATCAAAGTTTCTATTCCATCTCCCTCGCACTCTTCCCTTTACCTGATTTTTTTTTGTAACGGTTTATATGATAGTCGGGGCACCCGACTATAGCGTTCTCTCTTGTTTTTTTCTGTAAATGACACTTTGTTGGAAATTTTGTAAGGAATTCAACGAGGTATGCCATTCCAACATTCGACCACTATTTCTCAGGGTTTTAATTAAAATACCGAAAATCGATGTGATTTTTTTCGGGTTTTGGCGTTGTCATATAGGTGGAGGTCATCATTTTTTTCCAAAAATTTTTTCAAATGATATTGTTTTTTTCTGTAAATGACACTTTGTTGGAAAATTTGTAACGAATTCAACGAGGTATGCCATTCAAACATTCGACCACTATTTCCCAGGGTTTTCATTAAAAAACCAAAAATCGAGATGATTTTCAAATTATATTTTTTTCAAAATTTGTTCAAAAGACTTTTTTTCTGTAAATTCCACTTTGTTGGAAAATTTGTAACGAATTCAACGAGGTATGCTATTCAAACTTTCGACCACTATTTCCCAGGGTTTTGATTAAAAAACCGAAAATCGAGGTGATTTTCTTCGGATTTTGGGCCTTGTCATAAGGGTGGGGTTTTATTTTTTTCAAAAAAATTTGTTCAAATGATAAATTTTTTTCTGTAAATGACACTTTGTTGGAAATTTTGTAACGCATTCAACGAGGTATGCCATTCCAACATTCGACAACTATTTCCCAGGGTTTTGATTAAAATACCAAGAATCGAGGTGATTTTCTTCGGATTTTGGCCTTGTTATAAAGGAGAGAGTCATCATATTTTCCAAAAATTTGTTCAAATGATGTTGTTTTTTTCGGTAAATGACACTTTGTTGGAAATTTTGTAACGAATTCAACGAGGTATGCCATTCCAACATTCGACCACTATTTCCCAGGGTTTTGATTAAAACACCTAAAATCGATGTGATTTTCTTCGGATTTTGGCGTTGTCATAAGGGTGGGGGTCATCATATTTTTCCAAAAATTTGTTCAAATGATATTGTTTTTTTCTGTAAATGACACTTTGTTGGAAAATTTGTAACGAATTCAACGAGGTATGCCATTCCAACATTCGACCACTATTTCCCATGGTTTTGATTAAAATAACAAAAATCGAGGTGATTTTCTTTGGATTTTGACGTTGTCAATAAGGAGAGATTCAACATTTTTTTCAAAAAGAATTTTTTCAAATGATTTTTTTTTCTGTAAAGGACACTTTGTTGGAAATTTTGAAACGACTTCAACGAGGTATGCTATTCAAACATTCGACCACTATTTCCCAGGGTTTTTATTAAAAAACCAAAAATCGATGTGATTTTCTTCGGATTTTGGCGTTGTCATAAGGGTGGGGGTCATCTTTTTATACCCTTGCAGAGGGTATTATAATTTTGGTCAAAAGTGTGCAACGCAGTGAAGGAGACATCTCCGACCCTATAAAGTATATATATTCTTGATCAGGATCACCTCCTGAGTTGATATAGCCATGTCCGTCTGTCCGTCTGTCTGTCCGTCTGTCTTTTTCTACGCAAACTAGTCTCTCAGTTTTAAAGATATCGAACTGAAACTTTGCACACACCCTTCTTTCCTTTGCACGCAGTATATATGTCGGAACGGCCGGGATCGGCCGACTATATCCTATAGCTACCATATAACTGATTGATCGAAAATGCAATAACTTTGATGTTTGTAAAGTTAGGAAGTTGGGATTTTCTATGGTTTTTATTTTTCAATCTATCCGACCTACTAAATTTCATAAGGATCGGCCGACTATATCCTATAGCTGCCATATAACTGAACGATTGGAAATGCCATAACTTTGGTGTTTTTAAAGTTAGGAAGTTGGGATTTTTTATGAGTATTAAGATTGCATCATATGAATAATTTTGGAGAATATAATGTACATAATATTCTGCAAGGGTATATCAACTTCGGCTCCGCCCGAAGTTAGCTTTCCTTTCTTGTTTTTCCAAAAATTTGTTCAAATGATATTTTTTTCTGTAAATGACACTTTATTGGACATTTTGTAACGAATTCAACGAGGTATGCCAGTGCATCATTCGACCACTATTTCCCAGGGTTTTGATTAAAATACCGAAAATCGAGGTGATTTTCTTCGGATTTTGGCGTTGTTATAAAGGAGAGGGTCATCATTTTTTTCCAAAAAATTGTTCAAATGATATTTTTTTCTGTAAAGGACACTTTGTTGGAAATTTTATAACAAATTCAACAAGGTATGCTATTCAAACATTCGACCACTATTTCCCAGGGCTTTGATTAAAACACCAAAAATCAATGTGATTTTCTTCGGATTTTGGCGTTGTCATAAGGGTGGGGTCATCATTTGTTTCCAAAAAATTGTTTATATGATATTTTTTTCTGTAAATGACACTTTGTTGGAAAATTTGTAACGAATTCAACGAGGTATGCCATTCCAACATTCGACCACTATTTCCCATGGTTTTGATTAAAATACCAAAAATCAAGGTGATTTTCTTTGGATTTTTGCTTGTCGTCATTTTTTTCAAAAAATTTTTTCAAATGTTTTTTTCCTGTAAAGGACACTTTGTTGGAAATTTTGAAACGACTTCAACGAGGTATGCTGTTTAAACATTCGACCACTATTTCCCAGGGTTTTGATTAAAAAACCGACAAATCGATGTGATTTTCTTCGGATTTTGGCGTTGTCATAAGGGTGGGGTCATCTTTTTTTCAAAAATTTTTTCAAATGATATTTTTTTCCTGAAAGTGACTCTTTGTTGGAAATTTTGTAACTAATTCAACGAGGTATAACATTCCAACATTCGACCACTATTTCCCAGGGTTTTGATTAAAACACCAAAAATCGAGATGATTTTCTTCGGATTTTGGCGTTGTCATAAGGGTGGGGGTCATCTTTTTTTTCCAAAAATTTGTTCAAATGATATTTTTTCTGTAAAAACACTTTATTGAAAATCTTGTAACGAATTCAACGAGGTATGCCATTGCAACATTCGACCACTATTTCCCAGGGTTTTGATTAAAATACCGAAAATCGATGTGATTTTCTTCGGATTTTGGCGTTGTCAAAATTTTTTTTTCAAAAATTTCTTCAAAAGAAATTTTTTTACTGTAAATTCCACTTTGTTGGAAAATTTGTAACGAATTCAACGAGGTATGCCATTCCACCACTATTTCCCAGGGTTTTGATTAAAATACCGAAAATCGATGTGATTTTCTTCGGATTTTGGCGTTGTCAAAAATTTTTTTTTCAAAAATTTGTTCAAATGATATTTTTTTTCTGTAAATGCCACTTTGTTGGAAAATTTGTAACGAATTCAACGAGGTATGCCATTCCAATATTCGACCACTATTTACCAGGGTTTTGATTAAAATACCGAAAATCGCGGTGATTTTCTTCGGATTTTTGCGTCGTCATCAAGGTGGGGGTCTTCATTTTTTTCAAAAATTTTTTCAACTGATATTTTTTTCTGTAAATGACACTTTGTTGGAAATTTTGTAAGGAATTCAACGAGGTATGCCATTCCAACATTCGACCACTATTTCCCAGGGTTTTGATTAAAATACCGAAAATCGATGTGATTTTTATCGGGTTTTGGCGTTGTCATAAGGGTGGAGGTCATCATTTTTTTCGAAAAATTTTTTCAACTGATATTTTTTTTCTGTAAATGACACTTTGTTGGAAATTTTGTAACGACTTCAACGAGGTATGCTATTCAAACATTCGACCACTATTTCCCAGGGTTTTGATTAAAAAACCAAAAATCGAGATGATTTTCAAATTATATTTTTTTCTGTAAAGAACACTTTGTTGGAAATTTTGTAACGAATTCAACAAGGTATGCTATTCAAACTTTCGACCACTATTTCCCAGGGTTTTGATTAAAAAACCGACAAATCGAGGTGATTTTCTCTGGATTTGGGCCTTGTCATAAGGGTGGGGGTCATGGTTTTTTTTTGAAAAAAAATTTCAAATTAAATTTTTTTCTGTAAATGACACTTTGTTGAAAATTTTGTAACGCATTCAACGAGGTATGCCATTCCAACATTCGACAACTATTTCCCAGGGTTTTGATTAAAATACCAAGAATCGAGGTGATTTTCTTCGGATTTTTGCCTTGTTATAAAGGGGAGAGTCATCATATTTTCCAAAAATTTGTTCAAATGATGTTGTTTTTTTCTGTAAATGACACTTTGTTGGAAATTTTGTAACGAATTCAACGAGGTATGCCATTCCAACATTCGACCACTATTTCCCAGGGTTTTGATTAAAATACCGAAAATCGATGTGATTTTTTTCGGGTTTTGGCGTTGTCATAAGGGTGGAGGTCATCATTTTTTTCCAAAAATTTTTTCAACTGATATTTTTTTTCTGTAAATGACACTTTGTTGGAAATTTTGAAACGACTTCAACGAGGTATGCTATTCAAACATTCGACCACTATTTCCCAGGGTTTTGATTAAAAAACCAAAAATCGAGATGATTTTCAAATTATATTTTATTCTGTAAAGAACACTTTGTTGGAAATTTTGTAACGAATTCAACAAGGTATGCTATTCAAACTTTCGACCACTATTTCCCAGGGTTTCGATTAAAAAAACGACAAATCGAGGTGATTTTCTCTGGATTTGGGCCGTGTCATAAGGGTGGGGGTCATGGTTTTTTTTTGAAAAAAAATTTCAAATTAAATTTTTTTTCTGTAAATGACACTTTGTTGAAAATTTTGTAACGCATTCAACGAGGTATGCCATTCCAACATTCGACAACTATTTCCCAGGGTTTTGATTAAAATACCAAGAATCGAGGTGATTTTCTTCGGATTTTGGCCTTGTTATAAAGGAGAGAGTCATCATATTTTCCAAAAATTTGTTCAAATGATGTTGTTTTTTTCGGTAAATGACACTTTGTTGGAAATTTTGTAACGAATTCAACGAGGTATGCCATTCCAACATTCGACCACTATTTCCCAGGGTTTTGATTAAAACACCTAAAATCGATGTGATTTTCTTCGGATTTTGGCGTTGTCATAAGGGTGGGGGTCATCATATTTTTCCAAAAATTTGTTCAAATGATATTGTTTTTTTCTGTAAATGACACTTTGTTGGAAAATTTGTAACGAATTCAACGAGGTATGCCATTCCAACATTCGACCACTATTTCCCATGGTTTTGATTAAAATAACAAAAATCGAGGTGATTTTCTTTGGATTTTGACGTTGTCAATAAGGAGAGATTCAACATTTTTTCAAAAGAATTTTTTCAAATGATTTTTTTTCTGTAAAGGACACTTTGTTGGAAATTTTGAAACGACTTCAACGAGGTATGCTATTCAAACATTCGACCACTATTTCCCAGGGTTTTTATTAAAAAACCAAAAATCGATGTGATTTTCTTCGGATTTTGGCGTTGTCATAAGGGTGGGGGTCATCTTTTTATACCCTTGCAGAGGGTATTATAATTTTGGTCAAAAGTGTGCAACGCAGAGAAGGAGACATCTCCGACCCTATAAAGTATATATATTCTTGATCAGGATCACCTCCTGAGTTGATATAGCCATGTCTGTCTGTCCGTCTGTCTGTCCGTCTGTCTTTTTCTACGCAAACTAGTCTCTCAGTTTTAAAGATATCGAACTGAAACTTTGCACACACCCTTCTTTCCTTTGCACGCAGTATATATGTCGGAACGGCCGGGATCGGCCGACTATATCCTATAGCTACCATATAACTGATTGATCGAAAATGCAATAACTTTGATGTTTGTAAAGTTAGGAAGTTGGGATTTTCTATGGTTTTTATTTTTCAATCTATCCGACCTACTAAATTTCATAAGGATCGGCCGACTATATCCTATAGCTGCCATATAACTGAACGATTGGAAATGCCATAACTTTGGTGTTTTTAAAGTTAGGAAGTTGGTATTTTTTATGAGTATTAAGATTGCATCATATGAATAATTTTGGAGAATATAATGTACATAATATTCTGCAAGGGTATATCAACTTCGGCTCCGCCCGAAGTTAGCTTTCCTTTCTTGTTTTTCCAAAAATTTGTTCAAATGATATTTTTTTCTGTAAATGACACTTTATTGGACATTTTGTAACGAATTCAACGAGGTATGCCAGTGCATCATTCGACCACTATTTCCCAGGGTTTTGATTAAAATACCGAAAATCGAGGTGATTTTCTTCGGATTTTGGCGTTGTTATAAAGGTGAGGGTCATCTTTTTTTTCCAAAAATTTGTTCAAATGATATTTTTTTCTGTAAAGGACACTTTGTTGGAAATTTTATAACAATTTCACCAAGGTATGCTATTCAAACATTCGACCACTATTTCCCAGGGCTTTGATTAAAACACCAAAAATCGATGTGATTTTCTTCGGATTTTGGCGTTGTCATAAGGGTGGAGGTCATCATTTGTTTCCAAAAAATTGTTTATATGATAGTTTTTTTCTGTAAATGACACTTTGTTGGAAAATTTGTAACGAATTCAACGAGGTATGCCATTCCAACATTCGACCACTATTTCCCATGGTTTTGATTAAAATACCAAAAATCAAGGTGATTTTCTTTGGATTTTTGCGTCATTTTTTTCAAAAAATTTTTTTTCAAATGTTTTTTTTCCTGTAAAGGACACTTTGTTGGAAATTTTGAAACGACTTCAACGAGGTATGCTGTTTAAACATTCGACCACTATTTCCCAGGGTTTTGATTAAAAAACCGACAAATCGATGTGATTTTCTTCGGATTTTGGCGTTGTCATAAGGGTGGGGGTCATCTTTTTTTTCCAAAAATTTTTTCAAATGATATTTTTTCCTGAAAGTGACTCTTTGTTGGAAATTTTGTAACTAATTCAACGAGGTATAACATTCCAACATTCGACCACTATTTCCCAGGGTTTTGATTAAAACACCAAAAATCGAGATGATTTTCTTCGGATTTTGGCGTTGTCATAAGGGTGGGGGTCATCTTTTTTTTCCAAAAATTTGTTCAAATGATATTTTTTCTGTAAAAACACTTTATTGAAAATCTTGTAACGAATTCAACGAGGTATGCCATTGCAACATTCGACCACTATTTCCCAGGGTTTTGATTAAAATACCGAAAATCGATGTGATTTTCTTCGGATTTTGGCGTTGTCAAAAATTTTTTTTTCAAAAATTTCTTCAAAAGAAATTTTTTTACTGTAAATTCCACTTTGTTGGAAAATTTGTAACGAATTCAACGAGGTATGCCATTCCACCACTATTTCCCAGGGTTTTGATTAAAATACCGAAAATCGATGTGATTTTCTTCGGATTTTGGCGTTGTCAAAAATTTTTTTTTCAAAAATTTGTTCAAATGATATTTTTTTTCTGTAAATGCCACTTTGTTGGAAAATTTGTAACGAATTCAACGAGGTATGCCATTCCAATATTCGACCACTATTTACAAGGGTTTTGATTAAAATACCGAAAATCGCGGTGATTTTCTTCGGATTTTTGCGTCGTCATCAAGGTGGGGGTCTTCATTTTTTTTCAAAAATTTTTTCAACTGATATTTTTTTCTGTAAATGACACTTTGTTGGAAATTTTGTAAGGAATTCAACGAGGTATGCCATTCCAACATTCGACCACTATTTCCCAGGGTTTTGATTAAAATACCAAAAATCGAGGTGTATCGTTTTTTGTCATAGGATTTTTTTTCAAAAATTTTTTCAACTGATATTTTTTTTTCTGTAAAGGACACTTTGTTGGAAATTTTGTAACGAATTCAACGAGGTATGCTATTCAAACTTTCGACCACTATTTCCCAGGGTTTCGATTAAAAAACCGACAAATCGAGGTGATTTTCTCTGGATTTGGGCCTTGTCATAAGGGTGGGGGTCATGGTTTTTTTTTGAAAAAAAATTTCAAATTAAATTTTTTTTCTGTAAATGACACTTTGTTGAAAATTTTGTAACGCATTCAACGAGGTATGCCATTCCAACATTCGACCACTATTTCCCAGGGTTTTGATTAAAATACCGAAAATCGATGTGATTTTTTTCGGGTTTTGGCGTTGTCATAAGGGTGGAGGTCATCATTTTTTTCCAAAAATTTTTTCAACTGATATTTTTTTTCTGTAAATGACACTTTGTTGGAAATTTTGAAACGACTTCAACGAGGTATGCTATTCAAACATTCGACCACTATTTCCCAGGGTTTTGATTAAAAAACCAAAAATCGAGATGATTTTCAAATTATATTTTATTCTGTAAAGAACACTTTGTTGGAAATTTTGTAACGAATTCAACAAGGTATGCTATTCAAACTTTCGACCACTATTTCCCAGGGTTTCGATTAAAAAAACGACAAATCGAGGTGATTTTCTCTGGATTTGGGCCGTGTCATAAGGGTGGGGGTCATGTTTTTTTTTGAAAAAAAATTTCAAATTAAATTTTTTTCTGTAAATGACACTTTGTTGAAAATTTTGTAACGCATTCAACGAGGTATGCCATTCCAACATTCGACAACTATTTCCCAGGGTTTTGATTAAAATACCAAGAATCGAGGTGATTTTCTTCGGATTTTGGCCTTGTTATAAAGGAGAGAGTCATCATATTTTCCAAAAATTTGTTCAAATGATGTTGTTTTTTTCGGTAAATGACACTTTGTTGGAAATTTTGTAACGAATTCAACGAGGTATGCCATTCCAACATTCGACCACTATTTCCCAGGGTTTTGATTAAAACACCTAAAATCGATGTGATTTTCTTCGGATTTTGGCGTTGTCATAAGGGTGGGGGTCATCTTTTATTTGCAGGGGTATTAAATTTTGTCAGAAGGAACATCTTTGACCTTATAAATGATATTGATTTTTTAGTTCTGTAAATGTCACTTTGTCTTTTTCTACGCAAACTAGTCTCTCAGTTTTAAAGACATCGAACTGAAACTTTGCACACCCTTCTTTCCTTTGCACGCAGTATATATGTCGGAACGGCCGGGATCGCCGACTATATCCTATAGCTACCATATAGTTGATTGATCGAAAATGCAATAACTTTGATGTTTGTAAAGTTAGGAAGTTGGGATTTTCTATGGTTTTTATTTTTCAATCTATCCGACCTACTAAATTTCATAAGGATCGGCCGACTATATCCTATAGCTGCCATATAACTGAACGATTGGAAATGCCATAACTTTGGTGTTTTTAAAGTTAGGAAGGTTGGGATTTTTATGGAGTATTAAGATTGCATCATATGAATAATTTTGGAGAATATAATGTACATAATATTCTGCAAGGGTATATCAACTTCGGCTCCGCCCGAAGTTAGCTTTCCTTTCTTGTTTTTCCAAAAATTTGTTCAAATGATATTTTTTTCTGTAAATGACACTTTATTGGACATTTTTTTAACGAATTCAACGAGGTATGCCAGTGCATCATTCGACCACTATTTCCCAGGGTTTTGATTAAAATACCGAAAATCGAGTTGATTTTCTTCGGATTTTGGCGTTGTCATAAGGGTGGAGGTCATCATTTGTTTCCAAAAAATTGTTTATATGATAGTTTTTTTCTGTAAATGACACTTTGTTGGAAAATTTGTAACGAATTCAACGAGGTATGCCATTCCAACATTCGACCACTATTTCCCATGGTTTTGATTAAAATACCAAAAATCAAGGTGATTTTCTTTGGATTTTGACGTTGTCATAAGGGTGGAGGTCATCATTTGTTTCCAAAAAATTGTTTATATGATAGTTTTTTTCTGTAAATGACACTTTGTTGGAAAATTTGTAACGAATTCAACGAGGTATGCCATTCCAACATTCGACCACTATTTCCCATGGTTTTGATTAAAATACCAAAAATCAAGGTGATTTTCTTTGGATTTTGACGTTGTCATAAAAGAGAGAGTCAACATTTTTTTCAAAAAATTTTTTTTCAAATGTTTTTTTTCCTGTAAAGGACACTTTGTTGGAAATTTTGAAACGACTTCAACGAGGTATGCTATTTAAACATTCGACCACTATTTCCCAGGGTTTTGATTAAAAAACCGACAAATCGATGTGATTTTCTTCGGATTTTGGCGTTGTCATAAAGGTGGGGGTCATCTTTTTTTTCCAAAAATTTTTTCAAATGATATTTTTTTCTGAAAGTGACTCTTTGTTGGAAATTTTGTAACGAATTCAACGAGGTATAACATTCCAACATTCGACCACTATTTCCCAGGGTTTTGATTAAAACACCAAAAATCGAGATGATTTTCTTCGGATTTTGGCGTTGTCATAAGGGTGGGGGTCATCTTTTTTTTCCAAAAATTGGTTCAAATGATATTTTTTCTGTAAAAACACTGAAAATTTTGTAACGAATTCAACGAGGTATGCCATTGCAACATTCGACCACTATTTCCCAGGGTTTTGATTAAAATACCGAAAATCGATGTGATTTTCTTCGGATTTTGGCGTTGTCAAAAATTTTTTTTTCAAAAATTTGTTCAAAAGGGTTTGTTTAGAGGAGGCATTAATTTATGCCACCTTTTTTGCGAATGTTTAACGAATTTTAAACTATGCGGTGTGTGAACGGTGTTAAAAGAAAAAGCCGAGAGTATGGTTCGATTTCAAATATGTATGTTTTATTGCTGGAAGCGAGAGCGAACGAACTGCTTCGTACCAGCGATCAAAAGCGAATGCAAAAATGAGAGTGCGCAGGTCCGAGAGATCAGCGAGCGCAGTCGCTTATCTCGGCTTATCTCACCCACGCATGCAGATAGATAAATGAGAAGCTTTTGTTTACATTGTTGTTGTCAGTGATGCTGACCAAAATAGAAAACAATAAATGGTTTTGAAATGATTTTAAATTGATTTCTGCGGCTGCTCCCGACATGCTCCCCCGTTGGAAGAGTCATGCTTCCAAGTGAAGTGGTTTCAAGGGGCAGTACCGCCAGCTTCCTCATTGCCCGCTTGCATAGTCCAGAGTCGGTTCGGATGACTGCAACTCGTTCGACGCCATCCTCTCCGGAGATGGTGCTCTCGATCCTGCCGAGGCGCCACCGCAAAGGGGGTATGTTGTCCTCCTTGATGAGGACCATGCTTCCTGCCTGTATGTTGCTCACAGGAAGGCGCCATTTGGTCCGCTCCTGCAGCAGCGAAAGGTAGTCGGCGCTCCATTTGCGCCAGAAGGTTTGCTGCATTTGGCATACACGCTGCCACCGGCTCAAGCGGTCGATGTTCAGATGGGTGACATCAGGCTCATCCATTGCGGTGAATGTAGATCCAATGAGAAAGTGTGCAGGCGTAAGAACACTAATATCATCTGGGTTTTCTGAAATGGGACAGAGCGGCCGTGAGTTTAAAATTGCGGAAATTTCACAAACTAAAGTACGCAGTTCATGAAATGTGAGAATCGATTTTCCAACAACACGGATGAAATGATATTTTGCGGATTTGACCGCGGCCTCCCACAGGCCACCAAAGTGCGGGGAACGAGGTGGGATGAAATTCCACCGGATCTCCATCGACGTAAGGGAATTCCATAGTTCAATGTTTTGAGGATCGCTCAGAAACAGCTGCCGAAGCTCAACAAGCTCGTTTTTGGCTCCCACGAAGTTCGTTGCGTTGTCTGACCAAATCGTTTGAGGCTTTCCCCTCAGGCTTATAAAACGCTTCAGGGCTGCTATGAAAGATTGCGTTGAAAGGTCTTCGACAACTTCCAAGTGTGTAGCCTTGCTGACGAAGCAAACGAATATGGCTATGTAGCATTTCGTAGGGGGCCTGTTTCTGACCTCTGACTTCGAATAAAAGGGGCCACAAAAGTCCACTCCAGAGATGACGAATGGGCGATTCGGTTGCACTCGGTCCTCCGGAAGCGGCGCCATGATGTGTTCGACTAGCTTGGGCTTTAATCTGAAACATTGAATGCACTTGTTGATGACAGCAGAAACCGTTTTTCGCCCTCCAATGGGCCAGAATCTCTGTCGTAAAGCTGCTAACAAGCTCTGTGCTCCTGCATGAAGGAACTTGCGATGAAAATGATCAATGATAGCTGATGTTATGTGATGAGACTTGGGAAGAATTATAGGGTGCTTGGCATCGAAATCCAGCTGCGAATTATGAAGGCGTCCGCCGACGCGCATTAGACCTCCTGCATCTATAAATGGGTTTAAGGATAGAAGTTTACTCCTCGGCGACAGCTTCATCTTCATGGTTAGTGCCTTGCGATCTTCGGCGAAATGCACGCGCTGAATCCCTTTAATGAGTAGATGAGTACCACCTTTGATTTCCTCGACTGTAAGCTCTCCTTTATGCCGTACTCGATCCTTGCTGACCCTTTGAAGGAACCGATATATATATCCGAAGACTCTCTGCATTCTCCCAAACGAGTTTCCAAACTTGCAACTTTGCGAGATGTCTATTTCCTGCGACAGCACCAATGCGCTGCGTCGACGCTCAGGAAGTTCCTTGACAGGGGGTGCGTCATCGGGCCATGTAGAAGAATCAGTGAGTAAGAACTGCGGTCCTTCACTCCAAAGCTTTGATCCCACCAGCTCAATAGGGGTACATCCACGAGATAAGATATCTGCCGGATTCTGTCGTGACGGTACGTGCCTCCAAGTCATTCCCTTAGTTCTCTCCTGTATCTGCGAAATCCTGTTCGAAACGAAAATGTTAAAGTCCGAAGGAGGTTGACGGATCCAAGCCAAAACTATTGTCGAATCTGACCAACAATGAAAAGAGCAAGATCGAGGTGCAATTTGTGCCACTTGAGAGACAAGTTCGGACAGTAAAAGAGCGGCAGATAACTCCAACTTCGGAATCGTGAGGGTCTTCAAGGGTGCGACTCTTGACTTTGAGCAAAGTAGGTTCGAAGAAACTATGCCTTGGTTCTCTGATCGAACGTAAATGCAAGCTCCGTAAGCTGCCATGCTTGCATCGCAAAATCCATGTATTTCGCACGATGAGTTATGCTGTAGAACAAAGCGTGGAAATTTCAAGCAAGCAACTGTGGCGATCTGCGACATGTGCTCCAACCAAGCGGAATGTAAAGATTGCGGCAGAGACTCATCCCAGTCGAGTTTATCCTTCCATAAGACCTGCATGAAAATTTTAAGTTTGGTTATGATCGGTGCTATTAATCCAAGGGGATCGTAAAACCTAGCGATAGCCGACAGAATGCTGCGCTTAGTTGCGGGTTTTTCAGTCCATTCGTTTGAGAAGCTGAAAAGCAAGCTATCCGATAGCGTGTCCCAAGATAAACCTAACGCCTTTGTAACGTCAGTTCCGTCGTGGAACTTTAAAGTTTTCTCCCGATCCGAGTCATCCACTCCTTCTAGCGCCGCAGGTTCGTTGGAACACCATTTGCGAATTGGGAAATGTCCTCTTTCCAAGAGCGCCTTGATTTGTTGACGAATTTCAACGACCTCCTCAATGGTGTCTCCTCCTGCGATTAAATCATCGACGTAGAAATTTGTGCGTATGATTTTAGCTGCTACTGGAAACTCCGCTTCTTCATCGTAAGACAGCTGCTGCATTGCACGAATTGCCAAAAAAGCAGCAGGCTTCGTGCCATAGGTTACGGTGTCGGACGAGTAAACTTGTACCTCGTCTTCTGGCCGATCGCGCCACAAAATACATTGTAGAGACTGATGGGGATGTGTAACCCGAACGCAGCGATACATTTTGCAAATATCTCCACACAAAGCAACCTTGAAAAATCGAAAACGAAGCAGGGTAGTGAAGATTTTTGGTTGAATGGAAGGGCCAGCGTACAACAAATCGTTTAACGAATATCCCGAAGTGGACTTCGCGGAGCCGTCGAAAACAACTCGCAGTTTTGTCGTTGTACTTTCCAACTTTTGGACGCAGTGGTGGGGTAGGTAATATTGATGAGCTGCAGCATTTTTAGTTGCTAGAGACATGTGGCCAAGGTTTAGATACTCGTCTATAAAGGCTTTATATTGCGACTTCAGCTCTAAATTTCTAGCTAATTTGGCCTCGAGTGCTTTAAAACGAAGAAGCGCACGATCGAATGAATCTCCTAGAACATCGAAACTAGTTTTGGCAGGAAGTAGTACCGAATATTGGCCAGATTCAAGCCGAGTGTATTCCTGCTGAAATAGCTGCTCGCATAGAGCTTCCTCTTTCGAAATGGTTTTTGTAGAATCTGCGCAATTGTCGATTTCCCAAAATTTCTTTAGTATCTCAGAGATCGACTCCGACTCCGAATGAGTGCTGGGCTCTTGAGATATGGAAACTAAAGATGAGCGAACGGAAGATCCTACTGTCAGACACCCTGAGACGATCCAGCCAAGTCTGGTTTTCTGCAGAGTGGGTAAATTGCTGCCTAATCGAATTTGTCCAATACAAAGCAGCTCGAAGAATATGCTTGCTCCAATAAGCAAGTCGATGCGTTGACTTTTGTAGAAGAGCGGGTCGGCGAGCTCGAGATTTTCCGGTATTTTCCATTCAGACGCGTTAAGATCGAAATGCGGGTGATAATCGGTTATTGACTGGGTGACAGCAGCTGAGAGCGAAGTGCTATACTTTGCGTTACTCGACTGCGCGAAAATATAAACCGATTTATCCGAAGCGAGCGAGGATTCACCGATTCCTGATATGGAGATGACTGACCGATGGACCTTGAGCTGAAGCTGATTGGCGAAACGAGAGGTGACGAAATTGATTTGAGAAGCCGAATCGAGCAGGGCTCTGCATGGCACGAACACGCCAGAGCGATTTTTTACGTAGACTATGGCGGTAGCAAGCAGCACGTATTCGGATCTAGTCGGCGATGAAGCTAAAGGCTGTATTTTGGACAAGGCTAGAGAGACGTGAGATGATCCTTGCGGAAGTATTTCTGGAGCAGGCTGGGGCAGGGTTGCAACGGGATTTGGTTCCAAGTGAAGAAGACTATGATGCCTCTGGCGGCAGTGTCTACAGTTGCCAGACTTGCATTGCTGTAGGCTGTGTCCCTTTCGTAGGCAGTTAAGGCAAAGATGTAGCCTTTTTGACTCTCTATACCGCTGATTGGGGTTCAATCCTAAGAATTGTGGACATTTTGTCAAATAATGTTCCCTAGACTCGCACAGGGTACATGCTGGCATAGTTGATGATGAAGCAATGAGGGTGCTACGACAAAATTTGCTAGCTACTTTTCCAACCTGTTTGCTAGGTGCTTGGTTTACCATAGCGTATTCCAAATTTTCCATCATGCGGCATCTAAGATCCAAAAACGATGAGAATTTATCCCAATTTGGCAGCTCCTTGGAAGGCAACCCTTCTTCCCACCTCTCCTGGGTCTGAATGTCCAGTTTTGAAACGATGAGATGGATTAAAAGGCCGTCATAGATTTCCTTCGTAGAGGCCATAGTAGCCAGGGCGCGCAAATGGGAATTTGCCTTGTCGCTCAACTGCCGCAGGCTACTTGCGGATCCCTTCTCCACCCCTGGTAGCCTGAATAAAGACCGAACATGAGCCTGAAAGTGCAATAATTTATTATCAAATCTCGAGGTTAATAATTCCAAAGCCCTGTCGTAATTATTTTCCGTGGGCTCTAGAGAGCGAATTGCATCCAGCGCTATGCCGTCCAAACATGCACGAAGATGCTGGAATTTTTCCACCTTTGTTAGGTCTTCGTTCTTTCCCACTACCGTGTTGAACATGGCGAAGAAATCCGGCCAATCGATGTATGCTCCGCCAAATCGCGGAAGCTGAAATTCCGGTAGCCTGGTGGGCCGCGAGTTGCACTTGAAGGCGGCAGTGTGGCCACCGAGGATGCCATGCAGCTCAGTTGAATTTGCCAACGACTTTCTCTTTTCACTATTGAGATGGCGGCAGATCCTTCCTTTCGTCTCACAATATGCCGTGGTAAAGGTTAAGCGCGCATCCGACTCCAGCTCCTCGATCACAAGCCGTTCGAGGTTAAGTCGAGAGCTATCGAAATCAGAGTACATGCGCTCGATTAAATCCAACCGCACCTGCAACTCACTTTCGTCGAATTTGGCCAACTGCTCCTCTGTTAGAAATAAATTTAGGGCAGCCAGCTGGCGTACCATAGAATTTGCCTTTGCCCGATAAAACTCCTCGCCGTCTGGAGCGTGAGGCGCGAGCTCAGGTTTTTTCGTATGTTTGGTTGACATTTTGAGTTTTTATTTAAAGTCTGTAGGGTATTCGAAAGTCACCGCACGAAATTTGCACTGCACCTGCACTTGGGCCAGCGAAAACCAAAGACCGAATTTGAGGGTAATGACGGAATCGAAAACAAAGGGCAACGACCTCTGCCTGGCGCGCGAAGTTGTATAACACTTGCCGTTATGCAAAAGGTTCAGACTGTACAGCAGCCGATTCTAACTGTACACTGTATGTATGTATGTCGGTATGTGCGAATACCGTGCGAAGCGATGCGAAAAGGTTTGTGTGTGTGTGTGGCCCTGCCGCGGCACGTGCAAGGGGCGCTTAGAATTATTAAAACGATATTTAATAATTGCTTCACTTTAACACAAGTTCACGATCACGTCGGGGTCACCAATGTTTAGAGGAGGCATTAATTTATGCCACCTTTTTTGCGAATGTTTAACGAATTTTAAACTATGCGGTGTGTGAACGGTGTTAAAAGAAAAAGCCGAGAGTATGGTTCGATTTCAAATATGTATGTTTTATTGCTGGAAGCGAGAGCGAACGAACTGCTTCGTACCAGCGATCAAAAGCGAATGCAAAAATGAGAGTGCGCAGGTCCGAGAGATCAGCGAGCGCAGTCGCTTATCTCGGCTTGTCTCACCCACGCATGCAGATAGATAAATGAGAAGCTTTTGTTTACATTGTTGTTGTCAGTGCTGCTGACCAAAATAGAAAACAATAAATGGTTTTGAAATGATTTTAAATTGATTTCTGCGGCTGCTCCCGACAATCGATAACATCGATGTTTTCAAAACATCGAAAACATCGATGGTTCGTGACCACCATCGATGTTTTCACTAACAACTCTGCGCTCGGTGCGAACAAATTGTAAGTAAATTAATTTCTTAATTTTTTTCTAACAACTAACAAAATTGTTGATAATATTTAGGATTTCTAGTTGGTGGTGTTGGTGGTGTGTCCACCCGAGACGATGCCATTATTGCCACAAGGCAATTTATGGAAAAGGAAAACACTCCTGACACTTGCGACCCCTGAAAGTATTGGGAGGTATGATTTTCAAATAATTATGACAAACATGTTAAATAAGAAATACTTTTTACAGATGACTGATGACAACGAGTTAAAATTGGTTGCAAAAAAATATTTCTGTGTACGAACCTCGTCCTGTGAGTCTGAAAGGATGTTCAGCAAAGCTGAACAAACTGTATCTGATCTCAGAACAAGGCTTAAACCTGAAGTTCTTGATAAACTTATTTTCCTCAACAAAAATAGACACTTTAATTGATCTCAAATAAACCTCATTGATATCGTTTGTACTGTTTTGCCTTTTTTTTTTTTTTTTTTTTTTAAACATCGATGTTTCACTCGATGTTTTTTTTGAAAACATCGAAAACATCGATGGGCACGAACATCGATGTTTCTGCACCTCTACTGTGATTCGTCACTAAAAAGGGTGCAAACATGCATTACAAAGGCTCTCAGGAGGATGCTAAGGGTGAAGTGGCACCATTATGTAGAAAACCGAGTTATGTTCCAGGACACGGGAGTGCCGACGGTAACGGAGACGATTTGCAAATCCTCAAGTCGATACCGGGAACGTTTGCTCACACATGCAAACTGTCTGGCAAGACATCTTGCAACACCATTGGGTCGACGGCGTCTCCGCAGACGACACCCGGCAGACTTATGGATTCTCGGCCGTGACAGACACAATGGAGCACCCGTTACACGCTTTTTTGGGATCTTTAGAAATAATTCGTCAATACACAAAAACAAGGTCCATCCTTGTGTGGCGTGTTCAAAAAACTATAAAAAAAAGGACATTTTGTAACGAATTCAAGGAGGTATGCAATTCCAACATTCGACCACTATTTCCCAGGGTTTTAATTAAAATACCAAAAATCGCGGTGTTTTTCTTCAGATTTTGGCGTTGTAATAAGGGTGGGGTCATCATTTTTTTCAAAAAAACTTGTTCAAATGATATTTTTTTCTGTAAATGCCACTTTGTTGGGAATTTTGTAACGAATTCGACGAGGTATGCCATTCCAACATTCGACCACTATTTCCCAGGGTTTTGATTAAAATACAGAAAATCGAGGTGATTTTCTTCGGATTTTGGCGTTGTCATCAAGGAGGGGGTCTTCATTTTTTTTTCAAAAATTTTTTCAACTGATATATTTTTTTTCTGTCAATGACACTTTGTTGGAAACTTTGTAAGGAATTCAACGAGGTATGCCATTCCAACATTCGACCACTATTTCCAAGGGTTTTGATTAAAAAACCGACAAATCGAGGTGATTTTCTCCGGATTTGGGCCTTGTCATAGGGTGGGGGTCATGGTTTTTTTTCGAAAAAAATTTCCTAAATTAAATTTTTTCTGTAAATGACACTTTGTTGAAAATGTTGTGAGGTAATTTTCTCCGGATTTGGGCCTTGTCATAGGGTGCGGGTCATCGTTTTTTTTCGAAAAAACTTTTCTAAATTAAATTTTTTTCTGTAAATGACACTTTGTTGAATATTTTGTAACGAATTCAACGAGGTATGCCATTCCAACATTCGACAACTATTTCCCAGGGTTTTGATTAAAACACCAAAAATCGAGATGATTTTCTTCGGATTTTGGCGTTGTCATAAGGGTGGGGGTCATCATTTTTTTCCAAAAATTGGTTCAAATAATATTTTTTTTCTGTCAATTCCACTTTGTTGAAAATTTTGTAACGAATTCAACGAGGTATGCCATTCCAACATTCGACCACTATTTCCCAGGGTTTTGATTAAAATACCGAAAATCGAGGTGATTTTCTTCGGATTTTGGCGTTGTCAAAAATTTTTTTTCAAAAATTTGTTCAAAAGGGTTTGTTTAGAGGAGGCATTAATTTATGCCACCTTTTTTGCGAATGTTTAACGAATTTTAAACTATGCGGTGTGTGAACGGTGTTAAAAGAAAAAGCCGAGAGTATGGTTCGATTTCAAATATGTATGTTTTATTGCTGGAAGCGAGAGCGAACGAACTGCTTCGTACCAGCGATCAAAAGCGAATGCAAAAATGAGAGTGCGTAGGTCCGAGAGATCAGCGAGCGCAGTCGCTTATCTCGGCTTATCTCACCCACGCATGCAGATAGATAAATGAGAAGCTTTTGTTTACATTGTTGTTGTCAGTGATGCTGACCAAAATAGAAAACAATAAATGGTTTTGAAATGATTTTAAATTGATTTCTGCGGCTGCTCCCGACAGGGTTTTTTTTTCTGTAAATGCCACTTTGTTGGAAAATTTGTAACGAATTCAACGAGGTATGGCATTCCACCACTATTTCCTAGGGTTTTGATTAAAATACCGAAAATCGATGTGATTTTCTTCGGATTTTGGCGTTGTCAAAAATTTTTTTTTCAAAAATTTGTTCAAATGATATTTTTTTTCTGTAAATGCCACTTTGTTGGAAAATTTGTAACGAATTCAACGAGGTATGCCATTCCAACATTCGACCACTATTTACCAGGGTTTTGATTAAAATACCGAAAATCGCGGTGATTTTCTTCGGATTTTTGTGTCGTCATCAAGGTGGGGGTCTTCATTTTTTTTCAAAAATTTTTTCAACTGATATTTTTTTTCTGTAAATGACACTTTGTTGGAAATTTTGTAAGGAATTCAACGAGGTATGCCATTCCAACATTCGACCACTATTTCCCAGGGTTTTGATTAAAATACCGAAAATCGATGTGATTTTTTTCGGGTTTTGGCGTTGTCATAAGGGTGGAGGTCATCATTTTTTTCGAAAAATTTTTTCAACTGATATTTTTTTTCTGTAAATGACACTTTGTTGGAAATTTTGTAACGACTTCAACGAGGTATGCTATTCAAACATTCGACCACTATTTCCCAGGGTTTTGATTAAAAAACCAAAAATCGAGATGATATTCAAATTATATTTTTTTCTGTAAAGAACACTTTGTTGGAAATTTTGTAACGAATTCAACAAGGTATGCTATTCAAACTTTCGACCACTATTTCCCAGGGTTTTGATTAAAAAACCGACAAATCGAGGTGATTTTCTCTGGATTTGGGCCTTGTCATAAGGGTGGGGGTCATAGTTTTTTTTTGAAAAAAAATTTCAAATTAATTTTTTTTTCTGTAAATGACACTTTGTTGAAAATTTTGTAACGCATTCAACGAGGTATGCCATTCCAACATTCGACAACTATTTCCCAGGGTTTTGATTAAAATACCAAGAATCGAGGTGATTTTCTTCGGATTTTGGCCTTGTTATAAAGGGGAGAGTCATCATATTTTCCAAAAATTTGTTCAAATGATGTTGTTTTTTTCTGTAAAGAATTTGGAAATTTTGTAACGAATTCAACGAGGTATGCCATTCCAACATTCGACCACTATTTCCCAGGGTTTTGATTAAAAACCAAATCGATGTGTTTTTTTTGGCGTTGTCATCATGGTTTTTAATTTTTCAAATTATTTTTTTTCTGTAAATGACACTTTGTTGGAAATTTTGTAAGGAATTCAACGAGGTATGCCATTCCAACATTCGACCACTATTTCCCAGGGTTTTGATTAAAATACCGAAAATCGATGTGATTTTTTTCGGATTTTGGCCTTGTCATAAGGGTGGAGGTCATCATTTTTTTCCAAAAAAATATTTATATGATAGTTTGTTTCTGTAAATGACACTTTGTTGGAAAACTTGTAACGAATTCAACGAGGTATGCCCTTCCAACATTCGACCACTATTTCCCAAGGTTTTGATTAAAATACCAAAAATCGATGTGATTATACCCGTTACTCGTAGAGTAAAAAGGTATATTGTATTCGCGCAAAAGTATGTAACAGCTAGAAGGAAGCGTTTCCGACCCTATAAAGTATATATATTCTTGATCAGGGTCACCAGCCGAGTCGATATAGCCATGTCCGTCTGTCCGTCTGTCTGTCCGTCTGTCTGTCCGTATGAACGCTGAGATCTCGGAAACTATAAAAGCTAGAAGATTGACATTTTGCATGTAGATTTTAGGAGTTCCTACGCAGCGCAAGTTTGTTTCAAAAAGGTGCCACGCCCCCTTTAACGCCCACAATCGCTTATATACGATTTTAAAAATTTAAATATTTCGGAAAAGTAAAAATGCAGTTTTATTGTGTTTATCAATACCTATCGAAATGTAGAAGAAATTTTTCAAATCGGACCATTCGTTAAAAAGTTATGCGTGATCAAAGTTTCTATCTCCATCTCCCTCGCACTCCCTTTACCTGAGTAACGGGTATCTGATAGTCGGGGCACCCGACTATAGCGTTCTCTCTTGTTTTCTTTGGATTTTGACGTTGTCAATGGTGTGCCATTCCAACATTCGACCACTATTTCCCAGGGTTTTGATTAAAATACAGAAAATCGATATGATTTTTTTCAAATAATTGTTTATATGATAGTTGTACCCGTTGCTCGTGGAGTAAAAGGGTATATTGTATTCGTGGTATTGTATTTTGGCGTTGTCAAAAATTTTTTTTTCAAAAATTTGTTCAAATGATTTTTTTTTCTGTAAATGCCACTTTGTTGGAAATTTTGTAACGAATTCAACAAGGTATGCTATTCAAACATTCGACCACTATTTCCCAGGGTTTTGATTAAAAAACCGACAAATCGTATTGATTTTATCTGAATTTGGGCCTTGTCATAAGACTGGGGGTCATGGTTATTTTTCGAAAAAAATTTTCAAATTAAATTTTTTTCTGTAAGTGACACTTTGTTGAAAATTTTGTAACGAATTCAACCAGGTACGCCATTCCAACATTCGACCACTATTTCCCATGGTTTTGATTAAAATACCAAAAATCGAGGAAATTTTTCAAATCGGACCATTCGTTAAAAAGTTATGCGTGATCAAAGTTTCTATCTCCATCTCCCTCGCACTTCCTTTTACCTGGTAAGTAACACTTTGTTGGTAATTTTGATAGTCAGGTTGCCATTCCAACATCGACCACTATTTCAGGGTTTTGATTAAAATACCGAAAATCGATATGATTTTTTTTTGGATTTTGACGTTGTCATAAAGGGTGGGGGTCATCTTTTTTTTCAAAAATTTGTTCAAATGATATTTTTTTCTGTAAATGCCATTGGCACTTTGTTGGAAATTTTGTAACGAATTCAACGAGGTATGCCATTCCAACATTCGACCACTATTTCCCAGCGTTTTGATTAAAATACCGAAAATCGAGGTGATTTTCTTCGGATTTTGGCGTGGTCAAACATTTTTTTTCAAAAATTTGTTCAAATGATATTTTTTTTCTGTAAATGCCACTTTGTTGGAAAATTTGTAACGAATTCAACGAGGTATGCCATTCCAACATTCGACCTCTATTTCCCAGGGTTTTGATTAAAATACAGAAAATCGATATGATTTTTTTCAAATAATTGTTTATATGATAGTTGTACCCGTTGCTCGTGGAGTAAAAGGGTATATTGTATTCGTGGTATTGTATTTTGGCGTTGTCAAAAATTTTTTTTTCAAAAATTTGTTCAAATGATTTTTTTTCTGTAAATGCCACTTTGTTGGAAATTTTGTAACGAATTCAACAAGGTATGCTATTCAAACATTCGACCACTATTTCCCAGGGTTTTGATTAAAAAACCGACAAATCGTATTGATTTTATCTGAATTTGGGCCTTGTCATAAGACTGGGGGTCATGGTTATTTTTCGAAAAAAATTTTCAAATTAAATTTTTTCTGTAAGTGACACTTTGTTGAAAATTTTGTAACGAATTCAACGAGGTACGCCATTCCAACATTCGACCACTATTTCCCATGGTTTTGATTAAAATACCAAAAATCGAAGAAATTTTTCAAATCGGACCATTCGTTAAAAAGTTATGCGTGATCAAAGTTTCTATCTCCATCTCCCTCGCACTCCCCTTACCTGAGTAACGGGTATCTGATAGTCGGGGCACCCGACTATAGCGTTCTCTCTTGTTTTCTTTGGATTTTGACGTTGTCATAAGGGTGGGGGTCATCTTTTCTTTCCAAAAATTTGTTCAAATGATATTTTTTTTCTGTAAATGCCATTGGTTTGGAAAATTTGTAACGAATTTAACGAGGTATGCCATTCCAACATTCGACCACTATTTCCCAGCGTTTTGATTAAAATACCGAAAATCGAGGTGATTTTCTTCGGATTTTGGCGTTGTCATTGAGGTGGGGGTCATCATTTTTTTCCCAAAATTTTTTTCACCTTTATTTTTTTTTCTGTAAATGACACTTTGTTGGAAATTTTGTAAGGAATTCAACGAGGTGTGCCATTCCAACATTCGACCACTATTTCCCAGGGTTTTGATTAAAATACAGAAAATCGATATGATTTTTTTCAAATAATTGTTTATATGATAGTTATACCCGTTACTCGTAGAGTAAAAGGGTATATTGTATTCGTGCAAAAGTATGTAACAGGTAGAAGAAAGCGTTTCCGACCCTATAAAGTATATATATTCTTGTTCAGGACCACTAGCCGAGTCGATCTAGCCATGTCCGTCTGTCCGTCTGTCAGTCTGTCTGTCCGTCCGTATGAACGCTGAGATCTCGGAAACTATAAAAGCTAGAAGATTGGCATTTTGCATGTAGATTTTAGGAGTTCCTACGCAGCGCAAGTTTCTTTCAAAATGGTGCCACGACCATTCTGACGCCCACAAGCCACAATCTGTGGCCACAGTTTTGATGATATTATGAAAATTTTAATTGATATATATTTGTTTCGTCAATAAATATCGATTGGTCAATAAAAGTTTGCTACGCCCACTCTAAGGCCCAAAAACCCATTAAACGCTTAAGCCTGGCTAGCGCCTACATTTCCGCCTTTCATGGCGCCATCTAACGGATGACTTTGGAACAGCTGGCCAAGGTGCTCAACAGAGTCAACGTTAATTCTCGATAAGGATTTCTATTAAAGGAAATTGCGATGGTTTTCATTTGTCAATACCGAACTATATCCCAAGAACTATGCAAATCAAATCAAGTTAGCCAAATTGGAGGTCTGAGTCAAACAATGGCGTATGTGTGTATGTATGTAAGCATATACATATGTATGTATTAACATTGTACACAGTTGCAATTGCCCGGCAAAGATAACTCCTTTCAAAGAAAGCTTTTCGCTATACCCGTTACTCGTGTTGTGCAAACATTTAGACTTTAATATACATAATACTATTTAAAATGTATGTGTTTAGCCAATATATTTGTAATAAATTGACTAGAAATATTAAACATACATACGTTTAATATTTCTAGTCAATTTATTACAAAAAGGTATATTTATTTTAAGTTGTTTAGCTGAGTAACGGGTATCTAATAGCTATAGCGACTATAGCGTTCTCTCTTGTTTTTTCTGTAAATGACACTTTATTTGAAATTTTGTAACGAATTCAACGAGGTATGCCATTGCAACATTCGACCACTATTTCCGAAAATCGAGGTGATTTTCTTTGATTTTGGCGTTGTTATAAAGGAGAGGTTCTTCATTTTTTTTTCCAAAAATTTGTTCAAATGATATTTTTTTTCTGTAAAGGACACTTTGTTGGAAATTTTGTAACGAATTCAACAAGGTATGCCTTTCAAACATTCGACCACTATATCCCAGGGTTTTGATTGAAAAACCGACAAATCATAAGAGTGGGGGTCATGGTTTTTTTCGAAAAAATTTTTCAAATTAAATTTTTTTCTGTAATTGACACTTTGTAGAAAATTTTGTAACGAATTCAACGAGGTATGCCATTCCAACATTCGACAACTATTTTCCAGTGTTTTGATTAAAATACCAAGAATCAAGGTGATTTTCTTCGGATTTTGGCCTTGTTATAAAGGAGAGGGTCATCATATTTTCCAAAAATTTGTTCAAATGATATTGTTTCTTTCTGTAAATGACACTTTATTGGAAATTTTGTAACGAATTCAACGAGGTATGCCATTCCAACATTCGACCACTATTTCCCAAGGTTTTGATTAAAATACCGAAAATCGATGTGATTTTTTTCGGATTTTGGCGTTGTCATAAGGGTGGAGGTCATCATTTTTTTTCAAAAAACTGTTTTTATGATAGTTTTTTTCTGTAAATGACACTTTGTTGGATAATTTGTAACGAATTCAACGAGGTATGCCATTACAACATTCGACCACTATTTCCCAGGGTTTTGATTAAAACACCAAAAATCGATGTAATTTTCTTCGGATTTTGGCGTTGTCAAAAATTTTTTTTTCAAAAATTTGTTCAAATGATTTTTTTTTTTCTGTAAATGTCACTTTGTTGGAAATTTTGTAACGAATTCAACAAGGTATGCTATTCAAACATTCGACCACTATTTCCCAGGGTTTTGATTAAAAAACTGACAAATCGTGGTGATTTTATCTGAATTTGGGCCTTGTCATAAGAGTGGGGGTCATGGTTATTTTTCGAAAAAAATTTTCAAATTAATTTTTTTTCTGTAATTGACACTTTGTAGAAAATTTTGTAACGAATTCAACGAGGTACGCCATTCCAACATTCGACCACAATTCCCATGGTTTTGATTAAAATACCAAAAATCGAGGTGATTTTCTTTGGATTTTGACGTTGTCATAAAGGAGAGATTCAACATTTTTTTCAAAAATTTTTTTTTCAAATGATTTTTTTTTTCTCTAAATGACACTTTGTTGAAAATTTTGTAACGACTTCAACGACGTATGCTATTCAAACATTCGACCACTATTTCCCAGGGTTTTGATTAAAAAACCAAAAATCGAAGTGATTTTCTTCTTTTTTTTTTTCAAAAATTTGCTCAAATGATATTTTTTTCTGTAAATGACACTTTATTGGAAATTTTGTAACGAATTCAACGAGGTTTGCCATTTCAACATTCGAAAACTATTTCCCAGGGTTTTGATTAAAATACCGAAAATCGATGTGATTTTTTTCGGATTTTGACGTTGTCATAAGGGTGGAGGTCATCATTTTTTTCCAAAAAACTGTTTATATGATAGTTTTTTTCTGTAAATGACACTTTGTTGGATAATTTGTAACGAATTCAACGAGGTATGCCATTACGACATTCGACCACTATTTCCCAGGGTTTTGATTAAAACACCAAAAATCGATGTGATTTTCTTCGGATTTTGGCGTTGTCAAAAATTTTTTTTCAAAAATTTGTTCAAATGATATTTTTTTTCTGTAAATGCTACTTTGTTGGAAATTTTGTAACGAATTCAACAAGGTATGCTATTCAAACATTCGACCACTATTTCCCAAGGTTTTGATCAAAAAACCGACAAATCGAGGTGATTTTATCTGAATTTGGGCCTTGTCATAAAAGTGGGGGTCATGGTTTTTTTTCGAAAAAATTTTTCAAATTAATTTTTTTTCTGTAATTGACACTTTGTAGAAAATTTTGTAACGAATTCAACGAGGTATGCCATTCCAACATTCGACAACTATTTCCCAGGGCTTTGATTAAAACACCAAAAATCGATGTGATTTTCTTCGGATTTTGGCGTTGTTATAAGGGGTCATCATTTTTTTCCAAAAATTTTTTTCAAATGATATTTTTTTCTGTAAATGACTCTTTGTTGGAAATTTTGTAACGACTTCAACGAGGTATGCTATTCAAATATTCGACCACTATTTCCCAGGGCTTTGATTAAAACACCAAAAATCGATGTGATTTTCTTCGGATTTTGGCGTTGTTATAAGGGGTCATCATTTTTTTCCAAAAATTTTTTTCAAATGATATTTTTTTCTGTAAATGACTCTTTGTTGTTAAATTTGTAACGAATTCAACGAAGTATGCAATTCCAACATTCGACCAGTATTTCCCAGGGTTTTGATTAAAATACCGAAAATCGATGTGATTTTTTTCGGATTTTGGCGTTGTCATAAGGGTGGAGGTCATCATTTTTTTCCAAAAAACTGTTTATATGATAGTTTTTTTCTGTAAATTACACTTTGTTGGATAATTTGTAACGAATTCAACGAGGTATGCCATTACAACATTCGACCACTATATCCCAGGGTTTTGATTAAAATACCGAAAATCGATGTGATTTTTTTCGGATTTTGGCGTTGTTATAAGGGTGGAGGATATCAATTTTTTCCAAAAAACTGTTTCTATGATAGTTTTTTCTGTAAATGACACTTTGTTGGATAATTTGTAACGAATTCAACGAGGTATGCCATTACAACATTCGACCACTATTTCCCAGGGTTTTGATTAAAACACCATAAATTGATGTGATTTGGCGTTGTCAAAAATTTTATTTTCAAAAATTTGTTCAAATGATATTTTTTTTCTGTAAATGCCACTTTGTTGGAAATTTTGTAACGAATTCAACAAGGTATGCTGTTCAAACATTCGACCACTATTTCCCAGGGTTTTGATTCAAAAACCGACAAATCGAGGTGATCGAGTAGGGGTCAGGGGTTTTTTTCGAAAAAATTTTTCAAATTAAATTTTTTTCTGTAAGTGACACTTTGTTGAAAATTTTGTAACGAATTCAACGAGGTATGCCATTCCAACATTCGACTACTATTTCCCTATTAAAATATCGAAAATCGATGTGATTTTTTTCGGATTTTGGCGTTGTCATTTTTTTTCCAAAAAATTGTTTATATGATAGTTTTTTTCTGTAAATGACACTTTGTTGGAAAATTTGTAACGAATTCAACGAGGTATGCCATTCCAACATTCGACTACTATTTCCCATGGTTTTGATTAAATTACCAAAAATCGAGGTGATTTTCTTTGGATTTTGACGTTGTCATACAGGAGAGATACAACATTTTTTTCAAACATTTTTTTTTCAAATGTTTTTTTTTTCTGTAAAGGACACTTTGTTGGAAATTTTGTAACGACTTCAACGAGGTATGCTATTCAAACATTCGACCACTATTTCCCAGGGTTTTGATTAAAATACAGAAAATCGAGGTGATTTTCTTCGGATTTTGGCCTTGTTATAAAGGAGAGAGTCATCATTTTTTCCAAAAATTTGTTCAAATGATATTGTTTTTTTCTGTAAATGCCACTTTGTTGGAAATTTTGTAACGAATTCAACGAGGTATGCCATTCCAACATTCGACCACTATTTCCCAGGGTTTTGATTAAAACACCAAAAATCGATGTGATTTTCTTCGGATTTTGGCGTTGTCATAAGGGTGGGAGTCATCATTTTTTCCAAAAATTTTTTCAAATGATATTTTTTTTCTGTAAATGACTCTTTGTTGGAAATTTTGTAACGAATTCAACGAGGTATGCCATTACAACATTCGACCACTATTTCCCAGGGTTTTGATTAAAATACCGAAAATCGATGTGATTTTTTTCGGATTTTGGCGTTGTCATAAGGGTGGAGGTCATCATTTTTTTCCAAAAAACTGTTTATATGATAGTTTTTTTCTGTAAATGACACTTTGTTGGATAATTTGTAACGAATTTAACGAGGTATGCCATTACAACATTCGACCACTATTTCCCAGGGTTTTGATTAAAACACCAAAAATCGATGTGATTTTCTTCGGATTTTGGCGTTGTCAAAATTTTTTTTCAAAAATTTGTTCAAATGATATTTTTTTTCTGTAAATGCAACTTTGTTGGAAATTTTGTAACGAATTCAACAAGGTATGCTATTCAAACATTCGACCACTATTTCCCAGGGTTTTGATTAAAAAACCGACAAATCGAGGTGATTTTCGCTGAATTTGGGCCTTGTCATAAGAGTGGGGGTCATGGTTTTTTTTCGAAAAAATTTTTCAAATTAAATTTTTTTCTGTAATTGACACTTTGCAGAAAATTTTGTCACGAATTCAACGAGGTATGCCATTCCAACATTCGACAACTATTTCCCAGTGTTTTCATTAAAATACCAAGAATCGAGGTTATTTTCTTCGGATTTTGGCCTTGTTATAAAGGAGAGGGTCATCATATTTTCCAAAAATTTGTTCAAATGATATTGTTTTTTTCTGTAAATGACACTTTTTTGGAATTTTTTTTAACGAATTCAACGAGGTATGCCATTCCAACATTCGACCACTATTTCCCAGGGTTTTGATTAAAATACCGAAAATCGATGTGATTTTTTTCGGATTTTGGCGTTGTTATAAGGGTGGAGGTCTTCATTTTTTTCCAAAAAACTGTTTATATGATAGTTTTTTTCTGTAAATGACACTTGGTTGGATAATTTGTAACGAATTCAACGAGGTATGCCATTACAACATTCGACCACTATTTCCCAGGGTTTTGATTAAAATACCGAAAATCGATGTGATTTTTTTCGGATTTTGGCGTTGTCATAAGGGTGGAGGTCATCATTTTTTTCCAAAAACTGTTTATATGATAGTTTTTTTCTGTAAATGACACTTTGTTGGATAATTTGTAACGAATTTAACGAGGTATGCCATTACAACATTCGACCACTATTTCCCAGGGTTTTGATTAAAACACCAAAAATCGATGTGATTTTCTTCGGATTTTGGCGTTGTCAAAATTTTTTTTTTCAAAAATTTGTTCAAATGATATTTTTTTTCTGTAAATGCCACTTTGTTGGAAATTTTGTAACGAATTCAACAAGGTATGCTATTCAAACATTCGACCACTATTTCCCAGGGTTTTGATTAAAAAATCGACAAATCGAGGTGATTTTATCTGAATTTGGGCCTTGTCATAAGAGTGGGGGTCATGGTTTTTTTTCGAAAATTTTTCAAATTAATTTTTTTTCTGTAATTGACACTTTGTAGAAAATTTTGTAACGAATTCAACGAGGTATGCCATGCCAACATTCGACAACTATTTCCCAGGGTTTTGATTAAAACACCAAAAATCGATGTGATTTTCTTCGGATTTTGGCGTTGTTATAAGGGGTCATCATTTTTTTCCAAAAATTTTTTTCAAATGATATTTTTTTCTGTAAATGACTCTTTGTTGGAAAATTTGTAACGAATTCAACGAAGTATGCCATTCCAACATTCGACCACTATTTCCCAGGGTTTTGATTAAAATACCGAAAATCGATGTGATTTTTTTCGGATTTTGGCGTTGTTATAAGGGTGGAGGTCTTCATTTTTTTCCAAAAACTGTTTATATGATAGTTTTTTTCTGTAAATGACACTTTGATGGATAATTTGTAACGAATTCAACGAGGTATGCCATTACAACATTCGACCACTATTTCCCAGGGTTTTGATTAAAATACCGAAAATCGATGTGATTTTTTTCGGATTTTGGCGTTGTCATAAGGGTGGAGGTCATCATTTTTTTCCCAAAAACTGTTTATATGATAGTTTTTTTCTGTAAATGACACTTTGTTGGATAATTTGTAACGAATTCAACGAGGTATGCCATTACAACATTCGACCACTATTTCCCAGGGTTTTGATTAAAACACCAAAAATCGATGTGATTTTCTTCGGATTTTGGCGTTGTCAAAAATTTTTTTTTTTAAAAATTTGTTCAAATGATATTTTTTTTCTGTAAATGACACTTTGTTGAAAATTTTGTAACGAATTCAACAAGGTATGCTATTCAAACATTCGACCACTATTTCCCAGGGTTTAGATTAAAAAACCGACAAATCGAGGTGATTTTATCTGAATTTGGGCCTTTTCATAAGAGTGGGGGTCATGGTTATTTTTCGAAAAAATTTTTCAAATTAAATTTTTTCTGTAAGTGACACTTTGTTGAAAATTTTGTAACGAATTCAACGAGGTATGCCATTCCAACATTCGACCACTATTTCCCAGGGTTTTGATTAAAATACCGAAAATCGAGGTGATTTTCTTCAGATTTTGGCGTTGTTATAAAGGAGAGGGTCATAATTTTTTTCCAAAAATTTGTTCAAATGATATTTTTTTCTGTAAATGACACTTTATTGGAAATTTTGTAACGAATTCAACGAGGTATGCCATTGCAACATTCGACCAATATTTCCCAGGGTTTTGATTAAAATACCCAAGATCGAGGTGATTTTCTTCGGATTTTGGCGTTGTCATAAGGGTGAAGGTCATCATTTTTACCCAAAAAATTGTTTATATGATAGTTTTTTTCTGTAAATGACACTTGTTGGAAAATTTGTAACGAATTCAACGAGGTATGCCATTCCAACATTCGAGCACTATTTCCCATGGTTTTGATTAAAATACCAAAAATCGACGTGATTTTCTTTGGATTTTGACGTTGTCATAAAGGAGAGATTCAACATTTTTTCAAAATTTTTTTTAAAATGATTTTTTTTTCTGTAAAGGACACTTTGTTGGAAATTTTGTAACGACTTCAACGAGGTATGCTATTTAAACAATCGACCACTATTTCGCAGGGTTTTGATTAAAAAACCAAAAATCGAGGTGATTTTCTTCAAATTTTGGCTTGGAAATTTTGTAACGAATTCAACAAGGTATGCTATTCAAACATTCGACCACTATTTCCCAGGGTTTTGATTAAAAAATCGACAAATCGAGGTGATTTTATCTGAATTTGGGCCTTGTCATAAGAGTGGGGGTCATGGTTTTTTTCGAAAAAATTTTTCAAATTAATTTTTTTTCTGTAATTGACACTTTGTAGAAAATTTTGTAACGAATTCAACGAGGTATGCCATTCCAACATTCGACAACTATTTCCCAGGGTTTTGATTAAAACACCAAAAATCGATGTGATTTTCTTCGGATTTTGGCGTTGTTATAAGGGGTCATCATTTTTTTCCAAACATTTTTTTCAAATGATATTTTTTTCTGTACATGATTCTTTGATGGAAAATTTGTAACGAATTCAACGAAGTATGCCATTCCAACATTCGACCACTATTTCCCAGGGTTTTGATTAAAATACCGAAAACCGATGTGATTTTTTTCGTATTTTGGCGTTGTCATAAGGGTGGAGGTCATCATTTTTTTCCAAAAAACTGTTTATATGATAGTTTTTTTCTGTAAATGACACTTTGTTGGATAATTTGTAACGAATTCAACGAGGTATGCCATTACAACATTCGACCACTATTTCCCAGGGTTTTGATTAAAACACCAAAAATCGATGTGATTTTCTTCGGATTTTGGCGTTGTCAAAAATTTTTTTTTCAAAAATTTGTTCAAATGATATTTTTTTTCTGTAAATGCCACTTTGTTGGAAATTTTGTAACGAATTTAACAAGGTATGCTATTCAAACATTCGACCACTATTTCCCAGGGTTTTGATTAAAAAACCGACAAATCGAGGTGATTTTATCTGAATTTGGGCCTTGTCATAAGAGTGGGGGTCATGGTATTTTTTCGAAAAAATTTTTCAAATTAATTTTTTTCTGTAAATGACATTTTGTTGAAAATTTTGTAACGAATTCAACGAGGTATGCCATTCCAACATTCGACCACTATTTCCCAGGGTTTTGATTAAAATACCGAAAATCGAGGTGATTTTCTTCGGATTTTGGCGTTGTTATAAGGGGTCGTAATTTTTTTCCAAAAATTTGTTCATATGCAATTTTTTTTCTGTAAATGACTCTGTGTTGGAAATTTTGTAACGAATTCAACGAGGTATGCCATTCCAACATTCGACCACTATTTCCCAGGGTTTTGATTAAAATACCGAAAATCGAGGTGATTTTCTTCGGATTTTGGCGTTGTCATAAGGGTGGGGGTCGTAATTTTTTTCCAAAAATTTGTTTATATGATAGTTTTTTTCTGTAAATGACACTTTGTTGGAAATTTTGTAACGAATTCAACGAGGTATGCCATTCCAACATTCGACCACTATTTCCCAGGGTTTTGATTAAAATACCGAAAATCGAGGTGATTTTCTTCGGATTTTGGCGTTGTCATAAGGGTGGGGCTCATCATTTTTTTCCAAAAAACTGTTTATATGATAGTTTTTTTCTGTAAATGACACTTTGTTGGATAATTTGTAACGAATTCAACGAGGTATGCCATTACAACATTCGACCACTATTTCCCAGGGTTTTGATTAAAACACCAAAAATCGATGTGATTTTCTTCGGATTTTGGCGTTGTCATAAATTTTTTTTCAAAAATTTGTTCATATGCATTTTTTTTTCTGTAAATGACACTTTGTTGAAAATTTTGTAACGAATTCAACGAGGTATGCCATTCCAACATTCGACCACCATTTCCCAGGGTTTTGATTAAAAAACCGACAAATCGAGGCGATTTTATCTGAATTTGGGCCTTTTCATAAGAGTGGGGGTCATGGTTATTTTTCGAAAAAATTTTTCAAATTAAATTTTTTTCTGTAAGTGACACTTTGTTGAAAATTTTGTAACGAATTCAACGAGGTATGCCATTCCAACATTCGACCACTATTTCCCAGGGTTTTGATTAAAATACCGAAAATCGAGGTGATTTTTTTCCGATTTTGGCGTTGTCATCATTTTTTTCCAAAATATTGTTTATATGATAGTTTTTTTCTGTAAATGACACTTTGTTGGATAATTTGTAACGAATTCAACGAGGTATGCCATTACAACATTCGACCACTATTTCCCAGGGTTTTGATTAAAACACCAAAAATCGATGTGATTTTCTTCGGATTTTGGCGTTGTCAAAAATTTTTTTTTCAAAAATTTGTTCAAATAATATTTTTTTCTGTAAATGCCACTTTGTTGGAAATTTTGTAACGAATTTAACAAGGTATGCTATTCAAACATTCGACCACTATTTCCCAGGGTTTTGATTAAAAAACCGACAAATCGAGGTGATTTTATCTGAATTTGGGCCTTGTCATAAGAGTGGGGGTCATGGTTTTTTTCGAAAAAATTTTTCAAATTAATTTTTTTTCTGTAATTGACACTTTGCAGAAAATTTTGTAACGAATTCAACGAGGTATGCCATTCCAACATTCGACCACTATTTCCCAGGGTTTTGATTAAAACACCAAAAATCGATGTGATTTTCTTCGGATTTTGGCGTTGTTATAAGGGGGCTCATTATTTTTTTCCAAAAATTTTTTTCAAATGATTTTTTTTTCTGTAAATGACTCTTTGTTGGAAAATTTGTAACGAATTCAACGAAGTATGCCATTCCAACATTCGACCACTATTTCCCAGGGTTTTGATTAAAATACCGAAAATCGATGTGATTTTTTTCGGATTTTGGCGTTGTTATAAGGGTGGAGGTCTTCATTTTTTTCCAAAAAACTGTTTATATGATAGTTTTTTTCTGTAAATGACACTTTGTTGGATAATTTGTAACGAATTCAACGAGGTATGCCATTACAACATTCGACCACCATTTCCCAGGGTTTTGATTAAAATACCGAAAATCGATGTGATTTTTTTCGGATTTTGGCGTTGTCATAAGGGTGGAGCACATCATTTTTTTCCAAAAAACTGTTTATATGATAGTTTTTATTCTGTAAATGACACTTTGTTGGATAATTTGTAACGAATTCAACGAGGTATGCCATTACAACATTCGACCACTATTTCCCAGGGTTTTGATTAAAACACCAAAAATCGATGTGATTTTCTTCGGATTTTTGGCGTTGTCAAAATTTTTTTTTCAAAAATTTGTTCAAATGATATTTTTTTTCTGTAAATGCCACTTTGTTGGAAATTTTGTAACGAATTTAACAAGGTATGCTATTCAAACATTCGACCACTATTTCCCAGGGTTTTGATTAAAAAACCGACAAATCGAGGTGATTTTATCTGAATTTGGGCCTTGTCATAAGAGTGGGGGTCATGGTATTTTTTCGAAAAAATTTTTCAAATTAATTTTTTTTCTGTAATTGACACTTTGCAGAAAATTTTGTAACGAATTCAACGAGGTATGCCATTCCAACATTCGACCACTATTTCCCAGGGTTTTGATTAAAACACCAAAAATCGATGTGATTTTCTTCGGATTTTGGCGTTGTTATAAGGGGTCATCATTTTTTTCCAAAAATTTTTTTCAAATGATTTTTTTTTCTGTAAATGACTCTTTGTTGGAAAATTTGTAACGAATTCAACGAAGTATGCCATTCCAACATTCGACCACTATTTCCCAGGGTTTTGATTAAAATACCGAAAATCGATGTGATTTTTTTCGGATTTTGGCGTTGTTATAAGGGTGGAGGTCTTCATTTTTTTCCAAAAAACTGTTTATATGATAGTTTTTTTCTGTAAATGACACTTTGTTGGATAATTTGTAACGAATTCAACGAGGTATGCCATTACAACATTCGACCACCATTTCCCAGGGTTTTGATTAAAATACCGAAAATCGATGTGATTTTTTTCGGATTTTGGCGTTGTCATAAGGGTGGAGCTCATCATTTTTTTCCAAAAAACTGTTTATATGATAGTTTTTTTCTGTAAATGACACTTTGTTGGATAATTTGTAACGAATTCAACGAGGTATGCCATTACAACATTCGACCACTATTTCCCAGGGTTTTGATTAAAACACCAAAAATCGATGTGATTTTCTTCGGATTTTGGCGTTGTCAAAAATTTTTTTTCAAAAATTTGTTCAAATGATATTTTTTTTCTGTAAATGACACTTTGTTGAAAATTTTGTAACGAATTCAACAAGGTATGCTATTCAAACATTCGACCACTATTTCCCAGGGTTTTGATTAAAAAACCGACAAATCGAGGCGATTTTATCTGAATTTGGGCCTTTTCATAAGAGTGGGGGTCATGGTTATTTTTCGAAAAAATTTTTCAAATTAAATTTTTTTCTGTAAGTGACACTTTGTTGAAAATTTTGTAACGAATTCAACGAGGTATGCCATTCCAACATTCGACCACTTTTTCCCAGGGTTTTGATTAAATTACCGAAAATCGAGGTGATTTTCTTTGGATTTTGACGTTGTCATACAGGAGAGATACAACATTTTTTTCAAACTATTTTTTTTAAATGTATTTTGTAACGACTTCAACGAGGTATGCTATTCAAACATTCGACCACTATTTCCCAGGGTTTTGATTAAAATACCGAAAATCGAGGTGATTTTCTTCAGATTTTGGCGTTGTTATAAAGGAGAGGGTCATAATTTTTTTCCAAAAATTTGTTCAAATGATATTTTTTTCTGTAAATGACACTTTATTGGAAATTTTGTAACGAATTCAACGAGGTATGCCATTGCAACATTCGACCAATATTTCCCAGGGTTTTGATTAAAATACCCAAGATCGAGGTGATTTTCTTCGGATTTTGGCGTTGTCATAAGGGTGGAGGTCATCATTTTTACCCAAAAATTGTTTATATGATAGTTTTTTTCTGTAAATGACACTTGTTGGAAAATTTGTAACGAATTCAACGAGGTATGCCATTCCAACATTCGAGCACTATTTCCCATGGTTTTGATTAAAATACCAAAAATCGACGTGATTTTCTTTGGATTTTGACGTTGTCATAAAGGAGAGATTCAACATTTTTTCAAAATTTTTTTTAAAATGATTTTTTTTTCTGTAAAGGACACTTTGTTGGAAATTTTGTAACGACTTCAACGAGGTATGCTATTCAAACATTCGACCACTATTTCGCAGGGTTTTGATTAAAAAACCAAAAATCGAGGTGATTTTCTTCAAATTTTGGCGTGAAAATTTTGTACCGAATTCAACGAGGTATGCCATTCCAACATTCGACCACTTTTTCCCAGAGTTTTGATTAAAATACCGAAAATCGATGTGATTTTTTTCGGATTTTGGCGTTGTCATAAGGGTGGAGGTTATCATTTTTTCCAAAAAATTGTTTATATGATATTTTTTTTCTGTAAATGCCACTTTGTTGGAAATTTTGTAACGAATTCAACAAAGTATGCTATTCAAACATTCGACCACTATTTCCCAGGGTTTTGATTAAAAAATCGACAAATCGAGGTGATTTTATCTGAATTTGGGCCTTGTCATAAGAGTGGGGGTCATGGTATTTTTTCGAAAAAATTTTTCAAATTAATTTTTTTTCTGTAATTGACACTTTTAGAAAATTTTGTAACGAATTCAACGAGGTATGCCATTCCAACATTTCACAACTATTTCCCAGGGTTTTGATTAAAACACCAAAAATCGATGTGATTTTCTTCGGATTTTGGCGTTGTTATAAGGGGTCATCATTTTTTTCCAAAAATTTTTTTCAAATGATATTTTTTTCTGTATATGACTCTTTGTTGGAAAATTTGTAACGAATTCAACGAAGTATGCCATTCCAACATTCGACCACTATTTCCCAGGGTTTTGATTAAAATACCGAAAATCGATGTGATTTTTTTCGGATTTTGGCGTTGTCATAAGGGTGGAGGTCATCATTTTTTTCCAAAAAACTGTTTATATGATAGTTTTTTTCTGTAAATGACACTTTGTTGGATAATTTGTAACGAATTCAACGAGGTATGCCATTACAACATTCGACCACTATTTCCCAGGGTTTTGATTAAAACACCAAAAATCAATGTGATTTTCTTCGGATTTTGGCGTTGTCAAAAATTTTTTTTTCAAAAATTAGTTCAAATGATATTTTTTTTCTGTAAATGCCACTTTGTTGGAAATTTTGTAACGAATTTAACAAGGTATGCTATTCAAACATTCGACCACTATTTCCCAGGGTTTTGATTAAAAAACCGACAAATCGAGGTGATTTTATCTGAATTTGGGCCTTGTCATAAGAGTGGGGGTCATGGTATTTTTTCGAAAAAATTTTTCAAATTAATTTTTTTCTGTAATTGACACTTTGCAGAAAATTTTGTAACGAATTCAACGAGGTATGCCATTCCAACATTCGACCACTATTTCCCAGGGTTTTGATTAAAACACCAAAAATCGATGTGATTTTCTTCGGATTTTGGCGTTGTTATGAGGGGTCATCAGTTTTTTCCAAAAATTTTTTTCAAATGATATTTTTTTCTGTAAATGACTCTTTGTTGGAAAATTTGTAACGAATTCAACGAAGTATGCCATTCCAACATTCGACCACTATTTCCCAGGGTTTTGATTAAAATACCGAAAATCGATGTGATTTTTTTCGGATTTTGGCGTTGCCATAAGGGTTGAGGTCTTCATTTTTTTCCAAATAACTGTTTATATGATAGTATTTTTCTGTAAATGACACTTTGATGGATAATTTGTAACGAATTCAACGAGGTATGCCATTACAACATTCGACCACTATTTCCCAGGGTTTTGATTAAAATACCGAAAATCGATGTGATTTTTTTCGGATTTTGGCGTTGTCATAAGGGTGGAGGGCATCATTTTTTTCCAAAAAACTGTTTTTATGATAGTTTTTTTCTGTAAATGACACTTTGTTGGATAATTTGTAACGAATTCAACGAGGTATGCCATTACAACATTCGACCACTATTTCCCAGGGTTTTGATTAAAACACCAAAAATCGATGTGATTTTCTTCGGATTTTGGCGTTGTCAAAAATTTTTTTTTCAAAAATTTGTTCAAATGATATTTTTTTTCTGTAAATGACACTTTGTTGAAAATTTTGTAACGAATTCAACAAGGTATGCTATTCAAACATTCGACCACTATTTCCCAGGGTTTTGATTAAAAAACCGACAAATCGAGGTGATTTTATCTGAATTTGGGCCTTTTCATAAGAGTGGGGGTCATGGTTATTTTTCGAAAAAATTTTTCAAATTAAATTTTTTTCTGTAAGTGACACTTTGTTGAAAATTTTGTAACGAATTCAACAAGGTATGCCATTCCAACATTCGACCACTATTTCCCAGGGTTTTGATTAAAATACCGAAAATCGATGTGATTTTTTTCCGATTTTGGAGTTGTCATCATTTTTTCCAAAATATTGTTTATATGATAGTTTTTTTCTGTAAATGACACTTTGTTGGAAAATTTGTAACGAATTCAACGAGGTATGCCATTCCCACATTCGACCACTATTTCCCATGGTTTTGATTAAATTACCGAAAATCGAGGTGATTTTCTTTGGATTTTGACGTTGTCATACAGGAGAGATACAACATTTTTTTCAAACATTTTTTTCAAACATTTTTTTTTCAAATGTATTTTGTAACGACTTCAACGAGGTATGCTATTCAAACATTCGACCACTATTTCCCAGGGTTTTGATTAAAATACCGAAAATCGAGGTGATTTTCTTCAGATTTTGGCGTTGTTATAAAGGAGAGGGTCATAATTTTTTTCCAAAAATTTGTTCAAATGATATTTTTTTCTGTAAATGACACTTTATTGGAAATTTTGTAACGAATTCAACGAGGTATGCCATTGCAACATTCGACCAATATTTCCCAGGGTTTTGATTAAAATACCCAAGATCGAGGTGATTTTCTTCGGATTTTGGCGTTGTCATAAGGGTGAAGGTCATCATTTTTACCCAAAAAATTGTTTATATGATAGTTTTTTTCTGTAAATGACACTTTGTTGGAAAATTTGTAACGAATTCAACGAGGTATGCCATTCCAACATTCGAGCACTATTTCCCATGGTTTTGATTAAAATACCAAAAATCGACGTGATTTTCTTTGGATTTTGACGTTGTTATAAAGGAGAGATTCAACATTTTTTCAAAATTTTTTTAAAATAATTTTTTTTTCTGTAAAGGACACTTTGTTGGAAATTTTGTAACGACTTCAAAGAGGTATGCTATTCAAACATTCGACCACTATTTCGCAGGGTTTTGATTAAAAAACCAAAAATCGAGGTGATTTTCTTCAAGTTTTGGCGTGAAAATTTTGTACCGAATTCAACGAGGTATGCCATTCCAACATTCGACCACTATTTCCCAGGGTTTTGATTAAAATACCGAAAATCGATGTGATTTTTTTCGGATTTTGGCGTTGTCATAAGGGTGGAGGTTATCATTTTTTCCAAAAAATTGTTTATATGATAGTTTTTTTCTGTAAATGACACTTTGTTGGAAAATTTGTAACGAATTCAACGAGATATGCCATTCCAACATTCGACCACTGTTTCCCATGGTTTTGATTAAATTACCAAAAATCGAGGTGATTTTCTTTGGATTTTGACGTTGTCATACAGGAGAGATACAAATTTTTTTCAAACTTTTTTTCAAATGTATTTTGTAACGACTTCAACGAGGTATGCTATTCAAACATTCGACCACTATTTCCCAGGGTTTTGATTAAAATACCGAAAATCGAGGTGATTTTCTTCAGATTTTGGCGTTGTTATAAAGGAGAGGGTCATAATTTTTTTCCAAAAATTTGTTCAAATGATATTTTTTTCTGTAAATGACACTTTATTGGAAATTTTGTAACGAATTCAACGAGGTATGCCATTGCAACATTCGACCACTATTTCCCAGGGTTTTGATTAAAATACCCAAGATCGAGGTGATTTTCTTCGGATTTTGGCGTTGTCATAAGGGTGAAGGTCATCATTTTTTTCCAAAAAATTGTTTATATGATAGTTTTTTTCTGTAAATGACACTTTGTTGGAAAATTTGTAACGAATTCAACGAGGTATGCCATTCCAACATTCGACCACTATTTCCCATGGTTTTGATTAAATTACCAAAAATCGAGGTGATTTTCTTTGGATTTTGACGTTGTCATACAGGAGAGATACAACATTTTTTCAAAAATTTTGTTTTCAGATGTTTTTTTTCTGTAAAGGACACTTTGTTGGAAATTTTGTAACGAATTCAACGAGGTATGCTATTCAAACATTCGACCACTATTTCCCAGGGTTTTGATTAAAATACCGAAAATCGATGTGATTTTCTTCGGATTTTGGCGTTGTTATATAGGAAAGGTTTATAATTTTTTTCCAAAAATTTGTTTATATGATATTTTTTCTGTAAAGAACACTTTGTTGGAAATTTTGTAACGAATTCAACAAGGTATGCTATTCAAACATTCGACCACTATTTCCCAGGGTTTTGATTAAGACACCAAAAATCGATGTGATTTTCTTCGGATTTTGGCGTTGTCAAAAATTTTTTTTTCAAAAATTTGTTCAAATGATATTTTTTTTCTGTAAATGACACTTTGTTGAAAATTTTGTAACGAATTCAACAAGGTATGCTATTCAAACATTCGACCACTATTTCCCAGGGTTTTGATTAAAAAACCGACAAATCGAGGTGATTTTATCTGAATTTGGGCCTTTTCATAAGAGTGGGGGTCATGGTTATTTTCTCGAAAAAATTTTTCAAATTAAATTTTTTTCTGTAAGTGACACTTTGCAGAAAATTTTGTAACGAATTCAACGAGGTATGCCATTCCAACATTCGACCACTATTTCCCAGGGTTTTGATTAAAACACCAAAAATCGATGTGATTTTCTTCGGATTTTGGCGTTGTTATGAGGGGTCATCATTTTTTTCCAAAAATTTTTTCAAATGATATTTTTTTCTGTAAATGACTCTTTGTTGGAAAATTTGTAACGAATTCAACGAAGTATGCCATTCCAACATTCGACCACTATTTCCCAGGGTTTTGATTAAAATACCGAAAATCGATGTGATTTTTTCGGATTTTGGCGTTGCCATAAGGGTTGAGGTCTTCATTTTTTTCCAAATAACTGTTTATATGATAGTTTTTTTCTGTAAATGACACTTTGATGGATAATTTGTAACGAATTCAACGAGGTATGCCATTACAACATTCGACCACTATTTCCCAGGGTTTTGATTAAAATACCGAAAATCGATGTGATTTTTTTCGGATTTTGGCGTTGTCATAAGGGTGGAGGGCATCATTTTTTTCCAAAAAACTGTTTTTATGATAGTTTTTTTCTGTAAATGACACTTTGTTGGATAATTTGTAACGAATTCAACGAGGTATGCCATTACAACATTCGACCACTATTTCCCAGGGTTTTGATTAAAACACCAAAAATCGATGTGATTTTCTTCGGATTTTGGCGTTGTCATTTTTTTTCAAAAATTTGTTCAAATGATTTTTTTTCCTGTAAATGACACTTTGGAGGAAATTTTGTAACGAATACAACTAGATATGCCATTCCAACATCCAACCACTATTTCCCAGGGTTTTGATTAAAAAACCGACAAATCGAGGTGATTTTATCTGAATTTGGGCCTTTTCATAAGAGTGGGGGTCATGGTTATTTTTCGAAAAAATTTTTCAAATTAAATTTTTTTCTGTAAGTGACACTTTGTTGAAAATTTTGTAACGAATTCAACAAGGTATGCCATTCCAACATTCGACCACTATTTCCCAGGGTTTTGATTAAAATACCGAAAATCGATGTGATTTTTTTCCGATTTTGGAGTTGTCATCATTTTTTTCCAAAATATTGTTTATATGATAGTTTTTTTCTGTAAATGACACTTTGTTGGAAAATTTGTAACGAATTCAACGAGGTATGCCATTCCCACATTCGACCACTATTTCCCATGGTTTTGATTAAATTACCGAAAATCGAGGTGATTTTCTTTGGATTTTGACGTTGTCATACAGGAGAGATACAACATTTTTTTCAAACATTTTTTTCAAACATTTTTTTTTCAAATGTATTTTGTAACGAATTCAACGAGGTATGCCATTCCAACATTCGACAACTATTTCCCAGGGTTTTGATTAAAATACCAAGAATCGAGGTGATTTTCTTCGGATTTTGGCCTTGTTATAAAGGAGAAGGTCATCACATTTTCCAAAAATTTGTTCAAATTATGTTGTTTTTTTCTGTTAATGACACTTTGTTGGAAATTTTGTAACGAATTCAACGAGGTATGCCATTGCAACATTCGACCACTATTTCCCAGGGTTTTGATTAAAATACCGAAAATCGAGGTGATTTTCTTCAGATTTTGGCGTTGTTATAAAGGAGAGGGTCATAATTTTTTTCCAAAAATTTGTTCAAATGATATTTTTTTCTGTAAATGACACTTTATTGGAAATTTTGTAACGAATTCAACGAGGTATGCCATTGCAACATTCGACCAATATTTCCCAGGGTTTTGATTAAAATACCCAAGATCGAGGTGATTTTCTTCGGATTTTGGCGTTGTCATAAGGGTGAAGGTCATCATTTTTACCCAAAAAATTGTTTATATGATAGTTTTTTTCTGTAAATGACACTTTGTTGGAAAATTTGTAACGAATTCAACGAGGTATGCCATTCCAACATTCGACCACTATTTCCCATGGTTTTGATTAAATTACCAAAAATCGAGGTGATTTTTTTTGGATTTTGACGTTGTCATACAGGAGAGATACAACATTTTTTTCAAAAATTTTGTTTTCAGATGTTTTTTTTTTCTGTAAAGGACACTTTGTTGGAAATTTTGTAACGAATTCAACGAGGTATGCTATTCAAACATTCGACCACTATTTCCCAGGGTTTTGATTAAAATACCGAAAATCGATGTGATTTTTTTCGGATTTTGGCGTTGTCATAAGGGTGGAGGTCTTCATTTTTTTCCAAAAAACTGTTTATATGATAGTTTTTTTCTGTAAATGACACTTTGATGGATAATTTGTAACGAATTCAACGAGGTATGCCATTACAACATTCGACCACTATTTCCCAGGGTTTTGATTAAAACACCAAAAATCGATGTGATTTTCTTCGGATTTTGGCGTTGTCAAAAGGTTTTTTTTTCAAAAATTTGTTCAAATGATATTTTTTTCTGTAAATGCCACTTTGTTGGAAATTTTGTAACGAATTCAACGAGGTATGCTATTCAAACATTCGACCACTATTTCCCAGGGTTTTGATTAAAAAATCGACAAATCGAGGTGATTTTATCTGAATTTGGGCCTTGTCATAAGAGTGGGGGTCATGGTTTTTTTTCGAAAAAATTTTTCAAATTAAGGTGAGAGGTTTCATTTTTACCCAAAAAATTGTTTATATGATAGTTTTTTCTGTAAATGACACTTTGTTGGAAAATTTGTAACGAATTCAACGAGGTATGCCATTCCAACATTCGAGCACTATTTCCCATGGTTTTGATTAAAATACCAAAAATCAAGGTGATTTTCTTTGGATTTTGACGTTGTTATAAAGGAGAGATTCAACATTTTTTCAAAATTTTTTTTAAAATAATTTTTTTTTCTGTAAAGGACACTTTGTTGGAAATTTTGTAACGACTTCAAAGAGGTATGCTATTCAAACATTCGACCACTATTTCGCAGGGTTTTGATTAAAAAACCAAAAATCGAGGTGATTTTCTTCAAGTTTTGGCGTGAAAATTTTGTACCGAATTCAACGAGGTATGCCATTCCAACATCTGACCACTATTTCCCAGGGTTTTGATTAAAATACCGAAAATCGATGTGATTTTTTCGGATTTTGGCGTTGTCATAAGGGTGGAGGTTATCATTTTTTCCAAAAAATTGTTTATATGATAGTTTTTTTCTGTAAATGACACTTTGTTGGAAAATTTGTAACGAATTCAACGAGATATGCCATTCCAACATTCGACCACTGTTTCCCATGGTTTTGATTAAATTACCAAAAATCGAGGTGATTTTCTTTGGATTTTGACGTTGTCATACAGGAGAGATACAACATTTTTTTCAAACATTTTTTTTTCAAATGTATTTTGTAACGACTTCAACGAGGTATGCTATTCAAACATTCGACCACTATTTCCCAGGGTTTTGATTAAAATACCGAAAATCGAGGTGATTTTCTTCAGATTTTGGCGTTGTTATAAAGGAGAGGGTCATAATTTTTTTCCAAAAATTTGTTCAAATGATATTTTTTCTGTAAATGACACTTTATTGGAAATTTTGTAACGAATTCAACGAGGTATGCCATTGCAACATTCGACCACTATTTCCCAGGGTTTTGATTAAAATACCCAAGATCGAGGTGATTTTCTTCGGATTTTGGCGTTGTCATAAGGGTGAAGGTCATCATTTTTTTCCAAAAAATTGTTTATATGATAGTTTTTTCTGTAAATGACACTTTGTTGGAAAATTTGTAACGAATTCAACGAGGTATGCCATTCCAACATTCGACCACTATTTCCCATGGTTTTGATTAAATTACCAAAAATCGAGGTGATTTTTTTGGATTTTGACGTTGTCATACAGGAGAGATACAACATTTTTTTCAAAAATTTTGTTTTCAGATGTTTTTGTAACGAATTCAACGAGGTATGCTATTCAAACATTCGACCACTATTTCCAGGGTTTTGATTAAAATACCGAAAATCGATGTGATTTTCTTCGGATTTTGGCGTTGTTATATAGGAAAGGTTTATAATTTTTTTCCAAAAATTTGTTTATATGATATTTTTTCTGTAAAGAACACTTTGTTGGAAATTTTGTAACGAATTCAACAAGGTATGCTATTCAAACATTCGACCACTATTTCCCAGGGTTTTGATTAAGACACCAAAAATCGATGTGATTTTCTTCGGATTTTGGCGTTGTCAAAAATTTTTTTTCAAAAATTTGTTCAAATGATATTTTTTTCTGTAAATGACACTTTGTTGAAAATTTTGTAACGAATTCAACAAGGTATGCTATTCAAACATTCGACCACTATTTCCCAGGGTTTTGATTAAAAAACCGACAAATCGAGGTGATTTTATCTGAATTTGGGCCTTTTCATAAGAGTGGGGGTCATGGTTATTTTCTCGAAAAAATTTTTCAAATTAAATTTTTTTCTGTAAGTGACACTTTGTTGAAAATTTTGTAACGAATTCAACGAGGTATGCCATTCCAACATTCGACCACTATTTCCCAGGGTTTTGATTAAAACACCAAAAATCGATGTGATTTTCTTCGGATTTTGGCGTTGTTATGAGGGGTCATCATTTTTTTCCAAAAATTTTTTTCAAATGATATTTTTTTCTGTAAATGACTCTTTGTTGGAAAATTTGTAACGAATTCAACGAAGTATGCCATTCCAACATTCGACCACTATTTCCCAGGGTTTTGATTAAAATACCGAAAATCGATGTGATTTTTTTCGGATTTTGGCGTTGCTATAAGGGTTGAGGTCTTCATTTTTTTCCAAAAAACTGTTTATATGATAGTTTTTTTCTGTAAATGACACTTTGATGGATAATTTGTAACGAATTCAACGAGGTATGCCATTACAACATTCGACCACTATTTCCCAGGGTTTTGATTAAAACACCAAAAATCGATGTGATTTTCTTCGGATTTTGGCGTTGTCAAAATTTTTTTTTTCAAAAATTTGTTCAAATGATATTTTTTTCTGTAAATGCCACTTTGTTGGAAATTTTGTAACGAATTCAACAAGGTATGCTATTCAAACATTCGACCACTATTTCCCAGGGTTTTGATTAAAAAATCGACAAATCGAGGTGATTTTATCTGAATTTGGGCCTTGTCATAAGAGTGGGGGTCATGGTTTTTTTTCGAAAAAATTTTTCAAATTAATTTTTTTTCTGTAATTGACACTTTGTAGAAGATTTTGTAACGAATTCAACGAGGTATGCCATTCCAACATTCGACAACTATTTCCCAGGGTTTTGATTAAAACACCAAAAATCGATGTGATTTTCTTCGGATTTTGGCGTTGTTATAAGGGGTCATCATTTTTTTCCAAAAATTTTTTTCAAATGATATTTTTTTCTGTACATGACTCTTTGATGGAAAATTTGTAACGAATTCAACGAAGTATGCCATTCCAACATTCGACCACTATTTCCCAGGGTTTTGATTAAAATACCGAAAATCGATGTGATTTTTTTCGTATTTTGGCGTTGTCATAAGGGTGGAGGTCATCATTTTTTTCCAAAAAACTGTTTATATGATATTTTTTTCTGTAAATGACACTTTGTTGGATAATTTGTAACGAATTCAACGAGGTATGCCATTACAACATTCGACCACTATTTCCCAGGGTTTTGATTAAAACACCAAAAATCGATGTGATTTTCTTCGGATTTTGGCGTTGTCAAAAATTTTTTTTCAAAAATTTGTTCAAATGATATTTTTTTTCTGTAAATGCCACTTTGTTGGAAATTTTGTAACGAATTTAACAAGGTATGCTATTCAAACATTCGACCACTATTTCCCAGGGTTTTGATTAAAAAACCGACAAATCGAGGTGATTTTATCTGAATTTGGGCCTTGTCATAAGAGTGGGGGTCATGATATTTTTTCGAAAAAATTTTTCAAATTAATTTTTTTTCTGTAATTGACACTTTGCAGAAAATTTTGTAACGAATTCAACGAGGTATGCCATTCCAACATTTGACCACTATTTCCCAGGGTTTTGATTAAAACACCAAAAATCGATGTGATTTTCTTCGGATTTTGGCGTTGTTATAAGGGGTCATCATTTTTTTCCAAAAATTTTTTTCAAATGATATTTTTTTCTGTAAATGACTCTTTGTTGGAAAATTTGTAACGAATTCAACGAAGTATGCCATTCCAACATTCGACCACTATTTCCCAGGGTTTTGATTAAAATACCGAAAATCGATGTGATTTTTTTCGGATTTTGGCTTGTTATAAGGGTTTAGGTCTTCATTTTTTTCCAAAAAACTGTTTATATGATAGTTTTTTTCTGTAAATGACACTTTGTTGGATAATTTGTAACGAATTCAACGAGGTATGCCATTACAACATTCGACCACCATTTCCCAGGGTTTTGATTAAAATACCGAAAATCGATGTGATTTTTTTCGGATTTTGGCGTTGTCATAAGGGTGGAGCTCATCATTTTTTTCCAAAAAACTGTTTATATGATAGTTTTTTTCTGTAAATGACACTTTGTTGGATAATTTGTAACGAATTCAACGAGGTATGCCATTACAACATTCGACCACTATTTCCCAGGGTTTTGATTAAAACACCAAAAATCGATGTGATTTTCTTCGGATTTTGGCCTTGTCAAAAATTTTTTTTTCAAAAATTTGTTCAAATGATATTTTTTTTCTGTAAATGACACTTTGTTGAAAATTTTGTAACGAATTCAACAAGGTATGCTATTCAAACATTCGACCACCATTTCCCAGGGTTTTGATTAAAAAACCGACAAATCGAGGCGATTTTATCTGAATTTGGGCCTTTTCATAAGAGTGGGGGTCATGGTTATTTTTCGAAAAAATTTTTCAAATTAAATTTTTTTCTGTAAGTGACACTTTGTTGAAAATTTTGTAACGAATTCAACGAGGTATGCCATTCCAACATTCGACCACTTTTTCCCAGGGTTTTGATTAAAATACCGAAAATCGAGGTGATTTTTTTCCGATTTTGGCGTTGTCATCATTTTTTTCCAAAATATTGTTTATATGATAGTTTTTTTCTGTAAATGACACTTTGTTGGAAAATTTGTAACGAATTCAACGAGGTATGCCATTCCAACATTCGACCACTATTTCCCATGGTTTTGATTAAATTACCGAAAATCGAGGTGATTTTCTTTGGATTTTGACGTTGTCATACAGGAGAGATACAACATTTTTTTCAAACATTTTTTTTTCAAATGTATTTTGTAACGACTTCAACGAGGTATGCTATTCAAACATTCGACCACTATTTCCCAGGGTTTTGATTAAAATACCGAAAATCGAGGTGATTTTCTTCAGATTTTGGCGTTGTTATAAAGGAGAGGGTCATAATTTTTTTCCAAAAATTTGTTAAAATGATATTTTTTTCTGTAAATGTTACTTTATTGGAAATTTTGTAACGAATTCAACGAGGTATGCCATAGCAACATTCGACCAATATTTCCCAGGGTTTTGATTAAAATACCGAAAATCGATGTGATTTTTTTCGGATTTTGGCGTTGTCATAAGGGTGGAGGTTATCATTTTTTCCAAAAAATTGTTTATATGATATTTATTGAAACTATCGTAACAACACTGTAACCTCTAGAACTTAATATGTATCGATAGTTTGTTTTGAAGTCACTATAAGTATCGAATAAAAGGTATTCCGTTTCTATATACTCAACCAAGCTGGACGTTCTTTTCTTTTACTCAAGCGGGAATAACATCAAGAGGTTATGGGCCCAGGGCACACACATACATATACAAGTATGGGCCACGTGATTTTTGAGTAAAAAATATTTCGAGAAGTTGTGAAATAGCAGCGGCTCTTGCGTTACGAATGCAAGCAGTCAGTTTCTTCGAAATCGGAATCGGATCGTTTTATTGAAAGTTTCAACATGAGTTCGCTATACCAAATCGACAAATTGGAAGAAAAGAATTATGATTCTTGGCATATTCAGATGCGCAGCGTACTGGTTCACGCGGAGCTATGGGATGTGGCGTCAGGCGAGTTGAAACGGGAAGATGCTGGTGAAAACGACGATTGGCCAAGATGGGACAGTAAGGCTCTGGCCATGATTACCCTCAGCGTTAAAACATCGCAGTTAAGTTACATCAAAACGTGTACGACATCATTTGAGGCTTGGACAAAACTGAAGGAGGTGCATCAACCGAGTGGTCCAGTCAGAAAAGTATCACTCTACAAAACGTTGCTGAGTTTGAAGATGGAAGACGGCCAAAATGTTTCCAGTCACCTTAATGCGTTCAGCGAAGTTTTGGATCAGCTCTCGTCGGTGGGAATTGAGATAAGTGAGGAGCTGCGAGCAATAATTCTTCTATCAAGCCTTCCCAAGGAGTACGAAAATTTTGTAGTCGCCATCGAGACGCGCGACACACTGCCGGAATTCGAGGTACTGCGAATCAAGGTCAAAGAAGAGGGAGAGAGACGATCTCAATCTGGAACGAGCGACATGCACGCACAGGCTTTCGTTGCAAACACTGCAAAGCCAGTTTCCAAAAAAGATTGGAAGAATGTCATATGTTATAACTGTGGCAAGCGTGGACATGTCAAGGCCGAGTGTCGGTTGAAAAAAAAGAAGCAAGTTCTAACTGGTCAAAAGCAGTGCAGCTTATTGGGAGCTCTGGATGCGGATAGCTTTGGTCGCACAAAATGGTGTTTGGATAGCGGAGCTACAAGCCACATGTGCTGTAATGAAGACTTGTTTACAACCCTGGAGAAGCATACCGAGACGATTGGATTAGCTGGAGACGGATTTCTGCAGGCGGAGGGAAAAGGAGTAGTCAAGCTAAAGACAGATCGATATACAATTGTACTAAACGATGTCCTATTTGTTCCTAAGATGAAGGGAAATTTTATGTCCGTAAGTCAAACTGTTTCTAAAGGCAATTTGGTGCACTTTAACGAAAAGCACGCAAAGATTATTCAGAACGGGGAGTGTATATTGCAAGTAAACAAAAATGGAAATCTATATACATTCGAAGAAAAGTCCAATCAGTGTTTTGCTGTTTCCAATGCCGATGGTATTTTATGGCACATGCGATATGGCCACATTAATTATCGCAGTCTGGCTGATATTGTGAAGAAGAAAATGGTTCGTGGAATTGAAGGTTGTAATTTACCACAAAACACCTCCTGTAAAACATGCATGTTGAGCAAAATAACCGTACAACCGTTCCCACATAAATCTAAAAGCCGAGCCAATGAAGTATTGGAACTTGTTCATACAGATGTATGCGGTCCTTTTAGAACAAGATCACTGGGTGGAAATCGATATTTTCTCACGTTCATCGATGACAAGTCACGTCGCATGTTTGTTTACTTTCTGAAAGGCAAAGACGAGGTATTCTCAAAGTTCGTGGAATTTAAGGAGCTCGTGGAGAGGCAAACTGGAAAGCTTCTAAAGTGTATACGAAGCGACAACGGAAAGGAATTTGTCAACGTAACCTTTGACAATTTTCTCAAAGCGAATGGGATCAGGCGGCAGTTGACAATCCCGTACAGCCCACAACAAAACGGCGTAGCGGAGAGGGCTAACCGTACGTTAGTGGAGATGGCCCGATGCTTGCTGACGCAGTCTGGACTGGTGGAGTCTCTATGGGGAGAAGCTATATACACAGCCGTGTATCTACGAAACAGATCGCCTACAAACGCGCTAGAAGACATGACTCCGATGGAAGCGTGGAACGGTAAAAAACCATCAATATCTCATTTTAAAGTTTTTGGTTCTTTCGCAGTTGCATTGGATAAGGGTCACACACGAAGTAAATTCAAGCAAAAAGGAAAGGAATACCGAATGGTCGGTTATTCTCGAACTGCCAAAGGGTATAGGCTCTACGACCCTAGCACTGGACAAGTTATCGAAAAGAGAGATGTACTTTTCGACGAGCGAGCTGATAGCATGTCAAAGGATGCTGGACTCGTGGTGTTTGACCTACCACAAGGCGGTGGTGATTCAAACGCCAAACTGGAGGCTGAGAGGGACAACTGCAGCAACGATGTAGGCTCAGATGGCAAAGTCAACCCCGGGTCGCACGGATACGGCAGTTCGGACGACGAAAGCTCATACGACCAGGACAAGGTCGGCATAAAAAATGATCACAGCAGCGACGATTTCATCAGCGCAGAAGATGAGGACAGCGCAGAAGATGAGGACAGCGCAGAGGATGAGGACACCGGAAGGAATGAGGACAACGCCCAAGACGCAAAACGAGTGGGTCCTGGCAGACCTAAACTAATTCGCACGGGCAAACCTGGACGCCCGCGAAAGCAATTCAATGTTTTAGGAGCAGCAATCAGCAGCGACGTATTTATTCCGCTAAGCTACGAAGAAGCAATTAGATGTCCTGATTCTGAATTATGGTTGAAAGCGATGACTCAAGAGTACGAAGCTCTTATGAACAACCATACTTGGCAGACGGTAAATCTTCCCAAGACAGAACGCGCTATAGGCTGCAAATGGGTTTTTCGTGAAGAGGGATGCCAATGGCCAAGTGCAGCGATATAAGGCACGGTAGTAGCCAAGGGTTGCTCACAACAGTATGGAATTAATTACTCGGAGACTTTTTCACCTGTCTGTCGAATGGAGAGCATTCGTTTCATACTTGCCCTGGCTGCTCAGTTAAAACTATATTTGCACCAGATGGATGTCTGTACGGCTTATCTAAATAGCAATTTAACAGACACTGTTTACATGAAACAACCATGCGGATTTCTGGACAAAGATCACGCGGACGGCGTGCTTTTGCTAAAGAAGGCAATTTATGGCCTTAAACAGTCTGGAAGAGAGTGGAACTGTAAACTGGATGGAGTTCTGCGTGGCATTGGTTTCAACCCATGTAAAAACGAGCCATGTCTATACATGAATTCAAGTGGACCGCATCTTGCACTTATTCTTGTATACGTGGACGACCTGATCATAGCTTGTCAAGATAAAAATGATCTCATGAGCATTAAAAGCAAGATATCTCAGTCTTTCGAATGTGTCGATCACGGACAGTTGCACATGTTTCTTGGAATGGAAGTTCAACGAGAAGGCGAATTGGGCGAGATAATGCTGAGTCAAACTTTATATATTGAGAATCTGCTTCAGCGGCACGGCATTGGGGATTGTAGAGCAGCTACAACTCCACTGGATGCAGGATTCCAAATCACATGCGACAAAGAGGGATGCGAAAGAATCAACGAGAAGATATTTCAAGCGGTCATAGGAGAACTCATGTGGCTGGCGCTATCATCAAGGCCAGACATTTTACATTCAGTATCTAAATTGGCGCAGCGCAATAAGGATCCCCATATTGAGCATTGGACAGGAGTAAAACATGTACTCAGATATTTGGCATCGACAAAAGACCTTAAATTGCATTACAAAATAAGCAATGAGCCTTTGGCAGGTTATGTGGACGCTGACTGGGGAGGCGACAAAACTGATAGAAAGTCATTCACAGGATACCTATTCTATCTAGCTGGAGGACCAATATCTTGGAAATCGGAAAAAACAACGCAGCGTGGCTCTCAGTAGTACAGAAGCCGAATACATGGCTTTATCATCCGCATGCAAGGAGGCGATTTCATTGAGACGACTTATTTTGGAGATCCGTTGCGGAGAATCTAAAACCTCAACAGTTATGCATACTGACAATTTAAGCGCTCAACAGTTGGCAAAGAATCCAGTACATCATTCAAGATCAAAACACATAGATATCAGGTATCACTTTGTAAGAGATGTAGTTAAGGAAGGGCAGATTATTTTGAAGTATCTTTCAACTAAACAGATGATTGCAGACATATTAACAAAGAACCTTCAGAAACAAAAACATTGTGAGCTTACTAAAAAGTTAAGTTTGTATTAAAATATAAAATGAGAGCTTACATTGAGGAAGGGTATTGAAACTATCGTAACAACACTGTAACCTCTAGAACTTAATATGTATCGATAGTTTGTTTTGAAGTCACTATAAGTATCGAATAAAAGGTATTCCGTTTCTATATACTCAACCAAGCTGGACGTTCTTTTCTTTTACTCAAGCGGGAATAACATCAAGAATATTTTTTTTCTGTAAATGCCACTTTGTTGGAAATTTTGTAACGAATTCAACAAGGTATGCTATTCAAACATTCGACCACTATTTCCCAGGGTTATGATTAAAAAATCGACAAATCGAGGTGATTTTATCTGAATTTGGGCCTTGTCATAAGAGTGGGGGTCATGGTTTTTTTTCGAAAAAATTTTTCAAATTATTTTTTTTCTGTAATTGACACTTTTTAGAACATTTTGTAACGAATTCAACGAGGTATGCCATTCCAACATTTCACAACTATTTCCCAGGGTTTTGATTAAAACACCAAAAATCGATGTGATTTTCTTCGGATTTTGGCGTTGTTATAAGGGGTCATCATTTTTTTCCAAAAATTTTTTCAAATGATATTTTTTTCTGTATATGACTCTTTGTTGGAAAATTTGTAACGAATTCAACGAAGTATGCCATTCCAACATTCGACCACTATTTCCCAGGGTTTTGATTAAAATACCGAAAATCGATGTGATTTTTTTCGGATTTTGGCGTTGTCATAAGGGTGGAGGTCATCATTTTTTCCAAAAAACTGTTTATATGATAGTTTTTTCTGTAAATGACACTTTGTTTGAAGTTTTGTAACGAATTAAACGAGGTATGCCATTACAACATTCGACCACTATTTCCCAGGATTTTGATTAAAACACCAAAAATCGATGTGATTTTCTTCGGATTTTGGCGTTGTCAAACATTTTGTTTCAAAAATTTGTTCAAATGATATTTTTTTTTCTGTAAATGCCACTTTGTTGGAAAATTTGTGACGAATTTAACAAGGTATGCTATTCAAACATTCGACCACTATTTCCCAGGGTTTTGATTAAAAAACCGACAAATCGAGGTGATTTTATCTGAATTTGGGCCTTGTCATAAGAGTGGGGGTCATGGTATTTTTTCGAAAAAATTTTTCAAATTAATTTTTTTTCTGTAATTGACACTTTGCAGAAAATTTTGTAACGAATTCAACGAGGTATGCCATTACAACATTCGACCACTATTTCCCAGGGTTTTGATTAAAATACCGAAAATCGATGTGATTTTTTTCGGATTTTGGCGTTGTCATAAGGGTGGAGGGCATCATTTTTTTCCAAAAAACTGTTTATATGATAGTTTTTTTCTGTAAATGACACTTTGTTGGATAATTTGTAACGAATTCAACGAGGTATGCCATTACAACATTCGACCACTATTTCCCAGGGTTTTGATTAAAACACCAAAAATCGATGTGATTTTCTTCGGATTTTGGCGTTGTCAAAAATTTTTTTTCAAAAATTTGTTCAAATGATATTTTTTTTCTGTAAATGACACTTTGTTGAAAATTTTGTAACGAATTCAACAAGGTATGCTATTCAAACATTCGACCACTATTTCCCAGGGTTTTGATTAAAAAACCGACAAATCGAGGTGATTTTCTCTGAATTTGGGCCTTTTCATAAGAGTGGGGGTCATGGTTATTTTTCGAAAAAATTTTTCAAATTAAATTTTTTTCTGTAAGTGACACTTTGTTGAAAATTTTGTAACGAATTCAACGAGGTATGCCATTTCAACATTCGACCACTATTTCCCAGGGTTTTGATTAAAATACCGAAAATCGATGTGATTTTTTTCCGATTTTGGCGTTGTCATCATTTTTTTCCAAAATATTGTTTATATGATAGTTTTTTTCTGTAAATGACACTTTGTTGGAAAATTTGTAACGAATTCAACGAGGTATGCCATTCCAACATTCGACCACTATTTCCCATGGTTTTGATTAAATTACCGAAAATCGAGGTGATTTTCTTTGGATTTTGACGTTGTCATAAAGGAGAGATACAACATTTTTTCAAATATTTTTTTCTGTTTTTTTCAAATGTATTTTGTAACGACTTCAACGAGGTATGCTATTCAAACATTCGACCACTATTTCCCAGGGTTTTGATTAAAATACCGAAAATCGAGGTGATTTTCTTCAGATTTTGGCGTTGTTATAAAGGAGAGGGTCATAATTTTTTTCCAAAAATTTGTTCAAATGATATTTTTTTCTGTAAATGACACTTTATTGGAAATTTTGTAACGAATTCAACGAGGTATGTCATTGCAACATTGGACCAATATTTCCCAGGGTTTTGATTAAAATACCCAAGATCGAGGTGATTTTGTTCGGATTTTGGCGTTGTCATAAGGGTGAAGGTCATCATTTTTACCCAAAAAATTGTTTATATGATAGTTTTTTTCTGTAAATGACACTTTGTTGGAAAATTTGTAACGAATTCAACGAGGTATGCCATTCCAACATTCGACCACTATTTCCCATGGTTTTGATTAAAATACCAAAAATCGACGTGATTTTCTTTGGATTTTGACGTTGTCATAAAGGAGAAATTCAACATTTTTTCAAAATTTTTTTAAAATGATTTTTTTTTCTGTAAAGGACACTTTGTTGGAAATTTTGTAACGACTTCAACGAGGTATGCTATTCAAACATTCGACCACTATTTCGCAGGGTTTTGATTAAAAAACCAAAAATCGAGGTGATTTTCTTCAAATTTTGGCGTGAAAATTTTGTACCGAATTCATCGAGGTATGCCATTCCAACATTCGACCACTATTTCCCAGGGTTTTGATTAAAATACCGAAAATCGATGTGATTTTTTTCGGATTTTGGCGTTGTCATAAGGGTGCAGGTTATCATTTTTTCCAAAAAATTGTTTAAATGATAGTTTTTTTCTGTAAATGACACTTTGTTGGAAAATTTGTAACGAATTCAACGAGATATGCCATTCCAACATTCGACCACTGTTTCCCATGGTTTTGATTAAATTACCAAAAATCGAGGTGATTTTCTTTGGATTTTGACGTTGTCATACAGGAGAGATACAACATTTTTTTCAAACATTTTTTTTTCAAATGTATTTTGTAACGACTTCAACGAGGTATGCTATTCAAACATTCGACCACTATTTCCCAGGGTTTTGATTAAAATACCGAAAATCGAGGTGATTTTCTTCAGATTTTGGCGTTGTTATAAAGGAGAGGGTCATAATTTTTTTCCAAAAATTTGTTCAAATGATATTTTTTTCTGTAAATGACACTTTATTGGAAATTTTGTAACGAATTCAACGAGGTATGCCATTGCAACATTCGACCAATATTTCCCAGGGTTTTGATTAAAATACCCAAGATCGAGGTGATTTTGTTCGGATTTTGGCGTTGTCATAAGGGTGAAGGTCATCATTTTTACCCAAAAAATTGTTTATATGATAGTTTTTTTCTGTAAATGACACTTTGTTGGAAAATTTGTAACGAATTCAACGAGGTATGCCATTCCAACATTCGAGCACTATTTCCCATGGTTTTGATTAAAATACCAAAAATCGACGTGATTTTCTTTGGATTTTGACGTTGTCATAAAGGAGAGATTCAACATTTTTTCAAAATTTTTTTTAAAATGATTTTTTTTTCTGTAAAGGACACTTTGTTGGAAATTTTGTAACGAATTCAACGAGGTATGCTATTCAAACATTCGACCACTATTTCCCAGGGTTTTGATTAAAATACCGAAAATCGATGTGATTTTCTTCGGATTTTGGCGTTGTTATATAGGAAAGGTTTATAATTTTTTTCCAAAAATTTGTTTAAATGATATTTTTTCTGTAAAGAACACTTTGTTGGAAATTTTGTAACGAATTCAACAAGGTATGCTATTCAAACATTCGACCACTATTTCCCAGGGTTTTGATTAAGACACCAAAAATCGATGTGATTTTCTTCGGATTTTGGCGTTGTCAAAATTTTTTTTTCAAAAATTTGTTCAAATGATATTTTTTTCTGTAAATGACACTTTGTTGAAAATTTTGTAACGAATTCAACAAGGTATGCTATTCAAACATTCGACCACTATTTCCCAGGGTTTTGATTAAAAAACCGACAATCGAGGTGATTTTATCTGAATTTGGGCCTTTTCATAAGAGTGGGGGTCATGGTTATTTTTCGAAAAAAATTTTCATATTAAATTTTTTTCTGTAAGTGACACTTTGTTGGAAATTTTGTAACGACTTCAACGAGGTATGCTATTCAAACATTCGACCACTATTTCCCAGGGTTTTGATTAAAATACCGAAAATCGATGTGATTTTTTTCGGATTTTGGCGTTGTTATAAGGGGTCATCATTTTTTTCCAAAAATTTTTTTCAAATGATATTTTTTTTTTGTATATGACTCTTTGTTGGAAAATTTGTAACGAATTCAACGAAGTATGCCATTCCAACATTCGACCACTATTTCCCAGGGTTTTGATTAAAATACCGAAAAATTCGATGTTGTCAAAATTTTTTCAAAATTTGTTCAATGATTTTTTTTTTAATGCCATTTGTTGGAAATTTTTTAAAACTCAAAAAGAGGTAATAAAAAAAATTTCCCAGGGTTTGATTAAAATACCGAAAATCGATGTGATTTTCTTCGGATTTTGGCGTTGTCAAAATTTTTTTTTCAAAAATTTGTTCAAATGATATTTTTTTTCTGTAAATGACACTTTGTTGAAAATTTTGTAACGAATTCAACAAGGTATGCTATTCAAACATTCGACCACTATTTCCCAGGGTTTTGATTAAAAAACCGACAATCGAGGTGATTTTATCTGAATTTGGGCCTTTTCATAAGAGTGGGGGTCATGGTTATTTTTCGAAAAAAATTTTCATATTAAATTTTTTTCTGTAAGTGACACTTTGTTGGAAATTTTGTAACGACTTCAACGAGGTATGCTATTCAAACATTCGACCACTATTTCCCAGGGTTTTGATTAAAATACCGAAAATCGATGTGATTTTTTTCGGATTTTGGCGTTGTTATAAGGGGTCATCATTTTTTTCCAAAAATTTTTTTCAAATGATATTTTTTTCTGTATATGACTCTTTGTTGGAAAATTTGTAACGAATTCAACGAAGTATGCCATTCCAACATTCGACCACTATTTCGCAGGGTTTTGATTAAAAAACCAAAAATCGAGGTGATTATCTTCAAATTTTGGTGTGAAAATTTTGTACCGAATTCAACGAGGTATGCCATTCCAACATTCGACCACTATTTCCCAGGGTTTTGATTAAAATACCGAAAATCGATGTGATTTTTTCGATTTTGGCGTTGTTATAAGGGGTCATTTTTTTAAAATTTTTTCAAATGATATTTTTTGTTATGACTCTTTGTTGGAAATTTGTAACGAATTGAAGTATGCCATTCCAACATTCGACCACTATTTCCCAGGGTTTTGATTAAAATACCGAAAATCGATGTGATTTTTTTCGGATTTTGGCGTTGTCATAAGGGTAGAGGTCATCATTTTTTTCCAAAAAACTGTTTATATGATAGTTTTTTTCTGTAAATGACACTTTGTTGGATAATTTGTAACGAATTCAACGAGGTATGCCATTACTGTAGAAAATAAAGACCCTGTATATTTTCCTTATAAGGCAATGCACGCCAGTATATGTATAAGTACAGATCGCGGAGCTCCTATATTCATCTCGCTCTGACGAATTAGGTGTAAGCAAAATATGTATATCAATTTGTTCCTTCTTCACTTATCAAGAGTCAGTCGCAAATAAAATTCCGCAGCATACACACGGTGTTTATCTTTTCTTCAATTTTGCCGCTCAATAGGTTATGGGCCCAGGCATAAATGTAATTAAAGACGTTTTAAAGATAATTGTGCGGTGTGTGACTCAGGATTAAGAACAATGAGTGCTCTTTATCAAATCGAAAAGTTAGAGGAGAAGAACTATGACACCTGGAAAATACAGATGAGATCTGTGTTGGTGCATTCCGGTCTGTGGAGTGTTACTTCTGGAGAACTAACGGAATCGAATATTCCAGAGGGAATGAATTGGCTGGCCTTGGACAATAAGGCGCTTGCAACAATTACATTGAGTGTAAAGACATCTCAATTGGCCTACATCAAGAATTGTTCGACTGCGGTGGAGGCATGGACGAAGCTAAAGGAGGTACATCAGCCAAGCGGACCTGTACGGAAGGTACAGTTGTACAAAAAACTACTCAACAAACGGATGGAGCAGGGGCAAAGCATGTCTACCTATATAAGCGAATTTGCAGAAATTCTGGATGGCCTAGCTGGAGTTGGAATAGAGCTAAACGATGAACTACGAACTATCGTTTTGCTGTCGAGTCTTCCAGAGCAGTTTGAGCATTTCGTGGTGGCAATGGAAACCCGAGACATGTTGCCTTCGTTTGAAGTTCTCACCATTAAGTTGAAGGAAGAGAGCGAAAGAAAAGGAGTAGCAGAAGAGCGAGTGGATAATTCAAGGGCATTCATCGCAGCACAGAAGCCACAATACTCGCAGACAAAGGGGAATGGGAAGAAAAAGCGAAAAAATATCGTTTGCTTTAAGTGTGGTGAGCAAGGTCACATAAAGTCCCAGTGTCGTGCTGTAAGTAGTGAAGACGGCAATCAACGCATGGTATCAAAAAATATGGTGAACCGCCAAAGCAGCCTGCTGCATGCCTGTGACGTCAACAACTTAAAAAACTCAATGTGGTGCTTGGACAGTGGCGCAACAAGCCATATGTGTTGCGAAAGAGAGCTATTCACAAAATTTAAGAAGCACACTGAACAGATCGGACTGGCCGATGCTGGTTTTCTTCAAGCCGAAGGAAAAGGTGACGTCAAAATAGAGACAGCCCTGTGCGTTTTGACGCTAAAAAATGTACTCTACGTTCCAAAGATGACCGGAAATTTTATGTCCGTGAGCAGTGCTGTGCAGAACAGGTGCAAGGTGTTCTTTGATAGAGAGAAAGCCCAGGTTGTGCAAGATGGAGAATGCATCGTCAAAGCCAATAAGATTGGTAATTTGTATTTATTTGACGGCGGGCGAAGTAAATGTTTTGGTATGGTAGCCGTTGATGGTGCTTTGCTACACAAGAGGTAAGGACACATTAATTTCTGTAGCATGAAAGAAATGGTAAACAAAGGGATTGTTCGCGGTATTGAAAATATTTGTCTGCCAGCAAGTATCACCTGCAAGACGTGTATGGTCAGCAAAATCCATGTTCAGCCTTTCCCAACGGCAACACGTAATCGGGCTGAGGAGCTGTTGGAACTGATACATGCAGATGTTTGTGGACCTTTCCCGACACAGTCTCTGGGAGGTTCCAAGTATTTTCTGACTTTCATCGACGACAAATCCAGAAGGATTTTTGTATATTTTCTGCGTGGGAAGAACGAGGTGCTATCAAAGTTTATCGAGTTCAAGAGCCTGGTTGAACGGCAGACAGGCAAAAAGCTCAAATGCCTGCGAAGCGATAATGGTGGAGAATTTGTCAACAAGCAGTTCGACGAATGTCTCAGCTACCATGGAATTGCCAGACAACTAACAATAGCGTATACTCCCCAGCAAAATGGAGTTGCGGAGAGAGCTAACCGGACGCTGGTGGAGATGTCAAGGTGCCTTCTGGTTCAGGCCGGACTTGGAGATGTTTTTTGGGCAGAGGCAGTCAACACTTCGGTTTATTTGCGAAACCGATCCCCTACTAGCGCGGTGGAGAGTATGACTCCTATGGAAGCGTGGACGGGTAAGAAGCCTTGTGTGAAGCATCTAAAAGTATTTGGATCTCTTGCAGTCGCTCTGGACAAAGGCCCAAGGAAGGGTAGCAAATTTCAACCCAAAGGCAAGGAGTACATTATGGTTGGGTACTCGGTTGTAGCCAAAGGATATCGATTGTACGACCCAGTAGCTCGACAATTGGTTGAGAAACGTGATGTTTTGTTTGACGAGCATCATGCTGCGGCATCCAAAGGTGATGTAGTTTTGGTCGATCTGGAGGAACTCGAGGAAACCCCCTGCCAGATGAGATTGCAGAAAGTGTTCCTGACCCATGCATCGACAACGGCAGCTCCAGCGAGAGCTCAGATCAGTACGAGAGTGCCGAAGAGAAGGATGTAGAGGTACAAGAGGAGCCGCTTAGAGGACCTGGTCGCCCCAAAATCATCCGGACGGGAAAACCTGGTCGTCCCAAGAAGCAGTATAACATCTTAAGTGCTCTTGTTTCGGAAAATGTTCCAATTCCGTTAACTTTTAAAGAGGTTTCAAGTTGTACGCATGCACCGGAGTGGCGTGAAGCCATGGATAGAGAATATGATTCTCTGGTCGCCAATCAGACTTGGCAGATTGTCAATTTACCCCAGGATCAGCGAGCAATAGGATGCAAGTGGGTGTTCAACGTGAAGCGCGACAAGGACGGTCGAATAGAACGTTTCAAGGCCCGTTTGGTAGCAAAGGGATGCTCCCAGCAGTTTGGCGTGAACTACATGGAAACATTTTTGCCGGTGTGCCGACTGGAGAGCGTGCGTTTTATGATAGCAATAGCGGCGGAGCTCAAACTTTACCTTCACCAAATGGATGTATGCACGGCGTACCTCAACAGCGATCTCAGCGAGACTGTCTACATGAAGCAGCCCGAAGGATATCTTGATGAGAAGAATCCTGATAAGGTGCTGTTGCTAAGGAAAGCAATATATGGTTTGAAGCAGTCAGGAAGGGCCTGGAACGAGAAGCTGAATGAAGTTCTACAGAATTTGGGATTTGTTGCCTGTGACAACGAACCATGTTTATACAAACAGAGTGGCGAAGGTAACCTTTCACTAATCCTTATATATGTTGACGACATTCTTATAGCTTGTCAAGCGCATGAGGATTTGCTGAAGATCAAGAGCAGCATTTCACAAATTTTTGAATGCGTTGACAAGGGCCCTCTTAACCATTTTTTGGGTATGGAAATCGAACGAGAAGGCGATCTTGGAGCGATTACGTTGGGACATTCGCAATACATCAAGGACTTATTGCGTAATCATGGCAACGAAGATTGCAAGTCGGCGAAGACACCTCTGGATGCAGGTTTCCAAATAGATTGCACGAGCGATCAGTGCAAAAGAGTTGATCCAACAGTTTATCAATCTGTAGTGGGAGAGCTTATGTGGCTAGCACTGACAACAAGGCCAGACATACTGCATTCCATTTCGAAGTTGGCTCAGCGGAATCAAAACCCTCATGTTGAACACATGACTGGCATAAGGCATGTCATGAGATATCTCTCGTCGACTGTTGACTGGAAATTACACTATCAGCAGTGTGGTCAACCGTTCTGTGGATATGTGGATGCGGATTGGGCAGGCGACAGGCTAGACAGGAAGTCCTACACTGGATACATCTTTATGTTGGCTGGTGGCCCAATTTCTTGGCGTTCGGAAAAGCAGCGAAGCGTGGCGCTAAGCAGTACCGAAGCGGAGTACATGGCATTATCGGCGGCGTTCAAGGAGGCGATAGTCATGCGAAGGCTGATTTTGGAAATCGGCTGCGGAGACGACAACACACCGATCGTCGTCTATGGAGATAACCTGAGCGCACAGGCGTTAACCAAGAATCCTGTGTACCATTCCAGAACCAAGCATATTGACATACGTCATCATTTTGTTAGAGAGATTGTTAAGGAAGGTCAAGTTTTGTTAAAATATAAATGTACAACTGAAATGATAGCAGATATTTTGACTAAGAACCTTTTGAAAACGAAACATGTAAAATTTACAGAGATGTTAAATATGTATTGAATAGTTTTTTGGTAGAATGCTTGCATTGAGGAAGGGTGTAGAAAATAAAGACCCTGTATATTTTCCTTATAAGGCAATGCACGCCAGTATATGTATAAGTACAGATCGCGGAGCTCCTATATTCATCTCGCTCTGACGAATTAGGTGTAAGCAAAATATGTATATCAATTTGTTCCTTCTTCACTTATCAAGAGTCAGTCGCAAATAAAATTCCGCAGCATACACACGGTGTTTATCTTTTCTTCAATTTTGCCGCTCAATAATTACAACATTCGACCACAATTTCCCAGGGTTTTGATTAAAACACCAAAAATCGATGTGATTTTCTTCGGATTTTGGCGTTGTCAAAAATTTTTTTTTCAAAAATTTGTTCAAATGATATTTTTTTTCTGTAAATGCCACTTTGTTGGAAATTTTGTAACGAATTTAACAAGGTATGCTATTCAAACATTCGACCACTATTTCCCAGGGTTTTGATTAAAAAACCGACAAATCGAGGTGATTTTATCTGAATTTGGGCCTTGTCATAAGAGTGGGGGTCATGGTATTTTTTCGAAAAAATTTTTCAAATTAATTTTTTTTCTGTAATTGACACTTTGCAGAAAATTTTGTAACGAATTCAACGAGGTATGCCATTACAACATTCGACCACTATTTCCCAGGGTTTTGATTAAAATACCGAAAATCGAGGTGATTTTCTTCAGATTTTGGCGTTGTTATAAAGGAGAGGGTCATAATTTTTTTCCAAAAATTTGTTCAAATGATATTTTTTTCTGTAAATGACACTTTATTGGAAATTTTGTAACGAATTCAACGAGGTATGTCATTGCAACATTCGACCAATATTTCCCAGGGTTTTGATTAAAATACCCAAGATCGAGGTGATTTTGTTCGGATTTTGGCGTTGTCATAAGGGTGAAGGTCATCATTTTTACCCAAAAAATTGTTTATATGATAGTTTTTTCTGTAAATGACACTTTGTTGGAAAATTTGTAACGAATTCAACGAGGTATGCCATTCCAACATTCGAGCACTATTTCCCATGGTTTTGATTAAAATACCAAAAATCGACGTGATTTTCTTTGGATTTTGACGTTGTCATAAAGGAGAGATTCAACATTTTTTCAAAATTTTTTTTAAAATGATTTTTTTTCTGTAAAGGACACTTTGTTGGAAATTTTGTAACGACTTCAAAGAGGTATGCTATTCAAACATTCGACCACTATTTCGCAGGGTTTTGATTAAAAAACCAAAAATCGAGGTGATTTTCTTCAAATTTTGGCGTGAAAATTTTGTACCGAATTCAACGAGGTATGCCATTCCAACATTCGACCACTATTTCCCAGGGTTTTGATTAAAATACCGAAAATCGATGTGATTTTTTTCGGATTTTGGCGTTGTCATAAGGGTGGAGGTTATCATTTTTTCCAAAAAATTGTTTATATGATAGTTTTTTTCTGTAAATGACACTTTGTTGGAAAATTTGTAACGAATTCAACGAGATATGCCATTCCAACATTCGACCACTGTTTCCCATGGTTTTGATTAAATTACCAAAAATCGAGGTGATTTTCTTTGGATTTTGACGTTGTCATACAGGAGAGATATAACATTTTTTTCAAACATTTTTTTTCAAATGTATTTTGTAACGACTTCAACGAGGTATGCTATTCAAACATTCGACCACTATTTCCCAGGGTTTTGATTAAAATACCGAAAATCGAGGTGATTTTCTTCAGATTTTGGCGTTGTTATAAAGGAGAGGGTCATAATTTTTTTCCAAAAATTTGTTCAAATGATATTTTTTTCTGTAAATGACACTTTATTGGAAATTTTGTAACGAATTCAACGAGGTATGCCATTGCAACATTCGACCAATATTTCCCAGGGTTTTGATTAAAATACCCAAGATCGAGGTGATTTTGTTCGGATTTTGGCGTTGTCATAAGGGTGAAGGTCATCATTTTTTACCCAAAAAATTGTTTATATGATAGTTTTTTTCTGTAAATGACACTTTGTTGGAAAATTTGTAACGAATTCAACGAGGTATGCCATTCCAACATTCGAGCACTATGCTTTTTGATTAAAATACCAAAAATCGACGTGATTTTCTTTGGATTTTGACGTTGTCATAAAGGAGAGATTCAAAATTTTTTCAAAATTTTTTTTAAAATGATTTTTTTTTCTGTAAAGGACACTTTGTTGGAAATTTTGTAACGAATTCAACGAGGTATGCTATTCAAACATTCGACCACTATTTCCCAGGGTTTTGATTTTGATTTTCTTCGGATTTTGGCGTTGTTATATAGGAAAGGTTTATAATTTTTTTCCAAAAATTTGTTTAAATGATATTTTTTTCTGTAAATGACACTTTGTTGGAAAATTTGTAACGAATTCAACAAGGTATGCTATTCAAACATTCGACCACTATTTCCCATGGTTTTGATTAAAATACCAAAAATCGAGGTGATTTTCTTTGGATTTTGACGTTGTCATAAAGGAGAGATTCAACATTTATTCAAAATTTTTTTTCAAATGATTTTTTTTTCTGTAAAGGACACTTTGTTGGAAATTTTGTAACGACCTCAACGAGGTATGCCAGGGTTTTGATTAAAATACCGAAAATCGATGTGATTTTTTTCGGATTTTGGCGTTGTCATAAGGGTGGAGGTTATCATTTTATTCCAAAAAATTTTTTATATGATAGTTTTTTTCTGTAAATGACACTTTGTTGGAAAATTTGTAACGAATTCAACGAGGTATGCCATTCCAACATTCGACCACTATTTCCCATGGTTTTGATTAAATTACCAAAAATCGAGGTGATTTTCTTTGGATTTTGACGTTGTCATACAGGAGAGATACAACATTTTTTTCAAACATTTTGTTTTCAAATGATTTTTTTTTTCTGTAAAGGACACTTTGTTGGAAATTTTGTAACGAATTCAACGAGGTATGCTATTCAAACATTCGACCACTATTTCCCAGGGTTTTGATTAAAATACCGAAAATAGATGTGATTTTCTCCGGATTTTGGCCTTGTTATATAGGAAAGGTTTATAATTTTTTTCCAAAAATTTGTTTAAATGATATTTTTTCTGTAAAGGACACTTTGTTGGAAATTTTGTAACGAATTCAACAAGGTATACTATTCAAACATTCGACCACTATTTCCCAGGGTTTTGATTAAAACACCAAAAATCGATGTGATTTTCTTCGGATTTTGGCGTTGTCAAAAATTTTTTTTTTTAAAATTTGTTCAAATGATATTTTTTTTCTGTAAATTCCACTTTGTTTGAAAATTTGTAACGAATTCAACGAGGTATGCCATTCCAACATTCGACCACTATTTACCAGGGTTTTGAATTAAATACCGAAAATCGAGGTGATTTTCTTTGGATTTTGACGTTGTCATAAAGCAGAGATTCAACATTTTTTTCAAAAATTTGTTCAACTTTTTTTTTTTCTGTAAATGACACTTTGTTGGAAATTTTGTAAGGAATTCAACGAGGTATGCCATTCCAACATTCGACCACCATTTCCCAGGTTTTTGATTAAAATACCGAAAATCGATGTGATTTTTTTCGGATTGTGGCGTTTTCATAAGGGTGGAGGTCATCATTTTTTTCCAAAAAATTCTTTATATGATAGTTTTTTTCTGTAAATGACACTTTGTTGAAAAATTTGTAACGAATTCAACGAGGTATGCCATTCCAACATTCGACCACTATTTCCCATGGTTTTGATTAAAATACCAAAAATCGATGTGATTTTCTTTGGATTTTGAGATTCAACATTTTTTTTGTCAAATGATTTTTTTTTCTGTAAAGGACACTTTGTTGGAAATTTTGTAACGACTATTCAAACATTCGACCACTATTTCCCAGGGTTTTGATTAAAAAACCAAAAATCGAGGTGATTTTTTTCGGATTTTGGCGTGGTCATAAAGGTGGGGGTCATCTTTTTTTTCCAAAAATTTGTTCAAAGTATATTTTTTTCTGTAAATGACACTTTGTTGGAAATTTTGTAACGAATTCAACGAGGTATGCCATTCCAACATTCGACCACTATTTCCCATGGTTTTGATTAAAATACCAAAAATCGAGGTGATTTTGTTTGGATCTTGACGTTGTCATAAAGGAGAGATTCAACATTTTTTCAAAATTTTTTTTGTCAAATGATTTTTTTTTTCTGTAAAGGACACTTTGTTGGAAATTTTGTAACGACTTTAACGAGGTATGCTATACAAACATTCGACCACTATTTCCCAGGGTTTTGATTAAAAAACCAAAAATCGAGGTGAATTTCTTCGGATTTTGGCGTTGTCATAAGGGTGGCAGTCATCTTTTTTTTCCAAAAATTTGTTCAAATGATATTTTTTTCTGTAAATGACACTTTGTTGGAAATTTTGTAACGAATTCAACGAGGTATGCCATCGCAACATTCGACAACTATTTCCCAGGGTTTTGATTAAAATACCGAAAATCGAGGTGATTTTCTTCGGATTTTGGCATTGTTATAAAGGAGATGGTCATCATTTTTTTCCAAAAATTTGTTCAAATGATATTTTATTCTGTAAAGGACAATTTATTTGGAAATTTTGTAACGAATTCAACAAGGTATGCTATTCAAACATTCGACCACTATTTCCCAGGGTTTTGATTAAAAAACCGACAAATCGAGGTGATTTTCTCTGGATTTGGGCCTTGTCATAAGGGTGGGGGTCATGGTTTTTTTTCGAAAAAAAAATTCAAATTAATTTTTTTTCTGTAAATGACACTTTGTTGAAAATTTTTTAACGAATTCAACGAGGTATGCCATTCCAACATTCGACAACTATTTCCCAGGATTTTGATTAAAATACTAAAAATCGATGTGATTTTCTTCGGATTTTGGCGCTGTTATAAGGGTGGGGGTCATCATTTTTTTTGCAAAAAATTTTTTCAAATGATATTTTTTTCTGTAAATGTCTCCTTGTTGGAAATTTTTTAACGAATTCAACGAGGTATGCCATTCCAACATTCGACCACTATTTCACAGGGTTTTGATTAAAATACCGAAAATCGATGTGATTTTCTTCGGATTTTGGCGCTGTCATAAGAGTGGGGGTCATCATTTTTTTTGAAAAAAATTTTTTCAAATGATATTTTTTTCTGTAAATGTCTCTTTGTTGGAAATTTTGTAACGAATTCGATGTGATTTTTTTAGGATTTTGGCGTTGTCATAAGGGTGGAGGTATTGTTTTCAAAAATTGTTTTATATTGTTTTTCTGTAAATGACACTTTGTTGGAAATTTGTAACGAATTCAACGAGGTATGCCATCCCAACATTCGACCACTAATTCCCAGGGTTTGATTAAAATACCGAAAATGGTGATTTTTTCGGATTTTGGCGTTGTTATAAGGGAGAAGGTCATCATTTTTTCCAAAAATTTGTTTAAATGATAGTTTTTTTCTGTAAAGGACACTTTGTTGGAAATTTTGTAACGAATTCAACAAGGTATGCTATTCAAACATTCGACCACTATTTCCCAGGGTTTTGATTAAAACACCAAAAATCGATGTGATTTTCTTCGGATTTTGGCGTTGTCAAAAATTTTTTTTTTAAAAATTTGTTCAAATGATATTTTTTTTCTGTAAATTCCACTTTGTTTGAAAATTTGTAACGAATTCAACGAGGTATGCCATTCCAACATTCGACCACTATTTACCAGGGTTTTGAATTAAATACCGAAAATCGAGGTGATTTTCTTTGGATTTTGACGTTGTCATAAAGCAGAGATTTAACATTTTTTTCAAAAATTTGTTCAACTTTTTTTTTTCTGTAAATGACACTTTGTTGGAAATTTTGTGAGGAATTCAACGAGGTATGCCATTCCAACATTCGACCACCATTTCCCAGGGTTTTGATTAAAATACCGAAAATCGATGTGATTTTTTTCGGATTGTGGCGTTTTCATAAGGGTGGAGGTCATCATTTTTTTCCAAAAAATTCTTTATATGATAGTTTTTTTCTGTAAATGACACTTTGTTGAAAAATTTGTAACGAATTCAACGAGGTATGCCATTCCAACATTCCACCACTATTTCCCATGGTTTTGATTAAAATACCAAAAATCGATGTGATTTTCTTTGGATTTTGAGATTCAACATTTTTTTCAAAATTTTTTTTGTCAAATGATTTTTTTTTTCTGTAAAGGACACTTTGTTGGAAATTTTGTAACGACTATTCAAACATTCGACCACTATTTCCCAGGGTTTGGATTAAAAAACCAAAAATCGAGGTGATTTTTTTCGGATTTTGGCGTGGTCATAAAGGTGGGGGTCATCTTTTTTTTCCAAAAATTTGTTCAAAGTATATTTTTTTCTGTAAATGACACTTTGTTGGAAATTTTGTAACGAATTCAACGAGGTATGCCATTCCAACATTCGACCACTATTTCCCATGGTTTTGATTAAAATACCAAAAATTGAGGTGATTTTCTTTGGATTTTGACGTTGTCATAAAGGAGAGATTCAACATTTTTTCAAAATTTTTTTTGTCAAATGATTTTTTTTTTTCTGTAAAGGACACTTTGTTGGAAATTTTGTAACGACTTTAACGAGGTATGCTATTCAAACATTCGACCACTATTTCCCAGGGTTTTGATTAAAAAACCAAAAATCGAGGTGAATTTCTTCGGATTTTGGCGTTGTCATAAGGGTGGCAGTCATCTTTTTTTTCCAAAAATTTTTGTTCAAATGATATTTTTTTCTGTAAATGACACTTTGTTGGAAATTTTGTAACGAATTCAACGAGGTATGCCATCGCAACATTCGACAACTATTTCCCAGGGTTTTGATTAAAATACCGAAAATCGAGGTGATTTTTTTCGGATTTTGGCATTGTTATAAAGGAGATGGTCATCATTTTTTTCCCAAAATTTGTTCAAATGATATTTTATTCTGTAAAGGACAATTTATTTGGAAATTTTGTAACGAATTCAACAAGGTATGCTATTCAAACATTCGACCACTATTTCCCAGGGTTTTGATTAAAAAACCGTCAAATCGAGGTGATTTTCTCTGGATTTGGGCCTTGTCATAAGGGTGGGGGTCATGGTTTTTTTCGAAAAAAAAATTCAAATTAATTTTTTTTCTGTAAATGACACTTTGTTGAAAATTTTTTAACGAATTCAACGAGGTATGCCATTTCAACATTCGACAACTATTTCCCAGGATTTTGATTAAAATACTAAAAATCGATGTGATTTTCTTCGGATTTTGGCGCTGTTATAAGGGAGGGGGTCATCATTTTTTTTGCAAAAAATTTTTTCAAATGATATTTTTTTCTGTAAATGTTTCCTTGTTGGAAATTTTGTAACGAATTCAACGAGGTATGCCATTCCAACATTCGACCACTATTTCACAGGGTTTGGATTAAAATACCGAAAATCGATGTGATTTTCTTCGGATTTTGGCGCTGTCATAAGGGTGGGGGTCATCATTTTTTTTGCAAAAAATTTTTTCAAATGATATTTTTTTCTGTAAATGTCTCTTTGTTGGAAATTTTGTAACGAATTCAACGAGGTATGCCATTCCAACATTCGACCACTATTTCACAGGGTTTTGATTAAAATACCGAAAATCGATGTGATTTTCTTCGGATTTTGACGTTGTCAAAAATTTGTTCAAATGATATTTTTTTCTGTAAATGCCACTTTGTTGGGAAATTTGTAAGGAATTCAATGAGGTATGCCATTCCAACATTCGACCACTATTTCCTAGGCTTTTGATTAAAATACCGAAAATCGATGTGATTTTTTTCGGATTTTGGCGTTGTTATAAGGGTGGAGGTCTTCATTTTTTTCCAAAAAACTGTTTATATGATAGTTTTTTTCTGTAAATGACACTTTGATGGATAATTTGTAACGAATTCAACGAGGTATGCCATTACAACATTCGACCACTATTTCCCAGGGTTTTGATTAAAACACCAAAAATCGATGTGATTTTCTTCGGATTTTGGCGTTGTTATAAGGGGTCATCATTTTTTTCCAAAAATTTTTTTTCAAATGATATTTTTTTCTGTAAATGACTCTTTGTTGGAAAATTTGTAACGAATTCAACAAGTATGCCATTCAAACATTCGACCACTATTTCCCAGGGTTTTGATTAAAATACCGAAAATAGATGTGATTTTCTCCGGATTTTGGCGTTGTTATATAGGAGAGGTTTATCATTTTTTTCAAAAAATTTGTTTAAATGATATTTTTTTCTGTAAAGGACACTTTGTTGGAAATTTTGTAACGAATTCAACAAGGTATGCTATTCAAACATTCGACCACTATTTCCCAGGGTTTTGATTAAAACACCAAAAATCGATGTGATTTTCTTCGGATTTTGGCGTTGTCAAAAATTTTTTTTTTTTTTTTAAATTTTTAAAAATTTGTTCAAATGATTTTTTTTTCTGTAAATTCCACTTTGTTTGAAAATTTGTAACGAATTCAACGAGGTATGCCATTCCAACATTCGACCACTATTTCCCAGGGTTTTGAATTAAATACCGAAAATCGAGGTGATTTTCTTTGGATTTTGACGTTGTCATAAAGCAGAGATTCAATTTTTTTTCAAAAAAATTTGTTCAAATGAAATTTTTTTCTGTGAATGACACTTTGTTGGAAATTTTGTAACGAATTCAACGAGGTATGCCATTCCAACATTCGACCACTATTTCCCAGGGTTTTGATTAAAATACCGAAAATCGAGGGCATTTTCTTCGGATTTTGGCGTTTTCATAAGGGTGGGGGTCATCATTTTTTTCCAAAAATTTGTTCAAATAATATTTTTTTCTGTAAATGACACTTTGTTGGAAATTTTGTAACGAATTCAACGAGGTATGCCATTCCAACATTCGACCACTATTTCCCATGGTTTTGATTAAAATACCAAAAATCGATGCGATTTTCTTTGGATTTTGACGTTTCAACATTTTTTTTTCAAATGATTTTTTTTTCTGTAAAGGACACTTTGTTGGAAATTTTGTAACGAGGTAACTATTCAAACATTCGACCACTATTTCCCAGGGTTTTGATTAAAAAACCAAAAATCGAGGTGATTTTTTTCGGATTTTGGCGTTGTCATAAAGGTGGGGGTCAATTTTTTTTCCAAAAATTTGTTCAAAGTATATTTTTTTCTGTAAATGACACTTTGTTGGAAATTTTGTAACGAATTCAACGAGGTATGCCATTCCAACATTCGACCACTATTTCCCATGGTTTTGATTAAAATACCAAAAATCGAGGTGATTTTCTTTGGATTTTGACGTTGTCATAAAGGAGAGATTCAACATTTTTTCAAAAATTTTTTGTCAAATGAATTTTTTTTTCTGTAAAGGACACTTTGTTGGAAATTTTGTAACGACTTTAACGAGGTATGCTATACAAACATTCGACCACTATTTCCCAGGGTTTTGATTAAAAAACCAAAAATCGAGGAGATTTTCTTCGGATTTTGGCGTTGTCATAAGGGTGGGGGTCATCTTTTTTTCCAAAAATTTGTTCAAATAATATTTTTTTCTGTAAATGACACTTTGTTGGAAATTTTGTAACGAATTCAACGAGGTATGCCATCGCAACATTCGACAACTATTTCCCAGGGTTTTGATTAAAATACCGAAAATCGAGGTGATTTTCTTCGGATTTTGGCATTGTTATAAAGGAGATGGTCATCATTTTTTTCCAAAAATTTGTTCAAATGATATTTTATTCTGTAAAGGACAATTTATTTGGAAATTTTGTAACGAATTCAACAAGGTATGCTATTCAAACATTCGACCACTATTTCCCAGGGTTTTGATTAAAAAACCGACAAATCGAGGTGATTTTCTTTGGATTTTGGCATTGTCATAAGGGTGGGGGTCATCATTTTTTTTTCAAAAATTTTTCAAATTCATTTTTTTCTGTAAATGACACTTTGTTGAAAATTTTGTAACGAATTCAACGAGGTATGCCATTCCAACATTCGACCACTATTTCCCAGGGTTTTGATTAAAATACCGAAAATCGAGGTGATTTTCTTCGGATTTTGGCGTTGTCATAAGGGTGGGGGTCATCATTTTTTTCCAAAAATTTGTTCAAATGATATTTTTTTCTGTAAATGACACTTTGTTGGAAATTTTGTAACGAATTCAACGAGGTATGCCATTCCAACATTCGACCACTATTTCCCAGGGTTTTGATTAAAATACCGAAAATCGAGGTGATTTTCTTCGGATTTTGGCGTTGTCATAAGGGTGGGGGTCGTCATTTTTTTTGAAAAAATTTTTTCAAATGATATTTTTTTCTGTAAATGACACTTTGTTGGAAATTTTGTAACGAATTCAACGATGTGCTATTAATTACCACTTTTTCCCAGGGTTTGATTAAAACCAAAATTGTGATTTTTTTGGCGTTGTCATAAGGGTGGAGGTCATCATTGTTTTCCAAAAAATTGTTTATATGATAGTTTTTTTCTGTAAAGGACACTTTGTTGGAAATTTTGTAACGAATTCAACAAGGTATGCTATTCAAACATTCGACCACTATTTCCCAGGGTTTTGATTAAAACACCAAAAATCGATGTGATTTTCTTCGGATTTTGGCGTTGTCAAAAATTTTTTTTAAAAATTTGTTCAAATGATATTTTTTTCTGTAAATTCCACTTTGTTTGAAATTTTGTAACGAATTCAACGAGGTATGCCATTCCAACATTCGACCACTATTTCCCAGGGTTTTGAATTAAATACCGAAAATCGAGGTGATTTTCTTTGGATTTTGACGTTGTCATAAAGCAGAGATTTAACATTTTTTTCAAAAATTTGTTCAAATTTTTTTTTCTGTAAATGACACTTTGTTGGAAATTTTGTAACGAATTCAACGAGGTATGCCATTCCAACATTCGACCACTATTTCCCAGGGTTTTGATTAAAATACCGAAAATCGAGGTGATTTTCTTCGGATTTTGGCGTTGTCATAAGGGTGGGGGTCATCATTTTTTTCCAAAAATTTGTTTATATGATATTTTTTTCTGTAAATGACACTTTGTTGAAAATTTTGTAACGAATTCAACGAGGTATGCCATTCCAACATTCGACCACTATTTCCCAGGGTTTTGATTAAAATACCGAAAATCGAGGTGATTTTCTTTGGATTTTGAGTTGTCAAAATTTTTTTCAAAATTTTTTTTGTCAAATGATTTTTTTTTCTGTAAAGGACACTTTGTTGGAAATTTGGTAAGGATTTTGTAACGAGGTTGCTATTCAAACATTCGACCACTATTTCCCAGGGTTTTGATTAAAATACCGAAAATCGAGGTGATTTTCTTCGGATTTTGGCGTTGTCATAAGGGTGGGGGTCATCATTTTTTTCCAAAAATTTGTTCAAATTATATTTTTTTCTGTAAATGACACTTTGTTGGAAATTTTGTAACGAATTCAACGAGGTATGCCATTCCAACATTCGACCACTATTTCCCAGGGTTTTGATTAAAATACCAAAAATCGAGGTGATTTTCTTTGGATTTTGACGTTGTCATAAAGGAGAGATTCAACATTTTTTCAAAATTTTTTTGTCAAATGATTTTTTTTTTCTGTAAAGGACACTTTGTTGGAAATTTTGTAACGACTTTAACGAGGTATGCTATTCAAACATTCGACCACTATTTCCCAGGGTTTTGATTAAAAAACCAAAAATCGAGGTGAATTTCTTCGGATTTTGGCGTTGTCATAAGGGTGGCAGTCATCTTTTTTTTCCAAAAATTTTTGTTCAAATGATATTTTTTCTGTAAATGACACTTTGTTGGAAATTTTGTAACGAATTCAACGAGGTATGCCATTCCAACATTCGACCACTATTTCCCAGGGTTTTGATTAAAATACCGAAAATCGAGGTGATTTTTTTCGGATTTTGGCATTGTTATAAAGGAGATGGTCATCATTTTTTCCCAAAATTTGTTCAAATGATATTTTTTTCTGTAAAGGACAATTTATTTGGAAATTTTGTAACGAATTCAACAAGGTATGCTATTCAAACATTCGACCACTATTTCCCAGGGTTTTGATTAAAAAACCGTCAAATCGAGGTGATTTTCTCTGGATTTGGGCCTTGTCATAAGGGTGGGGGTCATGGTTTTTTTCAAAAAAATTCAAATTAATTTTTTTTCTGTAAATGACACTTTGTTGAAAATTTTTTAACGAATTCAACGAGGTATGCCATTTCAACATTCGACAACTATTTCCCAGGATTTTGATTAAAATACTAAAAATCGATGTGATTTTCTTCGGATTTTGGCGCTGTTATAAGGGAGGGGGTCATCATTTTTTTTGCAAAAAATTTTTTCAAATGATATTTTTTTCTGTAAATGTCTCCTTGTTGGAAATTTTGTAACGAATTCAACGAGGTATGCCATTCCAACATTCGACCACTATTTCACAGGGTTTTGATTAAAATACCGAAAATCGATGTGATTTTCTTCGGATTTTGGCGCTGTCATAAGGGTGGGGGTCATCATTTTTTTTGCAAAAAATTTTTTCAAATGATATTTTTTTCTGTAAATGTCTCTTTGTTGGAAATTTTGTAACGAATTCAACGAGGTATGCCATTCCAACATTCGACCACTATTTCACAGGGTTTTGATTAAAATACCGAAAATCGATGTGATTTTCTTCGGATTTTGACGTTGTCAAAAATTTGTTCAAATGATATTTTTTTCTGTAAATGCCACTTTGTTGGGAAATTTGTAAGGAATTCAACGAGGTATGCCATTCCAACATTCGACCACTATTTCCTAGGCTTTTGATTAAAATACCGAAAATCGATGTGATTTTTTCGAATTTTGGCGTTGTCATAAGGGTGGAGGTCATCATTGTTTTCCAAAAAATTGTTTATATGATAGTTTTTTTCTGTAAATGACACTTTGTTGGAAAATTTGTAACGAATTCAACGAGGTATGCCATTTCAACATTCGACCACTATTTCCCAGGGTTTTGATTAAAATACCGAAAATCGATGTGATTTTCTTTGGATTTTGGCGTTGTCATAAGGGTGGGGGTCATCATTTTTTTCCAAAAATTTGTTCAAATAATATTTTTTTTCTGTAAATGACACTTTGTTGGAAATTTTGTAACGAATTCAACGAGGTATGCCATTCCAACATTCGACCTATTTCCCAGTGTTTTGTTTAAAACACCAAAAATCGATGTGATTTTCTTCGGATTTTGGCGTTGTCAAAAGGGGGGGATTTTTTTTCAAAAATTTGTTCAAATGATATTTTTTTCTGTAAATGCCACTTTGTTGGAAATTTTGTAACGAATTTAACAAGGTATGCTATTCAAACATCCGACCACTATTTCCCAGGGTTTTGATTAAAAAACCGACAAATCGAGGTGATTTTATCTTGAATTTGGGCCTTGTCATAAGGGTGGGGGTCATGCGTTTTTTCAAAAAATTTTTCAAATAATATTTTTTTTCTGTAAATTCCACTTTGTTGAAAATTTTGAAATGAATTCAACGAGGTATGCCATTCCAACATTCGACCTATTTCCCAGGGTTTTGATTGAAATACCGAAAATTCAGGTGATCTTCTTCGGATTTTGGCGTTGTTATAAGGGTGGGGTCATCATTTTTTCCAAAAATTTTTTTTTCAAATGCATTTTTTTTTCTGTAAATGACACTTTGTTGGAAATTTTGTAACGAATTCAACGAGGTATGCCATTCCAACATTCGACCACTATTTCCCAGGGTTTTGATTAAAATACCGAAAATCGAGGTGATCTTCTTCGGATTTTGGCGTTGTTATAAGGGTGGGGGTCGTCATTTTTTTAGAAAAATTTGTTCAAATGCAGTTTTATTTTCTGTAAATGACACTTTGTTGGAAATTTTGTAACGAATTCAACGAGGTATGCCATTACAACATTCGACCACTATTTCCCAGGGTTTTGATTAAAACACCAAAAATCGATGTGATTTTCTTCGGATTTTGGCGTTGTCAAAAATTTTTTTTTCAAAAATTTGTTCAAATGATTTTTTTTTCTGTAAATGACACTTTGTTGGAAATTTTGTAACGAATTCAACAAGGTATGCCATTCCAACATTCGACCACTATTTCCCAGGGTTTTGATTAAAAAACCGACAAATCGAGGTGATTTTTTCTGAATTTGGGCGTTGTCATAAGGGTGGGGGTCATGGTTATTTTTCAAAAAATTTTTTCAAATGATTTTTTTCTGTAAATGACACTTTGTTGGAAATTTTGTAACGAATTCAACGAGGTATGCCATTCCAACATTCGACCACTATTTCCCAGGGTTTTGATTAAAATACCGAAAATCGAGGTGATTTTCTTCGGATTTTGGCGTTGTAAATAGGTCATCATTTTTTTCCAAAATATTGTTTATATGATAGTTTTTTTCTGTAAATGACACTTTGTTGGAAAATTTGTAACGAATTCAACGAGGTATGCTATTCAAACATTCGACCACTTTTTCCCAGGGTTTTGATTAAAATACCGAAAATCGAGGTGATTTTCTTCGGATTTTGGCGTTGTTATAAAGGAGAGGGTCATCATTTTTTTTCCAAAAATTTGTTCAAATGATATTTTGTTCTGTAAATGACACTTTATTGGAAATTTTGTAACGAATTCAACGAGGTATGCCATTCCAACATTCGACCACTATTTCCCAGGGTTTTGATTAAAATACCGAAAATCGAGGTGATTTTCTTCGGATTTTGGCGTTGTCATAAGGGTGGGGGTCATCATTTTTTCCCAAAAAATTGTTTATATGATAGTTTTTTTCTGTAAATGACACTTTGTTGGAAAATTTGTAACGAATTCAACGAGGTATGCCATTCCAACATTCGACCACTATTTCCCATGGTTTTGATTAAAATACCAAAAATCGACGTGATTTTCTTTGGATTTTGACGTTGTCATAAAGGAGAGATTCAACATTTTTTTCAAAAATTTTTTTAAATGATTTTTTTTTCTGTAAAGGACACTTTGTTGGAAATTTTGTAACGACTTCAACGAGGTATGCTATTCAAACATTCGACCACTATTTCCGCAGGGTTTTGATTAAAAAACCAAAAATCGAGGTGATTTTTTTTCTTTCATAATTTTGGCGTCAAATTTTTTTTGAAAAATTTTTTTTCTGTAAACGACCGGTATTGACATTTTCCAACGATTCGACCACTTATTCCCATTGTTTTTTTTGATTAAAATACCGAAAATCGATGTGATTTTTTCGGATTTTGGCGTTGTCATAAGGGTGGAGGTTATCATTTTTTTCCAAAAATTGTTTATATGATAGTTTTTTTCTGTAAATGACACTTTGTTGGAAAATTTGTAACGAATTCAACGAGGTATGCCATTCCAACATTCGACCACTATTTCCCATGGTTTTGATTAAATTACCAAAAATCGACGTGATTTTCTTTTTTGTATTTTCCCAGGGTTTTGATTAAAAACGAAAATCGATGTGATTTTTTTTTTGGTGTTGTTATATAGGAAAGGTTTATAATTTTTTTCAAAAATTTGTTTAAATGATATTTTTTTCTGTAAAGGACACTTTGTTGGAAATTTTGTAACGAATTCAACTAGGTATGCTATTCCAACATTCGACCACTATTTCCCAGGGTTTTGATTAAAACACCAAAAATCGATGTGATTTTCTTCGGATTTTGGCGTTGTCAAAAAATTTTTTTTTAAAAATTTGTTCAAATCATATTTTTTTTCTGTAAATTCCACTTTATTTAAAAATTTGTAACAAATTCAACGAGGTATGCCATTCCAACATTCGACCCTATTTCCTTGGGTTTTGACGTTGTAATACCGAAAATCGAGTGATTTCAATTTTTTTCAAAAATTTTTTTGTCAAATGATTTTTTTTCTGTAAAGGACACTTTGTTGGAAATTTTGTAACGACTTCAACGAGGTATTATTGCTATTCAAACATTCGACCACTATTTCCCAGGGTTTTGATTAAAAAACCAAAAATCGAGGTGATTTTCTTCGGATTTTGGCGTTGTCATAAGGGTGGGAGTCATCTTTTTTTTCAAAAATTTGTTCAAATTATTTTTTTTCTGTAAATGACACTTTGTTGGAAATTTTGTAACGAATTCAACGAGGTATGCCATCCCAACTTTCGACAACTATTTCCCAGGGTTTTGATTAAAATACCGAAAATCGAGGTGATTTTCTTCAGATTTTGGCATTGTTATAAAGGAGATGGTCATCTTAATTTTTTTCCAAAAATTTGTTCAAATGATATTTTATTCTGTAAAGGACAATTTATTTGGAAATTTTGTAACGAATTCAACAAGGTATGCTATTCAAACATTCGACCACTATTTCCCAGGGTTTTGATTAAAAAACCAAAAATCGATGTGATTTTCTTCGGATTTTGGCGTTGTCATAAGGGTGGGGGTCATAATTTTTTTCCAAAAATTTGTTCAAATGATATTTTTTTCTGTAAATGACACTTTATTGGAAATTTTGTAACGAATTCAACGAGGTATGCCATTCCAACATTCGACCACTATTTCCCAGGGTTTTGATTAAAATACCGAAAATCGAGGTGATTTTCTTCGGATTTTGGCGTTGTCATAAGGGTGGGGGTCATCATTTTTTCCAAAAAATTGTTCAAATGATTTTTTTTTCTGTAAATGACACTTTGTTGGAAAATTTGTAACGAATTCAACGAGGTATGCCATTCCAACATTCGACCACTATTTCCCATGGTTTTGATTAAAATACCAAAAATCGACGTGATTTTCTTTGGATTTTGACGTTGTCATAAAGGAGAGATTCAACATTTTTTTCAAAAATTTTTTTCAAATGATTTTTTTTTCTGTAAAGGACACTTTGTTGGAAATTTTGTAACGAATTCAACGAGGTATGCAAATACCATTTCCCAGGGTTTTGATTAAAATACCGAAAATCGATGTGATTTTTTTCGGATTTTGGCGTTGTCATAAGGGTGGAGGTTATCATTTTTTTCCAAAAAATTTTTTATATGATAGTTTTTTTCTGTAAATGACACTTTGTTGGAAAATTTGTAACGAATTCAACGAGGTATGCCATTCCAACATTCGACCACTATTTCCCATGGTTTTGATTAAAATACCAAAAATCGAGGTGATTTTTTTTTGTTTTGCATGTAAGTTGAGATTCAACATTTTTTTCAAAAATTTTTTTGTCAAATGATTTTTTTTTCTGTAAAGGACACTTTGTTGGAAATTTTGTAACGATTCAAAGGTATGCTATTCAAACATTCGACCACTATTTCCCAGGGTTTTGATTAAAACACCAAAAATCGATGTGATTTTCTTCGAATTTTGGCGTTGTCAAAATTTTTTTTCAAAATTTGTTCAAATAATATTTTTTTCTGTAAATTCCACTTTGTTGGAAATTTTGTAACGAATTCAACGAGGTATGCCATTCCAACATTCGACCTATTTCCCAGGGTTTTGATTAAAATACCGAAAATCGAGGTGATTTTCTTTGGATTTTGGCGTTGTTATAAAGAAGAGATTCAACATTTTTTTCAAAAATTTGTTCAAATGCATTTTTTTTTCTGTAAATGACACTTTGTTGGAAATTTTGTAACGAATTCAACGAGGTATGCCATTCCAACATTCGACCACTATTTCCCAGGGTTTTGATTAAAATACCGAAAATCGAGGTGATTTTCTTCGGATTTTGGCGTTGTCATAAGGGTGGGGGTCATCATTTTTTTCAAAAATTTTTTTCATATGATATTTTTTTTGTAAATGACACTTTGTTGGAAATTTTGTAACGAATTCAACGAGGTATGCCATTCCAACATTCGACCACTATTTCCCATGGTTTTGATTAAAATACCAAAAATCGATGTGATTTTCTTTGTATTTTGGCGTTGAGAGATTCAACATTTTTTTTCAAAAATTTGTTTTGTCAAATGATTTTTTTTTCTGTAAAGGACACTTTGTTGGAAATTTTGTAACGAATTCAACGGTATGCCATTCCAACATTCGACCACTATTTCCCAGGGTTTTGATTAAAATACCAAAAATCGAGGTGATTTTCTTCGGATTTTGGCGTTGTCATAAGGGTGGGGGTCATCTTTTTTTTCAAAAATTTGTTCAAATGATATTTTTTTCTGTAAATGACACTTTGTTGGAAATTTTGTAACGAATTCAACGAGGTATGCCATTCCAACATTCGACCACTATTTCCCATGGTTTTGATTAAAATACCAAAAATCGAGGTGATTTTCTTTGTATTTTGACATTGTCATAAAGGAGAGATTCAACATTTTTTTCAAAAATTTTTTTGTCAAATGATTTTTTTTTTCTGTAAAGGACACTTTGTTGGAAATTTTGTAACGACTTCAACGAGGTATGCTATTCAAACATTCGACCACTATTTCCCAGGGTTTTGATTAAAAAACCAAAAATCGAGGTGATTTTCTTCGGATTTTGGCGTTGTCATAAGGGTGAGGTCATTTTTTTTCAAAAATTTGTTCATATGATATTTTTTTCTGTAAATGACACTTTGTTGGAAATTTTGTAACGAATTCAACGAGGTATGCCATTCCAACATTCGACCACTATTTCCCAGGGTTTTGATTAAAATACCGAAAATCGAGGTGATTTTCTTCGGATTTTGGCATTGTCATAAGGGTGGGGGTCATCATTTTTTTCAAAAATTTGTTCAAATGATATTTTTTTTCTGTAAATGACACTTTTTTGGAAATTTTGTAACGAATTCAACGAGGTATGCCATTCTAACATTCGACCACTATTTCCCAGGGTTTTGATTAAAAAACCGAAAAATCGAGCTGATTTTATCAGGATTTCGGCGTTGTCATAAGGGTGGGGGTCATTTTTTTTTTAAAAATTTGTTCAAATGATTTTTTTTTTCTGTAAATGACACTTTGTTGGAAATTTTGTAACGAATTCAACGAGGTATGCCATTCCAACATTCGACCACTATTTCCCAGGGTTTTGATTAAAATACTGAAAATCGAGGTGATTTTCTTCGGATTTTGGCGTTGTTATAAGGGTGGGGGTCATCATTTTTTTCCAAAAATTTGTTCAAATGATATTTTTTTCTGTAAATGACTCTTTGTTGGAAATTTTGTAACGAATTCAACGAGGTATGCCATTCCAACATTCGACCACTATTTCCCAGGGTTTTGATTAAAATACCGAAAATCGAGGTGATTTTCTTCGGATTTTGGCGTTGTCATAAGGGTGGGGGTCATCATTTTTTTCAAAAATTTTTTCAAATGATATTTTTTTCTGTAAATGTCTCTTTGTTGGAAATTTTGTAACGAATTCAACGAGGTATGCCATTCCAACATTCGACCACTATTTTACAGGGTTTTGATTAAAATACCGAAAATCGATGTGATTTTCTTCGGATTTTGACGTTGTCAAAAATTTGTTTAAATGATATTTTTTTCTGTAAATGTTGGAAAATGTGTAAGGAATTCTACGAGGTATGCCATTCCAACATTCGACCACTATTTCCCAGGCTTTTGATTAAAATACCGAAAATCGATGTGATTTTTTTCGGATTTTGGGGTTGTCATAAGGGTGGAGGTCATCATTTTTTTCCAAAAAATTGTTTATATGATAGTTTTTTTCTGTAAATGACACTTTGTTGGAAAATTTGTAACGAATTCAACGAGGTATGCCATCCCAACATTCGACCACTATTTCCCATGGTTTTGATTAAAATACCAAAAATCGAGGTGATTTTCTTTGTATTTTGACATTGTCATAAAGGAGAGATTCTCAATTTTTTTTATAAATTTTTTTTTCAAATGATTTTTTTTTTCTGTAAAGGACACTTTGTTGGAAATTTTGTAACGACTTCAACGAGGTATGCTATTCAAACATTCGACCACTATTTCCCAGGGTTTTGATTAAAAAACCAAAAATCGATGTGATTTTCTTCGGATTTTGGCGTTGTCATAAGGGTGGGGGTCATCTTTTTTTCCAAAAATTTGTTCAAATGATATTTTTTTCTGTAAATGACACTTCATTGGAAATTTTGTAACGAATTCAATGAGGTATGCCATTGCAACATTCGACCACTATTTCCCAGGGTTTTGATTAAAATACCGAAAATCGAGGTGATTTTCTTCGGATTTTGGCGTTGTCATAAAGGAGAGGGTCATCATTTTTTTCAAAAATTTGTTCAAATGATATTTTTTTCTGTAAAGGACACTTTGTTGGAAATTTTGTAACGAATTCAACGAGGTATGCTATTCAAACATTCGACCACTATTTCCCAGGGTTTTGATTAAAAAACCGATAAATCGAGGTGATTTTCTTTGGATTTTGGCCTTGTCATAAGGGTGGGGGTCATTTTTTTTTCAAAAAAATTTTCAAATTATATTTTTTTTCTGTAAATGACACTTTGTTGGAAATTTTTTAACGAATTCAACGAGGTATGTATTCAACATTCACCACTTTCGGTTTTGATTAAAATACCAAGAATCGAGGTGATTTTTCTTCGGTATTTTGCCATTGTCATAAAGGGAGAAGGTCATCATTTTTTTCAAAAATTTTTTTGTCAAATGATTTTTTTTTTTCTGTAAATGACACTTCATTGGAAATTTTGTAACGAATTCAACGAGGTATGCCATTCCAACATTCAACCACTATTTCCCAGCGTTTTGATTAAAACACCAAAAATCGATGTGATTTTCTTCGGATTTTGGCGTTGTCAAAAATTTGTTCAAATGATATTTTTTTCTGTAAATGACACTTTATTGGAAATTTTGTAACGACTTCAACGAGGTATGCTATTCAAACATTCGACCACTATTTCACAGGGTTTTGATTAAAATACCGAAAATCGATGTGATTTTCTTCGGATTTTGACGTTGTCAAAAATTTGTTCAAATGATATTTTTTTCTGTAAATGCCACTTTGTTGGAAAATTTGTAAGGAATTCAACGAGGTATGCCATTCCAACATTCGACCACTATTTCCCAGGGTTTTGATTAAAATACCGAAAATCGATGTGATTTTTTTCGGATTTTGGCGTTGTCATAAGGGTGGAGGTCATCATTTTTTTCCAAAAAATTGTTTATATGATAGTTTTTTTCTGTAAATGACACTTTGTTGGAAAATTTGTAACGAATTCAACGAGGTATGCCATTCCAACATTCGACCACTATTTCCCATGGTTTTGATTAAAATACCAAAAATCGAGGTGATTTTCTTTGTATTTTGACATTGTCATAAAGGAGAGATTCAACATTTTTTTCAAAAATTTTTTTGTCAAATGATTTTTTTTTTCTGTTTGTTGGAAATTTTGTAACGACTTCAACGAGGTATGCTATTCAAACTTTCGACCACTATTTCCCAGGGTTTTGATTAAAAAACCAAAAATCGAGGTGATTTTCTTCGGATTGTGGCGTTGTCATAAGGGTGGGGAACAATTTTTTTTTCCCAAAATTTGTTCAAATAATATTTTTTTCTGTAAATGACACTTTATTGGAAATTTTGTAACGAATTCATCGAGGTATGCCATTGCAACATTCGACCACTATTTCCCAGGGTTTTGATTAAAATACCGAAAATCGATGTGATTTTTTTCGGATTTTGGCGTTGTCATAAGGGTGGAGGTCATCATTTTTTTTCAAAAATTTGTTTAAATGATATTTTTTTCTGTAAATGACACTTTGTTGGAAAATTTGTAACGAATTCAACGAGGTATGCCATTCCAACATTCGACCACTATTTCCCAGGGTTTTGATTAAAAAACCAAAAATCGAGGTGATTTTCTTCGGATTGTGGCGTTGTCATAAGGGTGGGGAACAATTTTTTTTCCCAAAATTTGTTCAAATAATATTTTTTTCTGTAAATGACACTTTATTGGAAATTTTGTAACGAATTCAACGAGGTATGCCATTGCAACATTCGACCACTATTTCCCAGGGTTTTGATTAAAATACCGAAAATCGATGTGATTTTTTTCGGATTTTGGCGTTGTCATAAGGGTGGAGGTCATCATTTTTTTCCAAAAAATTGTTTATATGATAGTTTTTTTCTGTAAATGACACTTTGTTGGAAAATTTGTAACGAATTCAACGAGGTATGCCATTCCAACATTCGACCACTATTTCCCATGGTTTTGATTAAAATACCAAAAATCGAGGTGATTTTCTTTGTATTTTGACATTGTCATAAAGGAGAGATTCAACATTTTTTTCAAAAATTTTTTTGTCAAATGATATTTTTTTTCTGTAAAGGACACTTTGTTGGAAATTTTGTAACGACTTCAACGAGGTATGCTATTCAAACATTCGACCACTATTTCCCAGGGTTTTGATTAAAAAACCAAAAATCGAGGTGATTTTCTTCGGATTGTGGCGTTGTCATAAGGGTGGGGAACAATTTTTTTTCCCAAAATTTGTTCAAATAATATTTTTTTCTGTAAATGACACTTTATTGGAAATTTTGTAACGAATTCATCGAGGTATGCCATTGCAACATTCGACCACTATTTCCCAGGGTTTTGATTAAAATACCGAAAATCGAGGTGATTTTCTTCGGATTTTGGCGTTGTTATCAAGGAGAGGGTCATCATTTTTTTCCAAAAATTTGTTCAAATGATATTTTTTCTGTAAAGGGCACTTGGTTGGAAATTTTGTAACGAATTCAACAAGGTATGCTATTCAAACATTCGACCACTATTTCCCAGGGTTTTGATTAAAAAACCGACAAATCGAGGTGATTTTCTCTGGATTTGGGCCTTGTCAGAAGGGTGGGGGTCATGGGTTTTTTTCAAAAAAATTTTTCAAATTAATTTTTTTCTGTAAATGACACTTTGTTGAAAATTTTGTAACGAATTCAACGAGGTATGCCATACCAACATTCGACAACTATTTCCCAGGGTTTTGATTAAAATACCGAAAATCGATGTGATTTTCTTCGGATTTTGGCGCTGTCATAAGGGTGGGGGTCTTCATTTTTTTTGCAAAAAATTTGTTCAAATGATATTTTTTTCTGTAAATGACTCTTTGTTGGAAATTTTGTAACGAATTCAACGATGTATGCCATTCCAACATTCGACCACAATTTCCCAGGGTTTTGATTAAAATACCGAAAATCGATGTGATTTTCTTCGGATTTTGGCCTTTTTATAAAGGAGAAGGTTATCACATTTTCCAAAAATTTGTTCAAATGATGTTGTTTTTTTCTGTTAATGACACTTTGTTGGAAATTTTGTAACGAATTCAACGACGTATGCCATTCCAACATTCAACCACTATTTCCCAGCGTTTTGATTAAAACACCAAAAATCGATGTGATTTTCTTCGGATTTTGGCGCTGTCATAAGGGTGGGGGTCTTCATTTTTTTTGCAAAAAATTTTTTCAAATGATATTTTTTTCTGTAAATGTCTCTTTGTTGGAAATTCTGTAACGAATTCAACGATGTATGCCATTCCAACATTCGACCACAATTTCACAGGGTTTTGATTAAAATACCGAAAATCGATGTGATTTTCTTCGGATTTTTCAAAAAT